>NC_071512.1:80918394-81226144 GCF_027887155.1 Malaclemys terrapin pileata
TTCCATCAGACTGCAGAACATAGAGCCTTTGTTACACACACACACACACACACACACACACACACACACACACACACACTCTCAAGTTTTTAAATTCTATCTTTTAGACTCTAAGATCTTCAGGACCGGGACTGTCATTTACTATATATTTCTGTGTGCCAAGAACAATGGGGCCCCATCTGATCTATGCCTCTAAGCACTTCCACAGTATTAGTAATAATAATATTTAGTGAAAACACACCAGTGAATTCCTTCATTTTGCTTGCCTCCTTCATGAACTTTGAATTCAAGAACCAATATCCCTATAATCATGTGAATTTTAAAAGAGAAAAACATTGAAAATCCTGGCCACTAAATATGTGGTATATTGGAACAGATGAAATAATGTTGTTGTTGATTTGTATTACAGTTGTGCCAAAAGGCCCCAATCAGGATAAGGGTCCCATTGCAAATACATGTAAAAAGAAACAGTCCCTATCCAAAGACCTTGAAATCAATTGGGGTTAGGCACCTAAAAAACTTTGAGGATCTATTGGGACATTAGAGTATGTCTACACTGCAATGAAAGACCTGGAGCAGGCCACAGAACCTCACCCCCTTACTCTTGTAATAAACCCATAAGCTCTGGCTGAGTTACTGAAGTCCTCAATTCATGATTTAAAGACTTCAAGTTACAGAGAATCCACCCTTTACTCTAATTTAAACTTGTAAGTGACCCATGCCCTATGCTACAGAGGAAAGTGAAAAACCCACACGGTCTCTGCCAATTGTTTGGGCTCGAGCTCTGGGACCCCACAAGGGGAAAGGGTGCCAGAGCAGGGGCTCCAGCCCAAGCCCAAATGTCTACACTGCAGTTTTATAGCCCTACAGCCCAACCCCTGCAAGCCCAAGTCAGCTGACATGGGCAAGCCCTGGGTGTTATGTTGTAGTATACACATACCCTTACAGTTTAATCAGACAATACAATGGGTAGAAGAAAGGGATATACAAGCAAAGTGATCAGGGGAATGGCAGCCACAAACCTTGTTAGTTGCTGTACTTGGCATATGATGGTTTTATTATTTTTTCTTAGTTTATTTATTGCTCTTGCCTATTACTTTTTTTTGCCTATTCTCTTTTTTTTTTAAATAAACTTCATTGACTCCCCTTTTCATCTAAGATTACATAGCATATAGTATATACTTATCAACCTGCAATTGAAGTGAACAAAGTTGTTATACTACATGGGAAAACATAATAAAAATCTCCAAATAAAAGCATGCAAATTCTCTGCATATGTTACTAAAAGATTTTTTTAAATAACTTTATTTACTGTTAATTAACAAACTACATGAGGAGTCCACCTTATTAAAAGTACTAATTTAATGGTTGTCACCATTTTTATTCTGCTGTCTCCTGATTCCAGACAGCTTTTTTTTAATTTAATTTAATTTTATTTTATTTTTGTTTATTAAACTGATGGAACTATAGCTTTTGGCCAAGGCATCAAAAAGATTACTCTACAGTGAACAGCTTTCTCAGGGTAAGCCCTGCTGAACACAAGCTTGAGCCTACAGGAGTACACAAGGGTTGAACATGAGCAAGACAAAGCCACCTGGAGGGATTCTAAGCATGGTGCTTTGTTATTCATGATCCAGTAAGATGAAGTATGCTGGGGCCTCGGTCACTACGTGGTTAATGGTCCAGCAAGAACATCTGCCTGGCATATATCAAGGGGCACTGAACTGCTGTCTTTTTGGGAGCTGTAACAAGTATTTCTATCTACATGATTGGCCCAAATGACAGCTTCTGCTCTCAGTCCCTCTTAAGGTCGGCTTTTCCATACACTCAACTGGAGAAGATCTCCAGCTGGTTATCCTGAAATTGTGAAAATGTTCGCTGTGCACATAAGCCCCGATCTAGGCTCAGTGGGACTATTCATATGCTTAGAATTATACACAGGCTTCTTGCTGGATCAGGGCTTTCATTTCCACGTACAGGATTGCACTTAGACTATTAGTCCTTGGCCATGCCCTGGGTCCCTCAACATACTTCCTTTCCTCCTACTCCCATGTGCCTTCAAGGTAGATGTACAGTGGACTATTCCAAAGTGCCCGTGTGCCTCAGGCGCAAAACACCCTCGAAAGTCAAAGCTTTATTTGAATTTGAGCACAGTTCATATTTTTTCTCATTACCCAGAAATCTCTCTCCAAGGCTGCTGAGCAAAAGCTGGGTTGCTAGGACTTAGTGCTTTGCCTCTATGCACCTCCTTCAACAGTATTCAGCTGCCTGCTGGATTTAGCTCTATGTATTTTAGCAGCTATAATATTTATGAACTTCTATATGAAATTAAAAATAAAAAGTAGATAGAAAAGTTTTTAAAAACAACCCATTCTCATGAATCGTGGTGCCAACTATTCTACTGATGGAACTTGGACTTCTTAAGAATGTTTTTTAAATCCAGGAGATTTTCACCATTTTCTGTATTTAAAACTCCTTTCACACTTCCTTCCGTTCCTCTCTGCATGGTTGTGGCTAGCTATCTGAGGCATCTCTGGATGCTTACACTACAATCACATAAGATCCTTTTGCTAAAACACTGGTAACTATGTACTGCAATTTTACTTGAGGGGAAAATATTATTTGTCTAATAAATGCTGTTGTAATGGGTCCATATCAATCCTTGGCCAAAAAAGTAACCAAAATGAAGCTTAAACTCAGAGTGATGTACTGTACAGAATCGTTTCTCAACTACTTTCATCAGGATCAGAATTCCATAGGTAAGGCACTTAGTATATTGTCAAATGTAACCAGATTTAAAAAGTAGTTGCAGAGATGAAGAAAAGACGTACTGTAATATTAATAAGGCATTGCTTTGGATTTGGTGTAAAGTTTACATCAGAACACAGAATTGTCAAACATTGGATGAGACCAACTGATCCATATAATCTAAAATGTGATGCCTCAGAAGATGATGAAACACTGCATCCCCACAATGTAGCTAGCCCATTGTACCATATGATATAAAAATAAAAAATTCTTCCTGACGCCCGTATGATTGAGCCCAAAGAGAACAAAAACAAAGGTACTTGGCTTGGATGGCTTTGAGTTCTGTATAGTCCAAATAAGAATAAAGGAAACTGAAATGCTGCTGTGATGAAGCCTTGAACAAAGCTACACCTCTACCTCGATATAACGCTGTCCTCGGGAGCCAAAAAATCTTACCGCCTTATAGGTGAAACCGCATTATATTGAACTTGCTTTGATCCACAGGAGTGCGCAGCCTCCTCCCCCCTTCCTCCCCCGGAGCACTGCTTTACCATGTTATATCCGAATTCATGTTATATCGGGTTGTGTTATATCGGGGTAGAGGTGTATTATCAGCATATTGTCTAGTAGTGTAAAACCTGTCAGCTGTTCAAAGCAGGTATGATTTTAACATAAAAGCTGCTTCTGTTTCACCGTGGTTTCTATGGTGAAGACCCATTTTTGGCTGGTGCAGTTTGGTTGAGCAGAATCAGAAACTGATGTGATTTGATAGATCTTGCTGATGAGATAATCATCTGCTATGGAATCAGTAGATCCATTTAGACAGTGGTTGGTTAATTTAATAAGGGACTGCAGCCAGAGCAAATTTACAAAACCAGTGAGAGATGATCTTTTGGAAACCATCCCAAAAGAAACACTGGCTACAACTACTGCGAAAATTGCCTCTGGGTGAGGGGGGGGAAAAATCTCACTATGCTACCATGTGGGTTTCATATGCTTAAATTATTGGCGGTTGGCAAATCTTTGAAACCATCTTGCTTCAAGCACATCAAAACGAATACTGCATCTGTGTTGTATAGAGTGCATCCCAGTGCATGGATGACTTCAGACATTTTAAGAAGGTGATTGTTTTATGGGTTTTATGCCCTAAAACTGAAATTCTCTGAGATTGAAACAGTTGCCTGCTAGGGCTGTGTTACTGTTTGGTAATGCTAATGTTCATCCAGGCAGTAACAGACTATGAATAGCTGGGGGGGGGAATTAATGAGCGTTTCTCCCTGCCAACTTCACTGCAAAAATTCAGCAAAAACAGAGAAGCTGTCAACAGCACAAGGTACAGTTAGTGTCAAAATGACAAACCAGAGTAAGCAGAGGCATAGAACACAAACCCTGAAAAAATAATCCTAGCGCTTCACAAATGACCTGTTAAAATACATTTAAACAAGTATGCCCAATTGTGGACAGCATTCAGTACCACAGAATGGAAACTAAGTAGATATAACAAGTACAAAAACTGGCAACAAGAATAATAAAACCCAAAGTCCAGCAAAGAATATAGGTGACCTTCTGGCTGCAGATGCTAGCTGCACAGCAAGCAGTCCTGTAAGAGAAAAGGTCACCCTGCCTTGGAAAGACAAGGCAAGTTGTGTTGTGTGTCTAGGAGATGTGGAGTTACTTTTGGGAAGAATTCATGTAAGTAATTTCCCCACCTCCTGCAGAGGCAAAATGTAGCAAGATTGTCCCCATGGAATGGATGTTTAATTTATGGGGAATGGAAAAATGAGATTCTCTTTGCTTGAAGAAAAGATTAAAGGGGCTTTGAGTAAATTTTCAAGAGGCTAAGTAGACAGTTCTTTGAACTATTGTGAAAAGTCTGGACTCTGGGGATGCACAAACAAAAATTGGAAACAGCAGGAAAAAGAAAAACAAACTGAGTAAAACATTTTTCACAGAAATGATAGTGAAGGTGTGGGGTCAATCAGGGCATTAGAAGACACAACTAGCTCAGTCATTCTCAAAAACCTACTTCATAAAGGTTTGAAAAAGAGACTATTAAGGATTTATAGAGTAATAATAACAATATTTTGCATTTATATAATGCTTTTCATCTATACTGTAGACCTCAAAGATTAAAACCCCTCTCAGATCCCACATAACTGACAGTATCCATCAACCACTTAGCCGTCCCTCTCAGGAAAAGCAGTGGAAAACAGATAGACATTGTGGCATGACCTGAAGGTCAACTAATTCAGGCTCCGGTGTACCAGTTTAAGAAGCAAATTGCAAAGTTGAAGGATTCCTCAGTATTAAAGCCCTTAATCAGCTGATTTCAGATGCCATGGTATCCCACATGGAGAGAGAGGTAGTTTTTGAAGTACCCAGCACCCCAAACCATTTATGGTTTGATAGATCAGAACTAGCATCTTAAATTGACCCTCCCAAATAAAGGGGAAGTGAAAGTGATGAAGCACAAGTGTTACATGCTCCATGTAAGAACAACCAGTCAACAGAGAGGCCACCACCGTATTTACCAGCTGAAATTTCTAATTGCTATAAGGGGCAGCACCACATAGTCCTTTGCAGCAATCCGATCTCAAGATGACAGTAGTATGAATCTGCTGTGTTAAGTGATCATTTCAAAAGAAAAGGCCATGTGCAGATTATTAAAAACACCATTTGGCCCATACTTCTATCTTGACCCTCAGAAACAGCTCACTGATCCAATAAGACCCCACGTTATGAACCTGAAGAAAGAAAAGTGGACAAGCAACGTACACTGAGGGAGCTGGTATCACCACAGATATTTCTTCTGGCATCACCACAGATATTTCTTCTGGCTATTTCCCCGAGCCTACCAGCATAATCCATCAAATCCAGAGGGCACTTCACTCTCATCCCAATCCCAGCATGTCACTGGATAAACTGCTCAACCACACCAACCAGAGCCAGTAAAGCAGAGACAGAAGCCTTTATTCTCTGCTATGTCTGAGCACAGCCTTGGGTGCAGCCTGGTTATGGTTCCCTGTTCAGTGCTGCCCAAGTGGAATCGTCCTCTAAATTATGCTGCTGGTATAAGGCCTCTTACACGAGGGGACTATCAGGTATAATGGAGCTGAGCTCCATCATGCTCCCACCTCCCCCTTCCACTGAGGGGGAGTGGCTGGTGTAGGAGACAGCTACGCTATCTCCAGCAGCCCTGCACCAGTGAAGATTCCCCACACATGGGGAATTTTCTGTGAGAAATCACAGGCTGTTTTAAGGTCATTTTGCACTGTGCAAAGCTCGTGTCCTTAGCAGCCAAAGAGACCAGCCCTGAGTGTGCTCCAGATACTGGAGTCACCGTAGTCCACGCTACCTCATTATCATCCCCACCTAAAAGCATCACATACATGTTGGAGGAGTGACAAAATGGAACTCTGTAGTACATCAGACAAGAGAGCTATGGGGCACATAGCTTCATAGATCCCAAGGCCAGAAGGGACCATTGTGATCATCTAGTCTGACCTCCTGTATAGCACAGGTCATGGAATTTCCTGAAAATAATCCTTAGAGCATCTATTTTAGAAAAAAATCCATTCTTGATTTAAATTAGCTCTCCATCTGGTCTGCCCCGGCAGAGAAGAAAACTGAACCATACAAGAGTGAGTCCAACAATTCCTGCACAAGTGTGTGCTGTCATCTCAACAGCATCTTGTTCCAAATCCAGGCAATCTTATCTGCAAAATAGAATAACAACTCCCAGCAAATGCTCAGCTGTGCTACTTGTGGGAGCCAGCATGACATCTACCATTCAGAAGAGAGCTGTTAAGTCCTGTTCACCAGATGCTATACTGGAAATAAAGAACCTCTTTGTTGTATTCTGGACAGCAATGGCATCAGACTTCAAACACTCTTTATGTCACAGTCGTTTACACCCAACATAATGTTTTTACCACCAGTTCTCTAGCTACCTTCCTTTACATTCATTTTTAGCAGTCTATGTGTATATCAAGGTCACCTGTGAAGATGGAATATGAGAAGAAACATTTGGGAGCTACCTGACCGATGATCAAAGAAATGCTATTGTAATGGCTGGGGCATAGGCTGCTGGGCCAGTAGTGTCCCCTGGGCAGGGGTCGAAGACAGGAGTCGAGACTAGTTACCAAGCCAAGTCAGGATGCGTATCAAGGTCAAGCTGGGCCAGGATCGATGGCAAAAATCAGGAGCAAGATAAGGCAAAAGACAGGGTTGGTAGCAGCAGCAAGCTGGAAGACAGCTCCCTGGGGCAACTTCTTGGTTTAAATAGTTGGTGTGGACCAAACAGGTGTTCACGGGGTTCTGTGTCACTCTGGGCTTTTGGTGCAATCCTTCCTGAGGTGTGTAACCCTCCAGTAATTGTTGGATGCTCCTTCACCTGGTTCCCCAGTGGTGATGTGGAATCATCAGTCATCCAAGGACCCCACAACCCCGCATTCTAGACCCGTGGATCCTTACAGCCATTCATAGAGTATATGTATTCATTTTCACTCAATAATGGTGCAGGTGTGAGCATGCTGTTTACTGCTGGTCCCATGAGTGGCAATCTGCCTCTCAAAGTTTAATGCACCTCTTTTGTACACCGTAATGATCCAAGAAAACATTTTATTTTTTAACATGAGTAGTGTCATCACATGGCATCTGGGAAGAAGGTGGAAGAAGACTGACTTCCAACACTTCGCTTATGAGAACATCCTGCCAGCACTCTGTTATCTTAAATGAGAAGCATGGGGTGGAATTTTGCTACATCATACTGTAGCAAATTCTGTAACTCTGGAATAATTATTCGGGATTTACTAGTGTTTCTGAAAGCAGAATTTGGCCCATGATATTTGTATCTTTGAGTTGTGGATAAAGCAGTGATGCCAACATGTTTTCTCTTTCTAATAATCACCTATAGATCTTATGTTCCCTTCCTAACATTTTTCGTACAAAGGTTCTGAGGCAGGAAATTGATCTGAAATTTTAAGGTTGACTATTAATACAGATCACACACCAAAAAGCTTAGATTGCCAAGTGGCATAAGCATAGCAGTGAGATTCAGAAACTGATCAAACAGCTGTTTAGTTGTCAGGCCCTTCACATGGGGCAATGTTCTAGTCTACCATCACATTTTTGCCTAACTCAGAATGCAGTGTCATCAGCAAATACATGTAGCACAAGGCATTAAAGGTTTTGGAAAAGACTAAATTCAGTAAGCATGTTCAATTTTCCTCCCTGAGCTCCTGGCTTATGGTATTGTAAATCAAAGCCAACTCAGTCTGCATAGTAAAGAATGATGGCACTGTAACATACTTCAATATCTCAGGTTTGTTTCAAAATTTAGAAGAAACAGTACTGCGTATGAGTTGGATCTGATCTTGATTAGAGAGAGAGTGTGTTATTTCTGTTCTATTTGAAATTGAGAGAGCTTTGTTGCAGAGTATAGCAACTGCAGCATCATGTTATACAAACAAAGCAAAAAATGGGAAAGCTACAAGGACAAAAATGGATGGGGAAGGCAGTATTAGAATGAGCAAGGTGTGTGTGTGTGCATGCAAACTTTTATATTTTCGTCATTGTTCCTTTTTCCAAGTGAACCAACTTGCTAGGGCCTTAGATTCATCTGAGGAATAATTTTTCCTCTATCTCCTTGCTTTCCCCACAGAGAAAAGCCTTTCCTAACCGTTACAGAATAAAATATATTATTTTTTTAAAAAAACAACTTTTTGGTGTTCTCTCTGGAAGGTTAAGTAATATGACCCAAGTAGGTTGTACCTCACTTACAGTCATACAGACAGCTTCTGGCAAATAGTTACGTGGCATTGATAAAGGAAGTGTCTTGGGCCCAGGAGATGACCCCATTAAAGCTAAATTCCCCCTCTATGCGTAGGAAGTCAGAATTTTCTCAATACTTTTTCCATTTCAGCTCCGTTTTGTTCCGTGTTCACAGCAGTCTGGAGACAGGACAGCCTTTAAAACTAATTGTCTTCACTCTGCGTTAGCGCTGATCAGATTTGGGCTTCATTTCAGGGTCTTTGCCTTCCTCTTCAAAACTCTGAATGAACTCAGATCCAGTTATCCATTGGATCCAAAGGATCTGCATTTTGGCGCTGCCTCTGGAGCAATCAGGAGTGATGCTCTGACTCAGAGAGTCACAGTCCCCCTCCTGGCTCTCTTGCTGCTCCGGGGAGGGAATAAACTGGTCTGGATCTATCCGCAGCACAATGTTCTGTTCCCCAGAAAGTTAGCACAATGGTGTTAGCTGGCACACTGTGTGGGCAGGCCAAGGTTCCACCCCCTCCTTTGTGAGGAGGGAACAGAGTGGCTTTTTTGAGCGTGCTTCTCTTCCCGTATTGTTAGCTGTGATGTGCGTTGCTGTTGCAGGGGCACAACAGGTGCCTTGCTAGCTGGACAACCATTTGGCCTATTTTTTATTTATTTTTTTTGCAAATAAGCTGCATTACCTTTGTAATTATTAATTTATTTTTGCTGTTGTCTATTAAAATAAAATCAAACTAATCTAAATATGCCAACTCTTATTATGTCTCATAATGCATGGCTGGTGAAATTGGTCTGAGACTGGACTTTAGTTTCAAAGGTTGGGGGGATTCATATTAAAAGTTGAAAACAGATTTCTAGGTATATTCGTATGACATAAAATAGAAGCTCAGGTTTGTAATATGGTTGTTCTTTAAGTAGTGGTTGTTTTGTTAAAATTAACATAGAAACTGACTTAATATTCCGTTTAATTTTGATGTGTTGAAATCTGGATGTTGGTTGGGTTTGTTTTTGTTTTTTAAATACTGTACCCAGGTGAAGGAAACTCTTTGCAAAGACTGAAGTTTATAGGCTCTTGATTAAAATGTCTGTGTATAAATCCTTACAAGCAGACAGTAATTATTGCACTGGTACAGGTTAGATCTCATCTTCCAGCTGGGAGGAATGTGCAGATGCAGGGAAAGTTTCATGGAAATGAATGGAAAGAAAAGAGTACAATAATATAAAGATTTTCTTGTGGCAAGAAAATATTGTATGGTTATTTGTATCATGTCATTAACATTATGTCTTATGAATATGGTGAAATTTTGAATTCTATATGAAATGATGCTTCATTGGAAAGTTTTTTTTTCACTTACATGTCAATGTTAGTTTATATAGCCTGACAGGTAACTGCTTACACAGGAATCTTTTGGTACTGGATGAATATCCGCTTCTCTCTAACCAAGCCTTTTTAAAAATTACTATGTACTCTATTTTGCACTAAGTATACAATATGTTTCCAATTACTGCACTCTAGTCCGGTTTCTAACAAACAGCATGTGCCCTGGCAATATACTTGGTCTTCCTTACGCATGTGTTAGATGTGGGATCTGGTCTCTGATCCATTTTCCATAAAAATGCTTATGTCAAGGAGGCTTCTATAAAGAGATATTTGTCATTAGAGAATCGTACAGAAATCCTTGCAAATGAAAGTTTATGGCCTAATTTTTTAACGAGGTTTATGGCCATGATCATTTTTTTTCATTTAGTTGTTTTCCTTTTCCTTTCCTTTATAATACTTATGCTTAACACATTCAATTTGGTTTTTGGAGTGCACCACTGTGCCAAAAGGGAGTTGTGGGGATGCCAAAGAACTCTGACTTAATACACTACCTTTGACAGATATTTATCCTCTTCCGTAATAAGCAGAGATGGGCTCAAACCTGTAGTGATCTGGATTCAAACTTTGCAGTGAACCAAAATAAAGCCATGGATCTAAAGAGCCCCATGAACTCTGAGAAAGTTTAGTATGACATCAACACTATTTGGCTCGGCCTAACTGGTATAAAGATGTTTTTGTTTCTGTAAATAAACGTCAGTAAATGTTTTACTAGGCTCCCTCAGTCCCACTTTGTCTGCCCAGGATGTTGCCTTTTTTTTTTTCCAAAGAAAACATCATCAAGAATTTTCCTCTTCTTCCATCTCTGCTGGTACCCCCACCACGTTCACCTTAGTCTCTGACTCTCTATCTCGCTTCTGACCTTTCTCTTCCTTCCCATCCTCCTTGAAAACTCCACTATCCTTCCCATTTTTCAGGCTTGCAACCTCTACTTTAAAAAAGGTTCTCTCCTCCCAGAGATCCCCCTGCTTTAGTACTCCTGTAAGTAGAGACTCTACCTGGAAGGCTCCCATTGCTAGTACGAAGAAAGGGTCTGCATCCTCTTCACTCAGCTGTCCTTAGTCTTCCAAACCAGATTTGTCAATCAGCGCCAAATCCTGGTACCGCCTCCACTATATTGAGGCAGGGACGATATGAGCTCTGCTCAAGGGGTAACTCATGGCACCGATCCTCTTACTAGAATGGAAGAGATCAAAGAAATTAGTCCTGGGCCTTCCAACATTTCTGACTCACAAGCCCACATGCCTGATCACCCTGGACAGGCTAGCAGGGCTGACTCCTTGTTGCATCCAGCTCCATGTAGAATTAAGTGCACTATGCCATGAAGCTCAATACTGACAATGACTCCTCACAGGCACCTTCAGTGCCAGACTTACCAGTACCACAATCCTTAACAATACCAGCAGACCTGCTACTAACTATTGACCCCAACCCCGGCCCCAGTACCAATACCATTAGCACCTAACTCTCCAGTACTGGGCTTGAAAGGAACCACAGTACATATCTTGACAGAAACACCTCCACAGTGTATTACATCAACAGGCAGGGGGATGCCTGCTTATCCCCCTGTGTCAGGAAGCAATCAAGCTGTGCGCATGGTACCAGCTTCACAGGATAATTCCCTTGGCCCTTCTACCAGAAACCAACAAAGACCTGGTGGATTACCTCAGCAGACAGTACTCAGCCAACCATGAGTGGTCACTCTATTCTTCAGCCTTTATTCCACTGATGGAGCTCCCTGAGGTAGATCTTGCCTTGTCTTCTGCTCCAGAGCAGATAGCAAGGCCAGGGTCACTCCAAGATGCTTTCCTCATCCCCTGGCTTCATTGGCTTCTCTGTGCTTTTCTTCCCATCCCCCAAAGGGTCATAAGGAAGATCAGTCAGGATGTGGCCACGGTGATACTTACAGCCTCTTATTGGGCCAGACAGTCATTATTGGCTCACAGACCTATTCAATATGTCCACACAGCCACCAATCTCTCTCCCCAGTCTGCCAGACATATTAAATTCTCCATCCAGACTCCACTTCCTTACTCTGATTACCTGGAAGTTGGCTGGCTGAGCACAATGACAGCATTAGATCCACATCGATCCAAAAGATCCTGTAACAGAGCAGTAACCTTTCTACACACTCAGTCTCCGGATCAAAGTGGAAGAGATTTTTCCATCTGGTCTTCACAACAAGGTCCCATCCTGTTACAAGCTTCTATCACCAAGATCCTGGATAACAGCCTCCAGGTCAAGCTATTGGGCCCCCACGTCAGCTCTGTCAGGGTGTGTTTAGTTTTCATTTCAGCTTGCCACCCTCCCACTCAGACTTACACAGTGTTCTCTCATTCCACTGTTTCAAAGTTTCTAAAAGGACTGGTTCACACCTATCACCTTCTTCAGGAACCTCCCTCATTTTGAGATTTTAATGTAGTTTTTATGGCCTTGTGAAGCCCTTATGCATTGAACTCTTATCCAAGTGCTTTCTTTGCCAGCTCACACCCCAAACTACCTTCCTGGGGGCTACAACCTCAGACAGGAGAGTTAGTGAGATTCAAGCACTGATGGCAGACTCTCCTTCTACTGTATTCCACAGGGCAATTGAGATTGCCTAACACTGGCTATGATATCAAAATATATTAAACAATGAGATTTCTAACGCAGCTCAAATTCCAGGAAAATAGGGAGCAGAGAGGGGTGACCAGATGTCCTGATTTTATAGGGACAGTCCCAATATTTGGGGCTTTGTCTTATATAGGCACCTATTATCCCACACCCCTGTCCCAACTTTTCACATTTGCTGTCTGGTCACCCTAGAGCAGAGTACAGACCACAAAACCTAGCAGTGATTTTGCACCTACTGTTTTCTAGTGGCCTTGAGTGTGGATTTTATTGAACCTATATACATAAACAGCATGTTTAAAGGCAGAAATCATTGAATTTGTTGTTTAAATCTGTAGAGCAATGATTTGGATAGACTGAAATAAAATCATAATTAAATCCTAAAAGGAGTAAGAGCTGTCTGGTGGGTGGGTGAATATTTTTGTTCTTGAAAAACAAAAACTTGTTTAAGTGCCAGTTAAAGTTGCTTACTGCTAATTAAACTTGGTTATATTCCTATGTATGTAGAGATAGCAGTTACCAACATCTGAATCTTATACACATAATCTGATTTAATGTGTTACAGACATAACACAGTTGAGTATTACTACATTACTAGTAACTTTCATATTTCTGCCATATTTCACAAGCGGTGTTGGTCCTGGGACCGACATGGCTACAACAACACTGCATATTTCATGATCACTTATATGATGAATTCCAGGTGCCTTTTGCTATTTCTTCAGTCACCATTTTTTTTAAATGTTCCACTTTTGCTAACCCCATCCTAGTCCAGATCTTCAGGGTAGCAAGGAAATTGAGAACATGTTTCCAATAATACTTGTTTTACAAGCAATTTTCTTCCAGAATTTAATAGTAATCAGAGGTATCCTTTAATGTGTTCAAAACCTGGAACGCACATAACTGCTGACTGATTGTGGCCCATTTGCATGATTTTCCAGTTGGAAACTCTAGAAATAATTTCTCTTGGAAGAAATATCTTGTGAATGCAGTAAAGATGATTTACAGGAGTTGTTTTACACCTTACCAAAAAGAGACAACAGCCAAAAACTTCCACATGTTTATTAACAAGATCCAAAAAGGGTTACAATCGAGGAAACACTTTGAACCATAACTCTCAACCTCCTAAGCACCAAAGGGCAATTAGCCTCCCAGCTCCCATTGAAAGTCATTGGGATTGGATCCCTAACTCTCATTTGTGCTATTGAAAATCTGCTGCCTCCAAGTACGTAGCTGGAATCACCAGCTCTGTGCATTTTCTTTTTGAAAAAAAAAAAAAGAAAAAAAACTCGCAACATCCTCAGAAAACAAGGTGGAACTGAAGGAGTCGAGTCAAGCATTTACTGATCTATATTTACAGAAGCAAAAGGCATCAATATGCCAATACATAGCTGGGACTGCCAATATGTGTAGCAAAGGGACAACATTCAGACATCATTTTTGCCATGTCTACATGCTGTTATGCAATTTCCTCACTGCTATAAAAATACATTAACCAAAATACATTTGGATCTGTTATTACTTGTTGTTATTATTTAGTAAAATACTGAATATACATTAATTTTATTCACTTCATCAAATAGCTCAAAATTGGGATTGTGAATGTGCTTTCCTTTTCCAAGGCATTCACAGCTTCTCTCTACTGACTGCTTCTTTTCTTTTCCTATCGCTCCCTTTGTTGTTTCTTCCACCCTCTCTACAGCTTTCATGTCCTAGGGAGAAGGAGCCCGTGCTCATTACTACTGCTTGGAAGTAACTGGCTGCACTCACTAACCAACCTTGAGTGTGGGCACTTTCAGTTTTCCACCTAACCGTGGAGTGTCCTGTAAAATTAAAAGTACCTGAAAGATCTCTTCTAACTCTCATTACAGGGAAAGGTAACTCTTTCAAATGAACACAGCTCTACATAGCTTCTAGCTATGATTCTATTATTTAATTATTATCCGAATAAAATAAATGAACTCAACAGGAATAAAGGTTATTTCTTGCCTGTAATACATTCAGGGGCAGATCCTCAGCTCCATTTTGTTTAAATCCCTGAAGCTGTGACAGTTTACACCAGCTGTGTTCTTTTCACAATTCAATCCCTACTCTCAGTCCAGACTGTGAATGTAATGTTCAGAATGCAAATTCCAGAGCCGCTAAACTGCATCAAAGCATTAAGACTTCCTTAAACAAATTAGTTGTAGGTGTAATTAGTTTGTTGTTTTTTAGTCTATATCACAATTAAGAACTATTAGACTTCGCCAGATTGTGAACCTCTGACTTCCATTGGTGAGGAGTTAATCATATGAGAAGTCCCATTGATTTTAATGGTCAGATGGAGTTTATATATCTGGGGTGAACTCACTCAGTTCAGTGGCAAAGCTCCCATTAATTTCACTGGAGCCAGAATTTCCCACCTGGTATATAAACTGCTGTTACTATGTACAAACTGATAAACATATCCGTTTTAGCAAGATGTCTTGTTGACAGGGTTTGGTGTTCTCCTTTATGTGTTCCTATTGGTATGAAAGAATGGTTAAAAATTAACATAAACAGAAGATATTTTCAGTTGTTCAATAGAAAGAACTGCCTTTTCCTCTATACTTAGACTCTCGTTTGTTTACATAGCGCGTCGTTTTCAAAGTCTCCTTCTACCCTAGAATCTTGAGGCAGTTCAAATTGAAGGACTATGTCTCCAGGATGGTAGATTTCTGAGGAAATGCTAGTAAAAGTAAAACAATGTGTGGGCTATATAGGTAAGGCATATGCAGTAGGATTAATGATTACAGGTCTATTCAAATGAGAGTTTGTAATTATGTTAAGAATTACAGAAAGGACCTTTTCTTCCATTAGAGATGTTTTCATTTTTTCCTGGGCAAATTTTACAAGCCTTTTATGGAAGGTATTTTCCAAACACTGTCAATAGACTACTTTAAGCTCTGCACTGGACAGAGATGTCTGCTTACTCTTATGCCTTTTCCCCTCCATTTGTTAAGTAAGACTCCATTTTCTTTAAAAAGAAAAAAAATAAAGAGTTCAGAAAGAGCCCAAAAGCTTTAACAACAGACTCAAGAGTAGAAATGTCAATCATCCAAGTTTTTTGAAACTGGGAGGATACTCTGTAATTTTCAATTACATATCCATTTTAGAGAGATTCAGGAAAAAGGCAGCGAAATTCCACTGAACAACATATATATGTATAAAATTTAAAAATAATCATGTGAGTGGCATCATTTAGCCATATGGTTTCAGATATTGTAGCTGCTTACCTTCCATTATCTCTTTTGACATCTGTCTCTCTGCCTGTATATGCACCCTTGCCCCTCAACATCCCATCTCATTATGGTCGTATCTAAAATGGACATCAAAGCCTATCAATATAATGTTTTGAAATAAAATAAAACCCTAAAAAATAAACTAATTTATTTATGTTATCCATTGCCTTAGTACCCATCGCCAAGAGTATGAAATACTGTTTTGGGGGAAATTGCAGCTTTAATTAAAATTTGGCCAAGCGGACTACAGAAAAACAGCACCTGCTAAATAAGATGAGCAAAAAGAAAAAAAAAGCTAAGGCTGCGCTCCACTATTAATACCCAATGGGGAATATCAGGATAGTAATCAAAGAGTTGTCCTGTTTTAACTGCATGTTGGAAAACGGGCCTCGCTCTAAATTTCTTTGTTTTCTGCATTTAGGCCTCAATTCAGCAAAGGTACTTAGGGACCAGCCTAATGGTAGGCATTTGAAGTGAATTGGGCTACACGCAGGCTTACTTAAAGTTAAGCACATCGTTAAATACCTTACTGAATCAGGGCCTAGAGTTACAACGATGCTAAATGCTACAAAGATGTAGCATGTTATGTTTTATTTTATTTATTTAGATGTTTTATTTAATTGTTAATTTATTGTGAATGTTATGGTGGCGGTGTGTTACATGGTGTTGGGGTGAGATTTTTGAAAAGTACTCAGCATTGGCCTAACCCTGCACCTGTTGAGTGTTACCATTGGCTTCAATGGGAGCCGACTGAGGCCACTGAGAATGGACTAGTTCCAAAAGGACATATCTTTTATTAGTGGAACACACCTGCTTAGAACCCCTCCATATAGATCTTTTGTTACAGCCTGTACAATACTGGTGGAAAATAGTAGGAGAGAGTCACAAGAGAGCTATTTTCTTTAAAAAAGATCTGATCCTATGTCTTACTCAGCCAAAACTCCCCATGACTTCAATGGGTGTTCCATTCCTAGCAAGCTAAGGAGGAAATTAGGATTACCCACATCCAATAGTATTTTTGTTTTGCCCGGGTTTGACTCACTCAGGCTGCGCTCCAGTGACATTGAGGATATTCTTTGATGAATTTATACTTTCCTAAAAATTTGTGGCTAGGACTAAAGCACTAGGAAAGCAATTAGCACTGCTAGTTATATGTTCATAGAGCACCTGGCACAATGAGGCCCAGCCTAGTAGTGCCATTTAGGTGCTACTGTAATGCCAATAGACCCTGGTCGTCGGCGGGCAGGATCAAACCTGGGACCTCTGGAGCTAAATGCATGAGCCTCTACTGCATGAGCTAAAAGCCGTATGGCTGTAGAGCAGACTCATTAATCTCTCTCTAAGTGGTCTCGGTGCCACTAAATGGGACAGAACACCACACCCAGGAGGTGTGTGGCTTACACTACCACAACATAAAAGTTAAATAATAATTAAATAATATTTCCCCTTCTTCCAACATCCCTTGATTGCATCTGGATCTGAGTACAGGGGGTGCCTCCACACAGGCCACAATCTAGCCCCAACTGCAAACTGTCAGCAGAAGCTACTACCAGAGATGTCTGCTCAACAGAGAAAATGATATATTAGGAAAAGCTCTGTAATGCTCTGGTGAGACTACCAGGAGGGGGAAGGTTAGGAATTCGTATTAATTATCTGCCCCTGAAGTCCTATGGGCTAGGCTGTACCACACTTACTCACATGGATGAACTCTGACTCACACAAACAGTCCTCTCCAAACCACTGGGTCTACTCTTGTAAGTGGCTCATCAGGTTGAAAAAGGGCTCCACAATCTGCCCTTTGTTGGCAGGTGCAAAAACATGAAGCAGCACGGGCATCATACAAATAAAATCATTTGTTTTTTCATGTAGGGACCCATTGGTTTACCTGGAGAAATTGGACCAGCTGGAATACCTGGTGAAAAGGTAACTTCTAACACCTCAGTCAGTTCAGTCTGAGAATGTGACATGACTAGTATTTGTTTCAACTGGGTGGCCATTTTTCACTTCACTGTGGAGAGAGAGATAAAAACAGAACACATTTCTGTGCCAGTTTTTAAATGAAGCTAAGTCAATAAATGAACGTAGTTACAGTTTCCTCTCCTATATGGCACCCAGATGTGTTTGTGAATGTAATGGTTGGCAGTGTTAATATTATTAGCATAATGTAAGTCTAAGACTATTAGACAAGTTCTACTTTAACAAAAAGATAAAAACAGGAAGCTATTACATGACTGTCAGTTTCAATTACAATAAACACATAATTATTTGTCAGAATGATCTAAAACGATTCAACCCCTGCAGAGTTGAATTAGTTCACCTATTTTGATGACTGGAATTCAAAAGAATGCTATTGACAAAATCTTACTTTATGAATTTATTATTACTTCCATGAAAATATGGTGATATTTTTACTGTTGGTTTATATTACAAGGAAAAGGAAATACATGAAATGAAAGCACTGGTTGTCAAATCTTAAATATGGATAAGTCTGATAAGGCTTTAATCATAACTGCATGCCTAGAATACAGTATTGAAGGAGATCTTGTCATTTTGTTTGCTCTTCATGTACTTACAAAGTTACTTCAGTTGCTGGTTTAAAATAGGAGAGGAAATGTAGCAAATCTACCAGCAAATGGAAGCAAACTGCTTATGACGGAGTGACAGTTTCCATGACTACACTGGATATTTGTCTCTTCATGATTAGTGGTGTGCTGTAATGTGATGTACCAGGTGCCTCTCTGTAACATAAAGGAATGATTTGTTATTTTTAAGAGCTGTATTTTAGCAGCCGATATTAATCCTCAGCCAGGCCTAGTACCTGGGTCGGATGTTATTGAGATAGAAGAGGAGTGAGGATATGAGAGGTGAGGAAAACCCTCCTCCTCCCCTAGCCAGGGAGCTAGACAAATGGCAGTGGCAGCTGATGCTGAGGTGGGGCTTGACTTGCCCATATGTACGTGTTATTAAAAAAATGAAGGCAATGTGAAGTTTTTTTTCTCTTGTTTATTTGTTACGATTATAGATAACTCATGGATGCATAAAGAATGTAGGTAGCTATGAATGTGACGCACCCCAGTGCCAGGCACGTCCCTGCTGCCGGTGGGTTGCATAGCCAAGTTCACTTTCTGAATCTCTTTCCTGTAAGCCTCCTAGTAAAATGGAAGGGAAAGAGTAACTTGTAGTTTGATTTTATTTTCAAAATGAAAAACTGGGACACTGTGGTTGCATTTGGGGGATCACAGGAAGATGTTGTGCTGGGGAAATCAGAGAGGTTGGCGGGGAAATGGGGGGAAAAAAGAGGTGCCCTCTCCCACTTCCCTTTGAGGAAATGTGACACTTTATAGTAAAGGGTATAGTGGGAGAAAAACATATTTATTCCTCTATTGCCCCTTCGCTGTTGTCTCCTAATCTCAACCTCTCCCCTTCTAATCTAGCACTCTCCTTCTATATCCCCACTACTGACTTGTCCCCCTTTTGTACACCTGTTTACCTACTTCCCCATTCATCAGTTGACTTCATTTCCACCTGAACTCAAACCTGCCCACACAGCATCCTCTGAGCTCAGAAAGTTCCTTGGCCGCCTCCTCTTTCTCCAGCAAACCCCCACGTGGTCAGAAACACCTCACACGTGCGTGCGTGTGAACGCACATGTCTCCCTCCAGGCTGGTAACCCCTTTTCTTCCTACCTAAACTCTCTAGAGCTCAGAATCACTCTCCTTAGTTCAGAGGATCACACACACAACCCTTCAGGTTCATGAAACCAACTTGCAGACTCTGAACGTTTTACCTACCTAATATCCACCATGAGCAGCAGGCTCAGAAGTTTAAACCCTCCCCTTCCTACTTGGTGCTAAATCTAAAACAATAGGAGTAGTAGCAGTAAAGAGCATGTACCTGTGCTTTGAAATAGCCCCACAGAAGCCTGATCTCTGCTTCTGCCCTCCTCTACCTGCAGCTCATGTGTTACAGGGACTCCAGGCCACAGTAAGAAATCCTCACTGTGGAAAGCACTGTGCCAGTGAAATAACACACCATAAATTTGTTTCTTCTCTTTTTCTAAATTGTTTGTTAAAGGGAGAGCGGGGCAGTCCAGGACCAGTGGGCCCTCCTGGGGAGAAAGGTGTCATGGTAAGCAGTAAATGAGGTACAAGTCAGCTTTATTTTACTTGCAAAGGAACTGTTCCTTCCCAAAAACCTAATTCATTTTGGCTATGCCAATAGCAAAAAGCCTTATGGAAAAGTAAAGCATTTGCGATATATTATTTCTAGGAAAGTTTCCATTTAGTAGCTTGCTAAGTACTTTGCAGACTAAAGCAGCATGCAGTGAATATGAATTACCCACTTTTTAAAAAAATGGCTCTCATCAGATGTGCAGGATTGAAGCCCAGTGAATTAGCAAGCATGACAAAAAAGAAGGAAAAGTAAACTTCATAGTCTGCAGATTGTTTGCTGAGAAACTACTTTCTAAGACTAAGGGCTGGATTCACAGATCTTGCAATGCCTGACTTTTAGATGCTCTGATGCCTTGTAGAATTCACAACCCTAAGGTAGGTGCCCAGGCTTTCTGTACAATGCGTGGGGAGAATTAGGCACCTGAAAAAGGGATTCACAGAAGCCAGCAAGCTGAGCAGGGAGCTGCCTTTGCTAGCCAATAGGAAATGCCAAGGAGAGGAGGTATTTGAGGGACTTTGAGGCTATGACTACACTATACACATAACTGGCGGCGGCATGTAGTGTACATGTAGCTACCTCCCTCAGTGAAAAACACACCACATCCCCATTGTGGTATGTAGCTACATATGTCAGTGAACGGCTCTGACAGAGGGGAGGCAACATTGAAAGGTTCCAGCAGCTCCCCGCAGCCAGAGTCTTTCCCTGCAACAGGGAGCTGCTGGAGCCTTTTCCTGGCTGCCAAAGTGGAGAAAAGCTCCAGCAGCAGGGAGGCAGTGGGACGCTACACTGCTAAAAATAGGAGTGTAGGCAGAGAGGCATGGCTTGGGCGAAGAGAGAGCTGTTAGGGGCTGTACTTGTTTACATACTCACCCCCATCCGGCATGTCTTAACTCACCTACGCTGTGCCTCACCATCTACCCTGCTATTTGTACCAGTGCTAGGGAGGTTACATGGGGATGGACAGCATGCTGATGAAAGAAGTGTGCAGCAAGTCACACCCTGAGAGAGGCACCTATTTCCACTTGGGATTCAGAGCCAGGGATCCTCTCATGGAGTTTGGAGCCTATACTGGGTCTACTGGTGGTTACATTGTTACATGATGTTTCCCTCTCTCCTTTTAATGTTCTTTTTCTAACAAGACCAAACTCTTGTTGCTCAGAGCAGCATTATTATATTTAATGAGAGCTGCTGTGGGAGGTCATGAGCAGGAGGGAGAGGCAGTCTCTCAGGTAGCTTGATTCAGTTCCAGGGATGGATTTGAATAGCAAGACCGGGGCCCTTGAAGCTAGCTCTTTTTATTCAGTAAGGAAGCCAGTGCACAGAGTAGAGCCCTGGGGTGATGTGTGGGTGGGCTGATGTATTTTGTATCGATTGACCTAGTAGGGTGATGCATTTGGTACCAGGTTTTTCAGGGTGTATGTCTTCATTCCTAGATGTAGTGAATTGCAGTAGTCAAGCTGGAAATCACAAACGCACAGATCACTAGGCCTGAGACTGATAGGGTGTGATGTTTTCTGGCCAACTGCAAATAGAAAATGGACATTTTTTTGCAGCAGTTGCTCTTTAGGTGTGTATTAGCAGAGAAGAGTCTGAACGGACCCCTAGGCTCCAGATCAGTTTACCAGTCTGTAGAAAGGAGATAGGGTGACCAGATCACTGATGGGAAATATCGGGACGCGGGGGGGGGGGGAGAAGGGGGGATATCGGGACGCGCGGGGGGGGGGGAGAGCAAAAAAAAAGCTGTTTTGCAGGTGCCGGCCACGCCGTGGCTGCTGCCCCTTCCCCCCTCTCCCGCCAGGGCACATGCGGCACGTCCCGCCACCCCACGGGGAAGGAGCTGCTGGAGCGAGAGGTGCGGGGCTCCGGACCCTGGCAGCGGCGGGGGAGAGCAGCTCAGGGCCGTGCAAGTGGGCACATAAAGTTTATTGGCTCGGGGGGGGGACCCCGGTCGGCTCCTCGCTCTGCCCTGTAGGGGGGTAGCGTCCCCGCCCCGTGTCAGCATGTCCCACCGGCTGCCACAGGCCAGATAAGGAACCGAGTCCCTCCTCCCCCCGGCTCCTCAGCTGAGCGGCATTCCTCCTCCCTCCCAGGCTTGCTGCTGTAATGGCGGGACAAGCCTGGAGGAAGGGGGTGGTGGCCGGCTTCCAGTTCCTGCGGCTTGTGAGTAGGGGCACCGGGCGGGCAAGGGGAGCTGGCAAGGGGGCTGCTCCTCCAGGAGGGTGATGGGGGGGCTCAGCTGAGGAGCCAGGACGATGGGGGAGAGGGTGACTCAGCTCCTTACCTGGCCTGTGGCGGCCGGCGCGACATGCTGGTGTGGGGCGGGGAGCCGGACGGGGTCCCATCTAAGCTTATAAACTTTACATGGCCACTCATGCGGCCCCGAGCCGCTCTCCCCCGCCGCTGCTGGGGTCCGGAGCCCCCCCTCTACCTCCTGGGGGAGCAGCCCCCTTGCCAGCCCCCCTTGCCCGCCCAGTGCCCCTACTCACCAGCTCCAGGAACTGAAAGCCGGCCACCACCCCCTCCCTCCAGGCTTGCCCCGCCATTACAGCAGCAAGCCTGGGAGCGGGGAGGAGTGCCACATGCATGGGGAAGAGGCTGGGCCAGGGCAGGGATTTGGGGAGGGAGCCAATGGGGGATGGAGGGGGCGGAGTCGGGGGGGGTGCAAGAGCCCTTCCAGGAGGGCAAAATTGCTTGTTTGTCCAGTGTCCCGACCGCACGTTGGTCGGGACGTGGGACAAACAAGCAAATATCGGGACAGTCCCGATAAAATCGGGACGTCTGGTCACCCTAAAAGGAGATGATATTCTTTGACGCACTTCATGCTTCCTACCAACATTAAATCTGTCTTGACTGGGTTCACCTTCTATCTGCCACTTTACACTCAGGAACAGATCTGCCAGGAACTGAATAAACGAGGATTTATTAGTATAGGACACAATCCTGTTAACACTTTACTATCAGCCATAGTGCATACTACTGTGAGTAGTTCCACTAAAGTCATGGTAGAAAGTGCTATGCCAGGTGGTAAGTGTTTGGAGTAAATGCAACATGCCATGACATTGTGGACCAGAGCTGGAGTTCACAATCTTGTGTGGGCCTGCAAAATAATTTTTCCTCGCCAGTCTTGTTCCCACAAAATACCACTGACACTTGTCTACCATGACCACCTGTTCACACCACTTCACTCAGTCCTGGTTGGAGGATAATGGATGGTAAGCAAGTTCTTTGGGTTTGGGACACATCCCAAATTTAAATGACTTCTTTGAAATGTATGTATACAGTTCTGGATTGTGGCACTATCAAGTTTTTCTGTTTTGGGCTCTGGCAACATATATCCAGCAGAACTATAATTTTGCTGTGTCCTAGGCACTCCCCAAATCAGAGTTGCCAGACTGGATTATCTTTGGGATGGGATGGAAATCTTTTGCCTGTTTTAGAAATTTGAAAATCTGATTTTGTTCATAAAAGCTCTTTTGAGT
Source organism: Malaclemys terrapin pileata (assembly GCF_027887155.1). Classification (NCBI taxonomy): domain Eukaryota; kingdom Metazoa; phylum Chordata; order Testudines; family Emydidae; genus Malaclemys; species Malaclemys terrapin. The sequence goes on from NC_071512.1 coordinate 80,941,821, forward strand.
TGGTGCACATTCATATCTTGTGACCTTGGAGAGTGGATTGCTTCTTTCAAATACTCTGAAGATGATATAATCAGCTTTGGGGGGGATTATTTTAAATGCCATTACCTGCCAAAATTGCAATTTTGAGTTCAGCAAATGAAGATAAAAATTATTCGATCCCTTTTCTATTTTAGGGCTATGCAGGACCTCCAGGGGGCTTTGGGCCTTTAGGGCCACAAGGATTGCCTGTAAGTATAGACCAACATTTTGATTTAACATAAAATGCACTCTGTTTAAAAATCACTCTTTTATTCTGTTACTGTTAAGGCTATTTGCAGAACTGTCATGAAAATATACCAGCCCAGGCACAAATACTGTTCACCTGCCTTTACATATATTTTTTACTTACCCAGAGCAAGTAGACAAGTAGAATTTTTTAAGGCTGATTTAAAGTGTAGCCATTTTAATTTTATTTTGCTGATATTTAATTAAAATCCATTAATTGTATGAATGATGTATTTACTATTAATCAAAAACAAATGGAATCTTCCTGATTTGCTTGTGTTACACTCTCCACCGTGGGTCACCAGCAGGGATAGCAAATGAGTCTTGTAGCACCCTAAAACACAAGTTTCTACCATTTGAGCCAAAGGACCTGGTCACAGTAGTAGGTTCTTATCATTTATGTGAATAGCCACTAGAGAAAGGCACAGTCCACATTATTTCTTACCCGGCGCAAAGCCAATACTAATGGCACAAAGCCAATACTAAGCATATTTTATTGGACAAGTTGTACTGAAGTAATTTGGTTGATTCTGAGCTTTTAGAAAGAGAGAATGCTTGATTTTTTTTCAGCCTATTGTGAACTACTATAAGAATTTATATAGACCTCTAGTCACTTCTGGAGGTATTTCTGTAGAGGATATTAAATAATGAGTTGATGTAATACTTAGGGTCCTTCAGGGGCAAGAGGACCTCCAGGACCACAAGGAGCTAAAGGACGAAGAGTAAGTAGAATTGTTATTATATTTTACCTAAAGAAATGATGAGCACATGACTTAAAAGGAATCTAGTTTCTAAATCACCTCCAGTTGCTTCTTTTGAACTCTCTGCTAGGTTATAGAATATCGATCATCAATATCGATTCAAGGCATTTTAACTGAAATATGACACACAAGACATGTGCTTCTAGTAAGAAATAAGTCCAAGTTCCAGTTCTGCTCCCATTGAAGTAAGTTTGAGTTTTGCCATTGACTTCAATTGGAAGCAGGATCAGAATCAAAATTATTGCTTGTTTACTTTACCCATCTCTGCTTACAGACATATATTAATGCAAACCTTCATCCTTGCTGATGGACTGTGTTTCTGTGTTTTATAGACTAAAAATTTTCTTTATCAGCATTCTTTCAATGCCTTCTAATACCAGTGAAGGAAAATTACAATTCCTACTGTATAATTTTAGGGGAGGAAAAATAAAGCTATACATGACACCTAATATCATCATATTCCTGCACCATAAAACTCAGTTTAGACTATTTGCATGTTCCCTATTTTATCAGCAAAATGTGAAAACTTGTATTTTTTTCCTTGTGCACAGTGAACTGATCCAAAGCCCATTTGAGTCAATGGGAGTTTTTCCATTGAGTTAAACAGTTTCAAAGAGAGCAATTAAGCTGTAAGATAATGTGATGATTTGATACATGATCTATGTGAACTCTTCCTCGTAGAATGCTAGTTAATTACTTATTCTTGTTGGCCTGAGCACTCATCACCTTAGATTTAATTTAATGTTTTGAACCAGGGGGCACTTGATGCCTTACAAAACTGGGTCTTTTATGAGATGAAAAGTAGGGTATCATCTTACTTGGAAGAGAACACTTAAAACAAATTCTTAATGGTCTCTTTTGCCAAAATTCTTGAATACTTTTCTGTCAAATACTTTTTTGTACCAGGAACTGGAAATAAAAATAGTCCTTCATACAGTTAAATATCTGTTGCATCATTTCCTTCTTTTAAAAAAGACATTTCAATATATAGTTTTTTGATGAAAATGAAAATGTCCATATACTTTAATCTACAAATATTATAAGGCTGGAGGATTTTTAACTTTTGTTGGATAAAGATAAATACTTAAGAAGCTTACATATATGTCCTAACGCTAGGGTCCTATACAGAAGATTAAGTTTAGTAAACTTGTTTTGCATCATAAAAGTATGTGACCTATATATTCTTTTAAATTTTTCTTTCATTATTATTACTGCCTTATACAATGTTACATAAGATATTTAGAAAAAAGTGTTATTTTATATTTATTTCCAATATATTTGAAATATACTTTATATAGTACTAAGAATATACTACTTTTTCATTAGAGAAAGTTAATATCTTGCCTATAATGTTCTTCTCCCTTCAATTATGGTTTCCTCTTCAAAATAATCTGTTGTAATTTGCTTCTGTTCTGCTAGTACAATACATATGAACCATTTGTGAAATACTGCATATAAAATGTATAATCTCTGCTAAAAGTTAGGAACTAGGGTAATAATAAACCTTATTATGAAGCTGCTTCTAACTGGAAATGCCACGTCAATGTTTTCTTTTCTTTAGGATGAGATATACAGAATAACTTATCCCAGTCTTTTACACTTGATCAAATATGTGAAGCTGAGTTGAAACATGTACGCATATCCACTTTTCATCTAAAAGTGTCTATATTAGCCCTAAGTGCCTGTGCTAACATTAGATGTTCCTGTATAGTTCTTCTACACATAAAACCATGAGATTGTGATGGACTTTCTAAATCTGGTACATTATAGGTCTGATTCTGCTGGTCTAACTCAAATAAAACTCCTATTTAAGTGGAAGATTTGTCTGAGTTAGGGTTGCAGGATTAAGAAATTAACTTAAAACTTCAACTGCTCACGGACAAAAGCATCTTCAAATCCCACCAAAGAGAATTGCTATAATCCTATGAAAATAGTGTGCTTGCATTCCTACTTCATTAATAACAATGGATTTGGCCTTCTAAAATATTACTTTGTAGATGCAATTTAAAAGGTTGAGGAAATAAAATGTTACAATTTGGAGATGTATTTGTTGATTTAACAATAATAGTATACCTTTTAACTAAACAATGAATAATCTTTAAAATCCTCCTAAAACCACAACACCTAGGAATGTTCAGAACTGGTTAGATAAATTTACATGTGAAAACAGTCATACGTAATTTAGCTCAGAAAATCATCAAGTGAACTGTGGGAAGTACTAATGAAACACGACTTGCAGCAACATGAATGGTATGTAGAGCAACAAACCACAGCGAAAAACAGGCTGCATTCACACTGCAGCATGTAGCTGCACATGTCAGTGAAAGGCTCTGCCCAGGGGAGGCAATGGGGAAAGGCTTGGCAGCAGGGAGTGCTGGAGCCTTTCCCTATTGCCTCCCTACCAGAGCCTTTCCCCACTGGAAAAAGGCTCCAGAAGTTGGGAGAAGCAGGACACTGCACTGTTAAAAGTAGCTTCATTAGAACTTGTTACAAAATGATCCCAGGGCTGCAGTCTTTGTTCAAGCTAACCTCCCCATTGAAGCCAATAGGAATTTTGCCTGTATTCTAGACTGCAGGATCGGGCCCAATATAGGATTAATGTATGAAAAATATATAGAGACCACTTAAAACTGAAGATGTCACCTTTGGATTAAATGAAAGCTGTATCGGAACACTGAGCTGTGTGTGGCAGGATTTAAAAGGGCACATACAGCAAGTTGCATGCAAAAATTAAATAAGAGCATATGAAAATTCTCCTTTGTGTATAAATAAAAGAACGGATCACATCTTCACAGCTGGAATTTATAGGAAGTTTTAATAGCGGTGACCAGCTATTGCTGCATTGTTACACAATGAAATGGCTTTATACCATTAACCCCTGAGCAGCCATTTAGCATTTAAGCTACCCAGCAGTCCAATTTTGTTAAGACTATCCAGCTATGCAGTCTTCCGTACATGGGGGAATTCTGACTAGCTGAAGAAAAGAGCAGTTGTTCCTTCATTCTCTCTTTGCTGTGCCATTTGGTGTGCAGTTTACCAAGTAAGCATCTCATCTAGCTTCTACAGTATTTCACCATTTCATGCTTAAGACTTTGCTAAAGTCATCCCAGCTAAAGTCATTGTGGAGGGGCAAGTCACCTGCCAACGGTGGAGAGGCCAGAGATAGGAACAGCAGCTGTAGCATGGGAACTGTTGGTTCTAGTCCTGCAGCAACCCATGTTTTATTCTTTAAATGTTGCACTTGTGACAAGGGAATATAGAGGTTGCCACGCTGGTGGCTCCTCTGGGGTAGGACACATTGATACTTGGTGAGGTGGGGATAATTGTACTTGAGGAGGGGAGTCAATAGGGTTACTCTTCTTAAGGTGGGTGAACCTGAGAGCTTGTATGAACTCAGGAGAGGTGTTACTGGAAGTATAAAAAGGCCCTGCTTACAGTAATGGAGCTGTTCTTCCTGCTAGCTGCTGTGCCGGATCACTCGTACCCAGATATCAGTCAGGAGAGCAGTTAGTACCATACTACCATGATGCAAGCTAATTTATGCAATAGAAATCTCAGAGTATGTCTACAGTAGAGCAGGTGGTAGAACTTCCAGCTCAAGGAGCCATAGCTACACTAGCTAGCATGGTAAAAATAGAAGCATAGCCACCCCGAGTGTACCTGTGGTCTCAGACAGGATTGTACTCAGAGCAGCCAAGTCCTCCAACTGTTTGTGCCACTGCAGCTCCACTTCTATGTTTAGCACCCTAGAGCTAGTGCAGATATGTCTCCTGGAGCTGGAATGTACACCTTCCCGCTCTAGTGTAGACATAACCTAAAACATGAGGTGCCAGAGCTTCTTTTTGTTCTTACTATAACCTCTGCTCTTTCTGCTAATATAACCAGTCTCCTTTTTATTTGGTAATGATAAAATATACATTATGGACCAACTTCTGATGTCCTTGCATGGGCAAAACTCTCATTGAAATCAGGGGGGAATTTTCACTGTTAGCATTCTTTGCCTATGTTTAATAAGGATGTGTCCTTGCAAATTAAAGATGATATACTAGCTGTATAAACATGATAGCTTTTGCATGGCAGGGAATGGTAAGAAGACGACTGACAAGTCGTTGAGATGGGTTCAGTATATTCTGCATGGTACTGAATTAAGAGCAAGGGAGAATGTGTGATCTATGTGCACGTGGACAAAAATCAGACAGGCTCTGTGATATGTTACTAAGGGGTGAATGTAAGTGTGTATCCTTAATTGTTCAAGGCAAGAGGTTTTAAAACTAATATAACTTTCCATTGTTCTTGCATATTAAACTTGTGGGGGGGGGAACAGAGTATGCTGTGTTCACTCTTTTTCCTATGTTTAGGAGAAAGGGTGAGAATGAGTGCTGTTTATTGATTTATTTATTTGTTTTGTCAGGCAAATATTCCTTGGTTAATTATGATTAAATCATCATAAACATGCATGATAATATATTCCGTCCTCAAAATAAAGCTGAACCTATGCCAAAGAAAAAAAGCAGTAGTGATCACTTGACAGCTGTATTGCCCAACTCTGCAGTTCATAGACTCATACAATATGCAGCCTATATTAAATAACTGCAGCCAAATTGTGTGTATTTCATTCTGCACTAGCTACTGTAGGGAATGATACTAATTCTATTTAATCAAGTTTAACTGTGCCAATAATGAGTCAAACAGTAGTATTTATAGGAATGATGCTCTGCTTTTGATAGAATATACAACTGCCCTTTCTTTGGATTCATATTCTTTGCCTGTGGCAGACAAGAGGTTAATACAATATCTAGTATCACTGGACATCATATTCATTTCCTTTATTTTGTTTTCATTTTATAATTAAATTACATTGTTCCAAAACCTAGTCCTTGGCTTCTAGTTCTTGCCCCCGAGTTTTATTTTGATTAGCTGTCATTTGATTAGTCATGACTGAAGCAATTGTTAAGTTCTTCCTAATGAATAGACAACTGAAGTCAACTTCACTTAAAACAGTGGTGGCTCTATGTCCAGCAAAAATTCAATGTGTGCATGACGTACCCCAGATCATTCACCCTCCCTATTTAGTTTCTCTACATTCTGCAACTACTCTGCTTAGTATTCTGATTTTCCCCCTTTCCAGTGTCTTCTCTTGCTTATTTGACTGCTTCCTTGTGTGATGCATTCTTGACTCTCCCTTCAACTTCCAACCCTTCTTTATCTTACTGACCTGTCTACTTGTCCTCTCTGGAATTCTCCATCACTAATGTGTCTCCTTCTTCTGCTCTCCCTTAGAAAAGTCTGAGTACCACCTGGTACTACTATCACATAAAACAGACAAATGAGGATTTCCAGGAAGTCTACCCAGCCTGCCCTATATATTAATTGCAAGCAAGTTTTCATGCAGTATGAGTATTAGATGACATGATCAAGCAATTCAGATAAGATAATATGGAACTAAGACTGCTTTACACATTGGGGAGAGGAATAAATAAATAAATTAATGGAGATATCCTATCTCCTAAAACTGGAAGGAACCTTGAAAGGTCATTGAGTCCAGCCCCCTGCCTTCACTAGCAGGACCAAGTACTGATTTTGCCCCAGATCCCTAGGTGGCCCCCTCAAGGATTGAACTCACAACCCTAGGTTTAGCAGGCCAATGCTCAAACCACTGAGCTATCCCACCCCCCATTATGAATATTGTGTAAGTAGATACATGGGTTTTGTAATAACACTTAGGAATGTACATGACTTTTAGTTGAGAGTTCTCTATAACAAGTACCATTTATTTGAATAGCTGTAAGAATGTGCTTGGTGCTATGCAAAACCAAAGGTGAAGAAGAGCTTACAATGTGAAAAATAGACACTCAGGATGATGCATTGGGAATCCCAGAGTTGGGATTAATTTAGCTTTTGTTTTTGTAGTTCCTTCATTAAAATGATAAATTATCTTCTTATGGGCATCCTAGGAGTTTTTGGTGGGATTATTTTTCTTCTCCTGTAGAAATGTATGGAACATTTTGTTGTGGGGTGTACAGGCTGTTAGGAATCAAAGAATGTTAGACTAGAACTCAGACAGTGATAGAGAAAGTAGAGGCAATAATCAGACATTCTGCTGAGTCTAATTAGATGAAGTTGTTTTTCTTTCTTCTAAATTACACTGAATAATAATGTAATAATCAGGATTAAAAAGTTGTATAATCTCACATGGAGTCCAATCATGTACTCTTATGTAGGCCAAGCTCCCTTTTAAAATCAGGGAATCTTTGGGTCTGATCCAAAACTTATTGAAATCAGTGGGAGCCTCTCCATTGTCTTCAGTCTGCTTTGGATCAGGCCTTTTTTCGGCAAGGAAATGTGTACTTTTGTTCACCCTTTTACTCCCATTTTCCTTTGAAACTTACTTCCACATTCTCTGTTCCTTCGCTCTTCATAACAGTTTAGAAAACATACATTATTCCCAGTGGATTTGTGTTTTTAAGTAGGAAAATTTTAGAGATTAGATTTTCCTAGTTGATGAAAAACCATATATTTCAGACAATGCTTCCTTTTGTTGTTCATTTCTGTGAGCCAGGGCTGGCGCAACCCATTAGGTGACCTAGGCAGTCGCCTAGGGTACTAACATTTGGGGGGCGGTGACCACAGTGGCCGGCGGTCGTCATCAGTATTTCGGGCGCGGGACCTTCCGCCGCCTCTGTCAGGGGCGGCATTTTGGGGGCGGGACCTTCTGCCGCCTACGGTGGCAAAAAAGCTGGTGGCGCTCCTGCTGTGAACTGTGTGGCTTTGGAAAGAAGGTAGGAGAAGAAGTGAGCATGTTCTTTCTGGCACAGAGGTATTTCTGTTGTTGTTGTTCTACTTGCAGTGTGCAAAATGAGGGCCACTCCTGGGATGCCTGATTTCAGTGAAAGATGGGGGTCTTCAATGCCTGCAGCAACAAGCCTCAAAATAACTACCGGTCTGTCTAGGTTTTTATCACCATGGTATCTAATCGCCTTCCATGATAAGTACATACTACAGCTGGTTTTGCGCCCAGCCCTGCAATATTTAATGAGCTTCGTCAGTGACTTCAGCGGAAGCAAAGTTGGTCCCAGAATCAGAGTTCAAGTTACATACAACCTACTGAGTGATTTGTTTGGTGCATTACACATCATTCTATGCTCAGTTGTTTATTAGATATGGGCAGGATAGGTAGTTGGAATGATACAAGAACTGCTCCCGAAACCTGTGCCAAAAACTAGTGGGGTTTCGAAAACTTTAGCCAACTTACCTTTCTCACTGATTTTCATTTTCCTGCCAGAAATGGTAGTGCAGGAATATCCCTTTTCTCATAAGGTGTGCAGTTTAGGAGCCCCATCCTGCATGATTCTGAACATATTCAATTCCCGAGTCACTGATCACCTGTCACTCTCTCAAGTGTCAGAGAGATGGATGCACCGCACCTGTCAAGATCTAGCCCAGTGGTTCTCAAACTTTTGTACTGGTGACCCCTTTCACATAGCAAGTCGCTGAGTGTGACCCCTCTTATAAATTAAAACACCTTTTTATATATTTAACACCATTATAAATGCTGGAAGCAAAGCGGGGTTTGGGGTGGAGGCTGACAGCTCATGACCCCCCCAGGACCTCACAACCTCCTGATCTAGCCCTTGATTTATATTATTAAATCCAAGTCTGATCAAACAGAATTCTGTGATGCAAGAGGAACGTATGTGAGTCAGACATGTTTTAGAGAGAAAGTGAGCCAGGCAAAACCAGCTAAACATAGTGCTCTTCTGAGAACAGCCAGGTCCCAGGTAGCCAAGGAGAGGGTCTTCCAACTGTTCTCCCCTAAGCAAATACAAGTGTGAAGACTGAGAACAACACTTAGACATTGCTTGCAGCTGCGGCATGTTGTTCGCAGTCTTGAGTCTTACACAACATGCTTTCATCTGAGTTCTTGTAATTACCAACTAGAGAAATACTGTGTATAATATCGCTCTCATGACTATGTAGAAATCCTGCATGACCGTCTAGATGGAACAATGTAGCATGCGATCTGAAGAACAGCTGGCCAACGATGTAGGAAACTTTAAACTATGTAGAAGTGTTACTCAGCCATGTTCTATGCACTTGAAACTACAAACCATTTTCTTCTGTACACCTCAGTTCACTTTGCTGTATGATATTGCAGATCTTATTTTGCTTTTAAGAAAACTGTATCCACGTTGTTAAATAAAACATCCTGAAATAATACTGTTCTGACCATATCTGAAGAGCATAATTCATCAAGTCCTTAAATGCTGATAGAAGAACAGGAGTACTTGTGGCACCTTAGAGACTAACAAATTTATTAGAGCATAAGCTTTCGTGGACTACAGCCCACTTCTTCGGATGCATAAGTGCATAAGTGGGCTGTAGTCCACGAAAGCTTATGCTCTAATAAATTTGTTAGTCTCTAAGGTACCACAAGTACTCCTGTTCTTCTTTTTGCGGATACAGACTAACACGGCTGTTACTCTGAAACCTGTTTAAATGCTGATGAAGATCTGGTGTCATGATTTACTTGTTCTATATCTGTATTAAGTTGTCTTAAATTTATTGTCAATATCCAAATGGTTCTAATGTTTAGAATCATAAAAACATCCTCCGTTGTCAGTATGAATGAGATATCCCCTACCATTTTGGTCATTAGCTACTTTTGGTTGCTTTGATTTAGATGCCTACTTATGGACTCAGATGCCTAATTTTAAACAAACACTTCTGAATATTTTGACTTTAAACATTTGCTAATATATAATAATAATAGTACTTAGGTCTTATACAGCACTTTTCATCTATACATCTCAAAGTGCTTTACAAGGGAGGTAAATATCATTATTCCCATTTTACAGATATGAATTGTAATGCAATATACAGTGTAATACTGTAAGTTATACTTTGTTCATATGTTGGTATTACAAAATCTCAGTTTTCAAGAGACTTTAGTTAATCTAGCAATATGTAAGCCCCTGCTGAAAAATAGTTTACCGTTTCTATTTGGCTTTATATTGGTTTAACATCAGAAGAACTGTACTATCTAAATTTTAAAGGCCAGATGTTCAGTCCCAGACCAATTTTTGCACATTCAGCTGATAACATGACCAAATGTGAACATCCAAATAATCAGTTATACTTGCAAATGCAGGTTTTGTCTGCACATGCAAATTGGGAGCATAGAAATAGAGTTTGCCTTCAAGCAGGTTAAACATCTTGTTTAAATATTAAACAGTGAAGACATTCTTTTTAGACTCATATTACAGCAAGCTGGAAACTGATTTTATAATAGTTGATGCTTTATTTCATATTTAACAAAATAAAAAGTGCTTTTCATCATGTGGAATTTCAGAGCTCCATGCTAAGAGAATGGGTAGTTTTCCATTCAATTGTAAAGCTGATGTGGTATCTTTCTGTTAAATCTCTAGAGTAGTTACTGACAGTAGTTTATAATTAAAACCAAAAATCACTTGTTTAATTTTCAGGGGCCAAGGGGTCTAGATGGTCCTCCAGGAGAACAAGGGACACAAGGTATTAAGGTAATTATTTATTTGTTTTGTTCAATACTGCAGAGGATGCTTATACAGCACACAGCCTTGACTGATGGAAAAGAAAAGAGGGTGGGGGGGGAGTAAAGGGCACTATGAAATAGTTTTGAGTTTGCTATTAATCCAGTTAGGGACTCACAATTTTCTGTTTCATTGAGGTTCTTATTTTTATGTATATAGTAGACATGTGGATCTGAATTCTGGTCTCATTCACACTGGAGTTAATCCATAGTAGATGCATCAATTTAAGTGAAGTTACTCTACATTTATACTGGTGTAAATGATGGCACAATTTGGCCCATGGTAATTTTCTTTTTCCACATGTGTAGTTTTCTGTGTGGCAAATCTAGTAAATTCGTACTGAACTCATTCATCATTTGTTATTTGTCAGGGAGAAAGAGGTGATCCAGGGAAAAAAGGTGTTCATGGACTTATTGTAAGTATCAGAGATGTTCTGGGCATTAGGCACTAATACCTACACTAGGAATTTTTGCCTGACATTGATTTGGAATTTATCTGACATCAGCATTCTCTTTTAATAATTTTATTTGACCAGGGCAAGGCTGGAAACCCTGGAGAAAGGGGTGATTCAGGAGTGCCAGTAAGTACTGAAAACTTATAGCCCTGCTACAAAAAACAAAACAAAACCTTGCTTCACACTCAAATGCAAGGGAAATTATTTTCTTTATACCAGTCATTGAGGTCTGAGAATAATGGTTTGCATTTACTTTGTATAGAACCTTTCATCTGAGGATCTTAAGGCATATAAGTAACATCAATTTACAAAGCATCAGAATTCCTCTGTGGCATTATATCTGAGTTTTACAGATGGGTAAACTAAGGCACAGATGGTAGAGTGACATGCTCAAGGTCAAACAGTGGCAGATACGGGAATGAAACCCAGTAATCCTGTCTATTATTAGAAATGTAATCTTTCAGGTGAGACACTGTCTATAGGATGTAATTTAAAAGAACATTGCAGCAGAAGAAATCACAATTGCGTAATTGTGGGAGACAGCTAGAAGTTGCCATGCACATTGGAGTAGTTTTATTGCCATTTTTAGAGGAGACAGCTGCTATGGTATAGAAGAAATGTTACTATTATACCTTTTACCGTAGAGTTATGTGATCATTGCAGGGATAAAATGTATATATCATAAACATAACTGGACTCTATGTTAGGACATCTTTCCTTTGAACTGTATACCAAGAACAAAGCTCAACCTCCTGTGAAAATCACACATTTTCCTATAGTAATATGTTTAACAGACCAGTCACACTATAGTGGCTTTTCAAGAGTGGGGAGCTAATAGAAAAGAAGTAAGGAAAACAAAGGCAAGAGAATAATACCAATCATATTACCAATGCAATGCTGTACTTAAGACTAATAATGTTGGTTGCCATTTTAATCAGGGCCACTTCATAGCTTTGCCTGTTCGTCTAGAGAATTTGGAAGTTTGCTGCCCCCTGTCAGTTGTTCCACAGAGTAATATGTGTACCACCTCACACCATTCACTTGGAAGGAGTATGAAACCACATTGGTTGCTGACAAGTAGAGAAGTCATATAGAAAACACACTGAAGAAATGGCATCCCTCAATAAGAGAAGGAAAATAATGGCAAGGAAGATACCTTGCCCCACCTCTCTTCAGTCGCTGAGCAACTCTCTATTTAAATCCAAAGTGATCTGTGACAGACAAAAAATAATGTATAGTTGAGAGCTCTGTGTTTCATTTCTTCACAGACTCTGGGGTTTATACCAAAGGAACAAATAGAGCAAAACACCTTTAGGTTGAAGAAAGATTGTCTGTAGGAACAAGTAACGTTATTGCAGAGTGTTAAAGGTTGCCATTGTGCTTCTATATCTCCTCTTCATGGATGGAAATGGGGTTCTGTGAAACAGTTGAGCAGAACTTGCCTGTGTTGCTATGGTGTAAAGCCTGAGACTTGTCCAATTAATCCCACATATACTGTTTGAGGGACAAAGAGTCCCTTAACACTGTTGTTAGGTCACGTGTGAACCGCAGGAGTCTGTTAAGATTTTAAATGACAAATCAGCAAACCAGCCACCCCTAAGTAAATGAAGCACAAGCAGGCGTCAGCTCACTCACGAATCACAAGAGCTGACGTAATAACACAGATCACATTGGAGAAGGCTAAGCACATTTCTAGAGCGATGATTTGAGGGAGTTGCTGGGTGTACAGAAGTGGGAAGGAAGTGGCTTTTTACAGAATTTGAAACAGATCTTTTTCCTATTCGTTTTGTTTCTCTTAGGGCTTGCCCGGACCTCCTGGAAACACGGGTGACAGAGGCCCTGTGGGAGAGCCAGTAAGTTGATCACCATACTTTCCTGATAAGGCTTTTTGTATATTGTACTTAATTCCCTGATAACTCGACTTCCACTCTATCAAGGTTTGGAACTCTCACTACTTTTGGAAACTGCGCCAAAACTACTTTGGAACAGATTCTGCAGCCCTTTCTTTGGGTAGCTCAACATGAGTAACAGTGGCAGAATCTGCTCCATTATATTATGTGGCTTCACACTGCTTAGAGACAGACATACTATATGACGTAGTATGTAAATAGAACTTTAAATGTAGACATTGATGGTTTCCTTGTTATTTTCAGCCAAGTTTTATGCTAGTTATTCTGGAACCGCATATACTTGGCAGGTTACTGCTATAACAAAAAAGAGTCTGTTTTAATAAACCTCAGGCATTCTTTTCCTGAATGGTTTGCTGTTCTTATTTTTATTATTACAAAGCCCCACACACTTTTATGTGGCTAATACTATAACAAAAGACCATATAGAGAGTCAGTAACTATATACAATGGGCTGGAAGGTATAAACACGGCAAGAATGCTGTTATATCAACAACTCTAAAGCCAAGTCGCAAGTTTATAACTATAATGTAGTAGTGTGTGTTTTCGTGGTGGGACTCGCTATAAGGCTGCCATTTTATTTAGCAAAACATAATAACTTGTCAAATGACTTTTTATATTTTATTTTTGTTGCCTATGAAAAAATTACTTCTTGTAGAAAATGGCATAGAAGTACATTCTTGATATAATCTTAAGATTTACAGTGTACTGTATTCTTTTAAGTGCTGAACTGATGCCTATAAATCCATAGAATGACATGGATTCCTTCAGGTGGTCATTACATAATTATTTGAGCGAAAACAGTGGAAAAGTCTGACAGCCTAAGATAAATTATTTAAGTAAATTTCCTTTGATACATTTTAATCTGCATATTCTAACTCACTTCCTGCTAGAAGTAGATAGCTAGCTTATAAAAACAAATATATTTCACTTTATAGAAAATCTCCACTAAGCGTTGTATATTCTAATGTTTATTATTATTAGTTTGGATCCCCTTCATTGTGTGTCTTTCATCTAATCTAATCTAGTCTAACTCGCCTACCAGCCTAGGCAGTTTATACTTTGCTCCAATCTGTGGTATTTGAGAGCCTTACAAATTCTAAATCATAGTATGTGTGTTCATCCTCCCACTACACTGTCAGCAGGAGCCTGATTTTCATGTTTATATATGGGCCAGCAAGCACACTGATGTAATCTAAAGACACCTACTCTGCTTTAGTCAATCTACATTTCTACTCTGCTGATCATTGTAGCATCTATGAGTGAAATGCAGCAAGTAAGAAAAGTCTCCATTGTGTCCAGGAGCTAACTATTTGCATGTTATGTCAGACATTTAAGTGGATTTGGTTGGGAAATTGTGTGTATAGTTTCAAAGAGGGCTAAGTAAATGACACAGGATATTGCAAAATAAAATGTTTTTTCTGAGGATTTATCCAAGCAGTTTGCCATCTTCCTCAGTCAGTTGGTTGGTGCGTGTAAGGTAGATTCAGAGTCCTTGTCACTGGCTTCTCTGCAAAAAGCAAGGAAATATTTTTAGAGAAAAATCCTTAAACTGTTAAGTTTATTTAGCAATTTAATTTAGTTTGATGTAAAGTAAATGATTCATTTCACCAATGTGTCAGACATCTGTTAGTACAGTAATTGGTTACAAACTGTCTTTTGATTAGAATTGAAAGCGGTCTCAGCATTATTCAAAATGTTCCTGGATTTGTTTGGCTTCTGGTGTTCCACAGGAGTCATGGGGGAGAGGTATATTGCCAAGCCAGAAGTCTGAGCTCCGTGGGAATAGTGTGGAGATATTTGGCTCCTAAATCAGACTCAAGCTTTATGACAGTAAAGCTGAGGAAGACTACAGAGGTGCTGCAAGCCAAAACCAAAGCAATCCTGGTTCAGCCTGGATAGATCCCTAATGGTGTATTCATTGCAGTTCTTAGTTGTTGATTGTACTTAAATGACGTCGCTGAGCAATGTAGGGATACCCCGTTGAAATCTTCCCAGCAATATCTAATTAGCTCCAGTGCCGGAAAAGAGGAAGAGGCTGCTTTAATTAATATTAGCAAGTCAACAGGAACAAGAAGACCACATGCACAATCCATGTCCTGAGAAGGTGTACAGGGAAATTAGCTGCTTGGAAGGCTTATATTGCACATATAGATGTAGCACCAAAAATCTTGTTTACTTTAGCATTGAAGAGGTTTCTTTAAAACACAGACGGGTCCAGACCACAGTGTTCAGGTCTGGATCTGATTCAAATGTCCCCAGAGATCGGGGATGGCTACATCCAGGGTTTTGGTTTGTCCTGTTATAGAGCGGGGGCCAAGAGGTGGAGTTCTTAGCTGTCTAGAACCTAACTGACAGGTTTCAGAGTAGCAGCCGCGTTAGTCTGTATCTGAAAAAGAACAGGAGTACTTGTGGCACCTTAGAGACTAACAAATTTATTAGAGCATAAGCTTTCGTGGGCTACAGCCCACTTCTTCGGATGCATATAGAGTGGAACATATATTGAGGAGATATATATACACACATACAGAGAGCATGAACAGGTGGGAGTTGTCTTACCAACTCTGAGAGGCCAATTAAGTAAGAGAAAAAAACTTTTGAAGTGATAATCAAGCTAGCCCAGTACAGACAGTTTGATAAGAAGTGGGAGAATACTTACAAGGGGAGATAGATTCAATGTTTGTAATGGCTCAGCCATTCCCAGTCCTTATTCAATCCTGAGTTGATTATGTCTAGTTTGCATATCAATTCCAGCTCAGCAGTCTCTCCTTGGAGTCTGTTTTTGAAGTTTTTCTGTTGTAAGATGGCCACCCGCAGGTCTGTCATTGAATGGCCAGACAGGTTAAAGTGTTCTCCCACTGGTTTTTGAGTATTATTATTCCTGATGTCAGATTTGTGTCCATTAATTCTTTTGCAAATTAGATACAATCAACTCAGGATTGAATGAGGACTGGGAATGGCTGAGCCATTACAAACATTGAATCTATCTCCCCTTGTAAGTATTCTCTCACTTCTTATCAAACTGTCTGTACTGGGCTATCTTGATTATCACTTCAAAAGTTTTTTTCTCTTACTTAATTGGCCTCTCAGAGTTGGTAAGACAACTCCCACCTGTTCATGCTCTCTGTATGTGTGTATATATATCTCCTCAATATATGTTCCACTCTATATGCATCCAAAGAAGTGGGCTGTAGCCCACAAAATCTTATGCTCTAATAAATTTGTTAGTCTCTAAGGTGCCACAAGTACTCCTGTTCTTTTTGTAGAAGCTAACTCTAATTGAAAGTTAGGGACACAAATCTCACTGTTACAGAATATGGATAACCGGACTTGTACACATAGATCACGCACACTGCTTTAGAAATGCATCCCTTAGATGTTACAGTGTCTTTACTTACAGTATATTGGCTTACAAGAACACTGCTTCATAGCATAGTTACTTACTGAAACTGCCAAAAAGGCTCCAGTCTGCAGTCCCTTACACCTCAATGACTGTCCTGTGTAAACATTGTTAAATCCATAAAATGAAACATACAGTAGTTGTTTTCAGTTAATTCCATAGCAGACTGTAGGCATTTCTGCAAAACAAACCAGACGAAGTATTAAATAAGTCTTAATTAAACAAAGTCTCCATTAATCAAGAGAAGAATATAGTTTAGATTAGAATTTACTTCTGGTTCAAGAGAAGAGACCAGTGCTGTCCTTCTATGTCAAGAGAGGCAATGAAGTCTTCACTGCTGGTAACAGTGTGCCCTTACAAGGACTAACATCAGTCACAGAATTTGGAAGGAAACACAATGATGAAGCAAAATAAGATATACTTGATTATGCCAGCTGGCAGTTAAACATAATACATTCATATAGTGTATTATATTATACAGTTAATATTATGTATTGCCTAAATATAACTGAATTATATATACAGAAGATTTTGTTTAATGCTAGGGCCCAAGAGGACAAAAAGGTGATGCTGGCCCTGCAGGAGAAATGGGTTTTGAGGTGAGTTTTTTATGCTTTGTCTTTATTTATTTATAATAAATTCCAACAGAAACTTAAGCCACAGAATGTACCTTAATAACGTATTCAAAAACTATATTTAGTTACCTACAGTGAACTTGAATATCATGTGTAATTAAGGGATTCTCCCTTGCTTATGGCTGTTGCAAACAATAATTTGAAAGAAAAAAAGGATGTAATGATGCCAGTGGCTTCTGCAAACCTGATCTCAGGGGGTATCTTCATCTGGAAGGACAATGGTACATTTATTGAGTGCAGCACTTTTCCAGAAGCAACACCATTCCCTTTGCAGTTAGTTAGTTTACACCTATCCAGGGCTGGAGGTTTGCAACTAGAATCTTAAGGGCTGAAAGGGACTCCAAGAAGTCATTTAGTCCATCCCCCCCATGCTGAGGCAGGACCAGGTACATCTAGATCATCCCTGACAGATGTTCGTCTAACCTGTTCTTTAAAACCTCCAATAACAGGGATGCCACATCCTCCCTTGGTAACCTGTTCCAAGTGCTTAAGTATCCTTATACACCTCCACCCCGATATAACGCAACCCAATATAACACGAATTCGGATATAACGCGGTAAAGCAGTGCTCCGGGGGGGGGGGGGGCAGGGCTGCGCACTCCGGGGGATCAAAGCAAGTTCGATATAACGCGGTTTCACCTATAACACGCTAAGATTTTTTGGCTCCCGAGGACAGCGTTATATCGACGTAGAGGTATAGTTAGAAAGCTTTTCAGAATATCTAAACTAAATCTCCCTCACTGCAGATTAAGCCCATTACTTCTTCTCCAACCTCCAGTGAACATGGAGAACAACTGAACAGCATCCTCATTATAACAGCCGTTAATATATTTGAAGACCGTTATCAAGGCCCCCTTAGTCATCTTTTCTCAATTCTAAATATGCAGAGTTTTTTTCACTTTCCCTCACAGATCAGGTTTTCTAAACCTTTTTTGTTGCTCTCCTCTAGCCTCTCTCACATTGTCCATGTCATAAAATATGGCGCCCAAAACTGATCATAGCACTCCAGCTGAGGCCTCACCAGTGCTGAGTACAGTGGAACTGTTACTTTCTGTGTCTTACACATCATACTCCTGTTAATACGCCCCAGAAAGATAACGACTTTTTTGCAACTGTCACATTATTGGCTCATAATCAATTTGTGATTCAGTACTGTTGCCTAGCCAGTTATTCCCCATTTTGTATTTGTGCATTTGATTTTTCTTTTCTAAGTGTAGTACTTTGCACTTGTCTTTATTGAATTTCCTCTTTTAGATTTCAGACCAACTTTCCAATTTATCAAGGTCATTTTGAATTCTAATTCTGCCCTCCAAAGAGCTTGTAATCCCTCTCAGCTGGCTGTCCCCACAAGTTTTATCAGTATACTCTCCACTCCATTCTCTAAGTCATTAGTGAAAATTAGTGAATAGTAGTGCACCCAGGACAGGCCACTGCGAGACCCCACAAAATACAGCATCCCAGTTTCACAGCAAACCACGGATAACTACTCTGTAAGTCATTATGTCCCTTGCCAGTGATGGATGAAAAAGCAGCTGCATGCAGTTCTCTACTTTTGCTTGTGGTCCTGTTTGGGGGGGTTGGTTTTGGTTTTATTAATATCTCTTTGAAAGAAACATGAGAGGAGCTATTAATCACATTTGCAATGGAGTAGCTGAGGCGTGAGCTCATTCACAAATAATTACATTTGGCTCATTCAAAAGAAATGCTCTTTGCCAAACACCCATGACCATGCCCTTCTGATCTATTTTGTGTTATTATTATTTGTATTACTATTAAAATTTAAACTCTGAAAGAAACAAGCAGGTGCCAATAACTCTGTAGGTTGTGGACCTACACATAGATCCTTCTAAGCATGCATTTGGCTAGTGGTTTAAAAACTGCTGGAATTGTAAGTCGGGGTCTGGGAACAAGGTTGCAAAATGCAGAGTTGTGCTTATCCTACATGTGTTTCATTATGAAAGATACGGGATTAATGATTCTGTTGAGTCTGTGGTGTATTCCTGAACCTCTACCACACTGCATTCTCCCTTAATACTGCATATCTCAGGCTAGGCCAAAGAACACAACTTGCTTTTGTTTTTCAGTCATGTAGCTGTCCTTGTGCATCACAGTTTTTGTGTTTGGATCTTTACTGTTTTATCTGATAGCTATGAAACCATTCTTGGTGATAATGTGTAACAGTAGCTTCTGTACCATATAGGGACCTCCTGGCCCTGAGGGAGAGCCTGGCCTGCAAGGAGAACCAGGTGCAAAGGTAGATGGTGGGATTGTTTTCATCTATGTTGCATAAATTCTTCGCTGAATTAAGTAAAAGGAAATCAAGTCTCTGTTGATTTAGCTTATCAGGCAATTAAGCAATAATAAAGAAAATGTCAAAGAATACTCAACATCATCAGTAATTCTCATTAGAGACAATTTGTTCCCAGCAGTTCAATAGTTTAATTTTCATATTGCATATTCCAGGGAGACATCGGACCTGCTGGCAGTGCTGGAGAAACAGGAGAACAAGGTTTAAGGGTGGGTGAAAAATATTATTTTATTTCCAAAAAGGACAGTGTTTTGAATTTCAGAAATGTCAAGTCTAATTACCTCTCTGTGAGAGAAATTGAATAAAATGTCTTTTATCCGTTTAAAAATAATATTGGCAACACTGTAACAGGTTAATTAAAAAAAGCATAAATTATAATACTAAAATATGTGAGAGTGGGTTTAATTTGTGGAAATAACAATAAGGTTAAGTACATGATTTTCTCTAAGCATTTTAATTAAAATGAGTAAAGATTGGATTTTTTAAAATATATCCATGTAGTATCTGGTGTCACTGAGAGTGAGGTGGTCTAAGCAAAGGATTGGGAGACAGGAACTCCTGAGTTCTAAGCCTAGCTCTGATATTGACACACTTGCCAAGTCACTTAACCTGTCTGCGCCTCAGCTTCCCCATCAGCTTGAGCTTACCAACTTTTGAGGGGTGTTGAATGTTTGTAAAAATTCTTTGACTATGATAATCATAGTACTAGAAGGGACCTTGAGAGGTCATCTAGTCCAGTCCCCTGCACTCATGGCAGGACTAAGTATTATCTAGACCATCCCTGACAGGTGTTTGTCCAACCTGCTCTTAAAAATCTCCAATGATGGAGATTCCACAACCTCTCTAGGCAATTTGTTCCAGTGCTTAACCACCTTGACAGTTAGGAAGTTTTTCCTAATGTCCAACCTAAACCGCCCTTGCTGCAATTTAAGCCCATTGCTTCTTGTCCTATCCACAGAGATTAAGAAAAACAATTTTTCTCTCTCCTCCTTGTAACAACCTTTTATGTACTTGAAAACTGTTATGTCCCCCCCTCAGTCTTCTCTTTTCCAGACTAAACAACCCCAATTTTTTCAGTCTTCCCTCAGAGGTCATGTTTTCTAGACCTTTCATCATTTTTGTCGCTCTTCTCTGGATTCTCTCCAATTTGTCCACATCCTTCCTGAAATGTGGCATCCAGAACTGGACACAATACTCCAGTTGAGGCCTAATCAGCGCAGAGTACAGTAGAAGAATGACTTCTCATGTCTTGCTTACAACACTCCTGCTAATACATCCCAGAAGGATATTCGCTTTTTTTGCAACAGTGTTACACTGTTGACTCATTTAGCTTGTGATCCACTATGACCCCCAGATCCCTTTCCACAGTACTCCTTCCTAGGCAGTCATTTCCCATTTTGTATGTGTGCAACTGATTGTTCCTTCCTAAGTGGAATACTTTGCATTTGCCCTTATTGAATTTCATCCTGTTTACTTCAGACCATTTCTCCAGTTTGTCCAGATCATTTTGAATTTTAATCCTATCCTCCAAAGCACTTGCAACCCCTCCCAGCTTGGTATCATCTGAAAACTATACCTGTACTCACTATGCCATTATCTAAATCATTGATGAAGATATTGAACAGAACCGGATCCAGAACTGATCCGTGCTGGATCCCACTCGTTATGCCCTTCCAGCATGACTGAGAAACACTGATAACTACTCTTTGGGAACGGTTTTCCAACCGCTTTTGCATCCACCTTATAGTAGTTCCATCTAGGTTGCATTTCCCTAGTTTGTTTATGAGAAGGTCATGCGAGACAGTATTAAAAGCTTTATTAAAGTGAAGATATACCACATCTACCACTCCTCCCCTATCCACAAGGCTTGTTACCCTGTCAAAGAAAGTTATCGGGTTGGTTTGAAATTATTTTCTCTAGAAAGTTTTGACAAGAATAAAGCAAGACCCTTTCTAACTTCAGCTTTAGAATGTAAGTGTACATTCCATCAATTCCTCAACACCCACTTTTCTTCCTTTAGAGAATCCTAATTGAAGTAGGTTCCAAGATTCTGCTAATCCTTGGAGAAAAATAAACTCAGCATTAAAAAGTCAACACTTATCACACCACTGTATTACAGATACCACAAAGTTATTTCCTATGGTGCAGTACACCTGCAATTTGCTGTGAAAGCAAAGTTATGAGTGCTCAGTTTCTCTCAGGATCAGACCCTAATAAAGACAAATATTGCAGAACCTAAAATACCTTGGTGTTGTAACTGTTGGTAAATGATGATTTTTTCATGGACAGTGCTGATCTTGAGTGATATATATGAGCCATTAATGGGGACCTACCAAATTCATGGTCCATTTCGGTTAATTTCATGGTCATAAGATTTTAAAAATCATAAATTTCATAATTTCAAATATTTGAATCTGAAATTTCAGAGTGTTGTAACTGTAGGAGTCCTGACCTAGACCTTACTGCATTTCATATTTACAGGCCTCTGAGTTTTATTCCCTAAGGCAGGGGTCCCCAACGCGGTGCCCATGGGTGCCATGGCGCCCGCCGGGGCATCTAAGTGCACCCGCGTACTCACCAGCGGACGAGCATCCGCTGAAATGCCGCTGAGAACCAGCGTCATCCAGAGGCATCGCCGCTGAAATGCCGCCTCTGGATGACGCTGCTTGTCAGCGGCATTTCGGGGGATGCTTGTCCGCCGCCATGGTCCTCCGTGACTCATCGTCTGATGCCCACCAGACGAAAAAGGTTGGGGACCACTGCCCTAAGGTAATGAACAACTGAATTAGTTGTTACCACTCAAGAAAGAGATCTTGGAGTCATTGTGGCTAGTTCTCTGAAAACATCTGCTGAATGGGCAGTGGCAGTCAAAAAAGCACAATATTAGGAACCATTAGGGAAAGGAATAGACAATAAGACAGAAAATATTATAAACCCACTATATAAATCCATGGTACACCTACACCTGGAATATTGCATGCAGTTCTGGTTGCCCCATCTCAAAAAAACTATTAGAATTTGAAAAAGTACAGAGAAGGGTAACAAAAATTATTAGAAATACGGAACAGCTTCCATACAAGGAGATAGAGAACAGGATTGGGACTGCGCAGCTTAGAAAGTAGAAGACTAAGGGGGATATGATAGGTCTATAAAATCATGAATGGGATGGAGAAAGTGAATAAAGAAGTGTTATTTACCCCGTTATATAACACAAGAACTAGGGATCAAGCAATTAAATTAATAGGCAGTGGGTTTAAAACAGACATAAAGGAAGTTCTTCACACAACACACAGTCAACCTGGGGAACTACTTGCCAGGGGATGTTGTGAAGATCAAAAGTATAACTGGGTTCAAAAAAGAATTAAATAATTTCGTGGAGCATAAGTCCATCAATGGCTAATAGCCAAGAAGGTCAGGGACGTCACCCCATGCTCTGGATGTCCCTAAACTTCTGACTGCAAGAAGCTGAGACCGGATGATAGGGTGGATCACTTAGTTATTGCCCTGCTCTGTTCATTCCTTCTGAAGCATCTGGTACCTGCCACTGTCAGAACACAGGATACTGGGATAGATGGACCGTTGGTCTGACCCATTATGGCCATTCTTACGTTCTAATGAAGACAAAAAAAAAAATCCCAGCAACAAAAAATCTGTCTACAAAAATCTGATTTCAGTTCAAAAATGCATGTAATGGTAAACAGCACAAGTTCTTCACAGGCAACTCTGTCCCAACAAAGAGAGCTCCTTCAGATATTTGGGAAGTGGCAGTAACTTTGTTTTATTTCTTCTCAAAATTAGGGTGAACCAGGATCTCCAGGAGAAGATGGTGCACAAGGGAAAGATGGCTCAAAGGTAGTCTTCATTTTTCATAATAGGTGTGAAATATTTCTGGTTTTACTTACCTAGTTAAGAACCTACCTACCTAAGTCCAGTTTTTCTTATCTGTATTTCACAAGCCCAATGATGCACTTAATGTAAAATAACTAAGGATTGTAAAAGCTATCGCCTTACTATTTATGGACCCTATGGACCAGCCCAGTAAGAAATCTGGGAAAGGGCACTCAGGGGGGCACAATGCTTCCTGCCACAACCCTAGTGCTTGGAGGAGCACAGTGACTGTGACCCTTAAGAGGGTGCAACATGTGATTCTTTACATAGCCAACCAAAAGTGGGCAAGTGCTAAGCCACTCGCAGTCCTTGCTTTCAAAGGAGTACAAGGACCGAGACTATAGTAGGCCCCTGTGCAAGGGACACGAAGGAAGGAAGATTTTGCGAGGCTTCCAAAAAATTGTGCAGTTGCATAGGACTCAGGCAAAAATCTGGCATTATGAGGGCAATTTGAACTGGATAAAAATCATTTCACCCTAACTGGGGGCCTGATCCAAAAACCTTTTGGAAGTCAGTGGAAAGACCCCATTGGCTTTAGATCAGGGCCAAAAATAAGCAGAGAATTCTTGTGTAACATGGTTCAGTATAACAGTTTAATTCTTTTCAGGCTTGATTTATTCTTCTGCTGTATTTTAGGGGATCCCTGGAGACCAAGGGCTTCCAGGAGAGGATGGTGAAAAAGGAGAAACCGGAATTCCAGGAATTACAGGCCCCACTGGTGAACCTGGCATAATGGGTATTCCAGTAAGTATAAATTTCAACCAAGCTGAGTATTACTTCTTGCAAAAAGAAATATCTCCTTGGAATGAGCTCGCCACCTCCATATAACTTTCCGGGGCTTGATCATGGATAAGAAGAGAACCATGTTGGCCATTTTTTAAATGTGGAACCTTTTGGCAGATTTTTGACTCCTCACTGTCACTCCCTTATGCCTGGAACAATCACCAGGATCCTGTGCAACATATACCAGTAATTTAAAGTCTCCTACTTCAAACCCCTCCTGACAAGTTACATACATAGCAGCAAATGTTATGTCATGACCTTTCATGCTGTACACATTGTCCTCCTCCTCCCCCTACCTGTGTCCTTATTGTCATCCTTTGATTGTCTAATGTTTTATTGTCTGTTATTGTAAGCTTCTTGTGGTAGAAAGCTGCCATTTTTTGGTCTATAAAGCACCTAGTGCTGAATAAATAAAAACAATCTGCAACTTTTATAAATGCCAAGGCTTCAGGCTTTAAAGTGTAACCAGGTTTTAGCTACAAATCCTTTTATAACAATGAATTATAAGCCTTAACACTTTTAAAAAAAAAGTTCTGCAAAAGAATTTAGTGCTTGTAAAGAGTGACAGCCTGTAGGGTGAAAGGTGTGCTCTCAATCTACAAAACAGTTTCCCCATAGACACCAGCAATTGTCCCCTGTGCTGCCTCAGCTATGTGCCTCAACCCTATCTTTGAAAGACCACCTGAAGGAATGACAAGTCAGTTCAGCCACCATCCCCAATCAACACTTAGCTTTTCTGCTGAGAATATCAATAGTGCCACTTGGTACCAATCATCACATGGGCACCTGCATTCACTAGGAACCAGAGTGAAAGCAATAACTTATTCTAGAGAAACCACTGAACAGCTATCAGATGAAAAGAACTTTTAGACTGTGCCGAACAACTGGCCTAGAAGTGGAAAACTCATCAGATGAGCTCTGCTGAGCTGAATTTCTGTTAAAGAGCTTTCCCCAGATTCTGCTTAACTGAGGGAAGGGAGGCAATTTCAAAGTCACTCTACAAAAAGTACCCTTTTTAGAGTCTAGACACAGACAGTGTGAATGGACAAGGGACTTAAATATTCTTATTCACAGTGCCCCACATAGATTAGAGAGAAGGCCTCAGCCATCCTCTCCCTACTGTTATGTTCCCCTTCCTCAAAGGGAGAGAGCACAAATAACACCTTGAGTCCATCTGATCAAATGAAAGCTACAGCTTATTCTGGGACTTGCTCGTATACATCATTAGTTACTGATGTCCAAAATCATTTATCAATATCACCACTTTGAAGACAGTGGAAATTTGCTTTGGTTTAGGGTTACCATTCGTCCGGATTTACCCGGACATGTCCTCCTTTTTGTGCTAAAAATAGCGTCCGGGGGGAATTTGTAAAGCACTCACAATGTCCGGGATTTCCCCCCTCCCCCGGAGCGGCTGGGAGGGCTGCAGGAAAGTCCCGGGCTGGACTCCGGAGCAGCTGGAGAGGAGCTCCGCCCTGCATTCTGAGCAAGTGTCTCAGCACAAAGTGCAGCCCTCCCCTTTTGCAACTGGGAGCGGTTTCTGCCATGCAGCGTAGCAAAACGGGAGCGAGAGCACTTTGTGCTGATACAAGGGCAGCTCTCCCCTGCAACCCGGTCCGGGCCAGGGACCGGGTTTTGTTGTGCAGGGCCAGGGACCGGGTTTTGTTGTGCTGGGGAGCTTAGCCACGTGTCCGGCTCGCACAGAGCCCAACACCCTGTTCTGAGCAGCAGGGTAAGGGGGGGCAGGAGAAGGGGCAGGGAGGTTCTGGAGGGGGCAGTCAAGAAACGGGGGGGGGGGCTTTTTGGGGAGAGTGGAGAAAGTTTTGGGCAGTCAGGGTACAGGTAGGGGGTAGGGTCCTGGTGGGCAGTTGGGGGGGGGTCTTAGGAGGGGGCAGTTAGGGGACAAGGAACAGGGAGTCTTAGGTAGGGGGTGGGGTTCTGGAGGGAAGTTAGGAGCAGGGGTCCCAGGAGGGGGCAGTCAGGGGACAAGGAGCGGGGGGGTAGGGGGCTGGGAGTTCTGGGGGGGAGCTGTCAGGGGGCAGGAGTGGGGAGAGGGATCGGAGCAGTCAGGGGACAGGGAGCAGAGGGGTTTAGATGGGTTGGGAGTTCTGGGGGGGGCTGTCAGGGGGCAGGAGTGCGGAGAGGGATCGGAGCAGTCAGGGGACAGGGAGCAGAGGGGTTTAGATGGGTTGGGAGTTCTGGGGGGGAGCTGTCAGGGGGCAGGAGTGGGGAGAGGGATCGGAGCAGTCGGGACAGGGAGCAGAGGGGTTTAGATGGGTTGGGAGTTCTGGGGGGGGCTGTCAGGGGGTGGGGAGTGGTTGGATGGGGCGTGGGAGTCCCAGGGGTCTGTCTGGGGGTGGGGGTGTGGATAAAGGTTGGGGCAGTCAGGGGACAAGAGGCAGGGAGGCTTAGATAGTCCTGGGGGGCAGTTAGGGGCAGGGGTCCCAGGAGGGGGTAGTCAGGGGACAAGGAACGGGGGGAGGGTTGGGAGGTCAGGGGGGGCGGGAAGTGGGAGGGGCAGGGGCGGGGCTAGGGCGGGGCTTCTCCTGTCCTCTTTTTTGCTCGCTGAAATATGGTAACCCTACTTTGGTTTAGTATATTGAGGTATCTCTGAACTGACTTCACTGATCTTTCTGTAAACTCACAGTTGGCTTCCCACAGTTGAAGATGAGTAATCAGTTGATCATGGTTGAAATTGGGATCATACACCTGAGGCATGTCTTGAACCTGCAGCTGAGGTAGTTCTGAGAGTTTCAAGATTCTGGATAATTTTGTAGTCTTTCTGTTCAAATCTGGATTGAATACTGGACATTGTAACATTCCTTTGCTGAATTTGGGTAGCTGGGTTCACCTTTCCCTATTTGCATTTTCTTGAGAGCTTTTCTCTTCATGGAAGCTCAGGCATTCCAACTGTCTTCAGTTTTAAACTCTTCTGGAGGACCTCTGCAACATACTGCTTATTCTTGGCTCCTTAAAGAAACAGTCTCACAAACTGAGAAAGGAGCATATTCTATTTTTTACCCCACGATCAAGTCCCCTGAGATATGCAGTCCCAGAGAGTCAAATGCTTTAAGTTTTTATGTAATGCATTAGGGGAAACACTGAAATCACTAATTGAACAAGTTTTTTATATTTTTCAAGGATAAAAAGTATAGGGCTAAACTGAGCCCTTGGCATGGTCAGGGATGTTGGAGGCATGCAGAGAGGCAGCACAGCAGGTAGAGTCCCCAGAGAGAATTAAAGCTGATTGTCATGACCGGGACGTGGGCAGTCTGACCTAGTGGTCAAAGCAGGAGTCAGGCCAGATCAGCCACACAGAGGTCAGAATCCAAGACAGCCCAGAAGGCAAACCAAGAGTTGAATGTCAGGAAGCAGGCAGAGTCAGGTTACCAGGAGACCCCAGAAACTGGAGACATATTTGAGAGCAGAACCAGAGATCGATAACCAGAGTCAAGCTGCAGGAGCAGGAAGCACAAGGCAAAGTCCAGATCAAGGTGGATGCCAGATGCATGGACACTTCTTTTCCTGTGCTGGGTTTAAATAGGGGCTGTGGACCAATCAGGGCCCCAAGTGTTCTACCAATCAGCTCTGGGGACTGGGTCCTCTGTCTGAGTTCAGCTCCGATTCTGATAACAATTAGCTCGTCCCTTGGTGGCAAGTTGGAACCTGCTAGCTCCACAGAGCCCTGTGGGCCAGGGTTCATGGTCCCTGACATTGACTCAGCTGATTCTCATGGTTTTAGTTTCCTCTTTATTGATTTTAAGCCCTACTAACTTGGCATAAATCTGGAGATCAGCAGTACCATGCTGGCTATTTTCTTCTCCTTGCTACAAACATCGGAAGAACTCAGAACACTTTGAATGCTTTCTGTTTGCACTACTTGATATACTGAAATGGTCAAAAAACAACCCAGCTTTAGCACCTCTTCATTTTATAAAATTAAATTTTTATACAGCAAATCTCATCATCAAAGTCTTATTGTGCATCACAAAACAAGGCTAATCGGGTGGTTAGCTGTTTGTTAGCTGAAGCTTTTTCAGGCTTCTGCTCCTTCACACGTTTCAAAGGCCATTATAGTAAATTGCTTTCCTTCTTCCTTAAAGGTCTCAAAGGTTGAGAATGTTTGGACCCTGCGTTTTGGTTTGGCCTCATTATGAGCATATGGACAAGCTCCAAAGTTCATCTCTAGACCAGGAAATGAATTTCCTCAAAATTCAGTGATGTTTTAACCAATAGTTTTGCTCTGGGGCCATGTCTAAACATAGAGGAGGATTAGAAAGTAGGAGATGGGTTTAACCTGCATTGATCCTGAATTCACCAAAATGTCTCTCTCCCCTCCAGAAAAAGAAACCCTACACTTCTTCTCTCCCCCTTGAAAGTCAGGATCAATTGTTGAGCACTCTGGCTCATTTGGAATCATAAGACTCCTAGTAACAGCCTGGCATCCCCTTGCCACCCTCTTGGTTTGGTCATATTGTGCTGTAACTTGAATAGCAGGGGCAGCATGAACCTGATATTCATCTCCTGCTTGGTGGGCCCTGCACCTGGATTATTGGGTGGCTGGCAGCAATGAACTGTGCACCATGTTGCCTGCTGCTTACTGGTTTAGGCCTCCGACCTGCGGTGAGCCCTGTTTGGGCCTTACTGCTCTCATTAGGGCTCCCTCTACAGACGGAACCTTGGGATCCACAGTCAGTTTTCCACTGTCTGCATATCATACTTCACTAGATGCAGTGGTTTGGCTTGAAGACAAAATTACTTCTATTCCCACATGAATATTTTCTGTTTGGCTGGTTTTGGTGCCTTTTCACTCATTTGATAAAAGTGACCTGATGCTTACTTCATTCTAATAACCCATGCTAACTTAAGGCCAAGGTTAATAACAATTTGCCACCTACATCTCTAATTTTCAAAGGCCTCACAGAGATTATCCAATCTGGAGTGCAATTTAAACATGTTCTCAGAGCCCTCTCAATATCTGTTTCTCCCTCCATGATAAATACACAGGGACCTGAAGGAACACCAGGAAATCCAGGTCAAAGGGGTCGTCCAGGAAGAAAGGTAATGTCTTTTTCAGCTTTCCTATTTTCCTTTCTGTATGAGCCTTGAATTTCTATTACAAAATAATTCCTCTTAATCACTTGGTGTTGATGGATCCAGAGCCCCAGAAGATACCATAAGTTTTTGTGCCACTTGTATCATTAGGCTCATGCGATGAGCCAGGAAACTCTAGGCGTAAGAGGAATCAAGTCCCCATATACTTCATCTCACACTTTGCCCTGAAGTTGGGCAAATAATTTTCTATCACTAGCACAGCAATGGAGCCTGTAGTAGGTAGGTATGGTCCCAAAACAGAACATCAGATCCAAGTTCCGTACAGCTCAGGTGAAGTTTGCATCAAAATGTGGCTCTGGATTTTGCAGGTTGAGCCCATCACTAGTAGTAGCATAAAACATTCAGTTTGGCTAATATAGAAATAAATTAATAACAAACCATCATGCTTGTTAGTGAAATACTCCTCACTGCATGTCCTAGATTCTCAGATTTAAAAACTACAGTTAAAAGCAAATTGTGTGTTTAAAAATAATACCCTTACTAAATGATACTCTTTTGCTAAGGTATAAACTGATATTTAATAGTAATGTAAATGTCTTAATTCTTTCCATGAAATAACACCAACAGGGGGGAAAGGGGCAGCTAGGACCTCCAGGAGAGATTGGAGCCACAGGTGATGCTGGCCAACCTGGAAAATTTGGTCCTAAAGGCGCAAGAGGAACTAGAGGTCCATTGGTTAGTACAATATATTTTTTATGGAGTCATGTATTTACAGTTTAGGGGCATGGAGTCTCATAGAGGGGAAGAGACAAGTCTTGCTTGTAGTGAATTTAAAAGGTAATTTTTATTGAGGCTGCTGGACACAGATAGACCCTACATTTCTCTCTGTCTTGTTCCTAGAATAGCTAATACAATCTACACTGTCTATTGTCTATTGTCATCACACAAGGTTACCCTGAATCTTGGCCTAGACTAAGTAGTTCAGGAATCATCTGCTGAATATAATAAAGAAGGATGTTTATAACTGACCACCTTAAAACATTTTTAGTCCAAAGATGATATAAGATGTATACAAACAGTGGGGGAATGTTTTTTATCTTTGAACACAGTTTATTTTCAGATACTCCAAAAATATAGTCTGTTCCTTTTAAGTGGGATTTTCTGACACAAACACCCATGTGTCTGTGATCAAAATCATATTCTAAAGTCATATTTTTAAATTCGCCACCTATTCTAAAATAGGTGTCTTTCCATTATCTTCAATGGGCTTTGGATAAGGCCCTGTTTGTACTAGGGTTGCCAGATGTCCTGTTTTCGACCAGAATACCTGGTCGAAAAGGGACCCTGGAAGTCAGTACTGCTAACTGGGCTGTTAAAAATCCCGGATGCGGCGCAGCAGGGCTAAGGCAGACTCTCTGTCTGCCCTGGGTCTGCATGGCTCCCCAGAAGCAGCAACATGTCCCTGCGGCCCCTAGGCAGAGGCGCAGCCAGGGGGGCTCCGCACACTGCCCCCACCCCGAGTGCCAGCTCTGCAGCTCCCATTGGCCAGGAACCGTGGCCAATGGGAGCTGCGGGAGCGGCGCCTGCAGATGGGGCAGCATGCAGAGCTGGAGCGGGGACATGCCGCTGCTTCCAGGGAGCCATATGAGGTAAGCACCACCTGGAGCCCACACCCCAAATCCCTGCCCCAGCCCTAAGCCCCCTCCCACACCCAAACTCCTTCCTGGAACCTGAACCCCCTCCCGCATCCCAACCCCCTGCTCCAGCTTGAAATCCCTTCCCGCACTACAATCGCTCGTCCCCAGCCCAGAGCCCCCTCCTGCACCCCAAACCTCTCATCCCTGGCCCCAGCCCAGAGCCCGCACCCCTCCCATACCCCAACCCTGTGCCTCAACCCAGAGCCCCTTCCTGCACCCTGAACCCCTCATTTTTGGCCCCACCTAAGAGCCCACACCCCCTCCTATACCCCAACCCCTTGCCTCAGCCCGGAGCCCTCCACACACTCCAAACCCCTCGGCCCCAGCCCAGAGCCCCCTCCTGCATCCCGAGCCCCTTATCCCTGGCCCTAGCCCCCAGTCCGTAGCCTCCTCCTGCACCCCAACCCCCTGCCCCAGCCCGGAGCCCCCTCTCACACCCTCAACCCTTCATGGCCCCACCCCAAAGCCCGTACCCTCAGTCCTGTGAAAATGAGTGAGTGAGTGAAGGTGTGGGAGAGTGAGCAATGGGGGGGTGGGGGAAGGAGTGATGAAGGGGCAGGGCAAGGGGCGGAGCAAGGATGTTCAGTTTTGTGCAATTAGAAAGTTGGCAATCCTGGTTTTGTACAGATTTCTTGTATTCCCTCTAATGGTCAGTAATGATATTCATGCCTGCATACACATCCTCTGTACAAAGAAGAAACCATTACTCAAGTGCCAAGCAATTAGTTTCTTTATCACTTATTATTCTGTTTAACAGGGACATTTAGGAATAATGGGACCTGAAGGAGAGCCAGGAATTCCAGGTTACATGGTGAGCTTATTACCAAATTAATGTATATGTGTGTGTGTATATATATGTCAGTATTTATATCTGAGATATAATTTTGTGATTACAATATATTTTGAACAATCTCTCATAATTGGAGGTTGGTTATACAAAGAATGTGTAAATATCCAACTAGGTGACTGACACACCAGATATTTTTACATGAAAACTAATTTTTAATGAATAAATTTAATCTTGATGGATGGATTGATAAATAATAAAGTTTCACTGGCAATTATTTCTTATGCACATGAGGCCCAATCATGAAATCCTTGATTTCGACCACTGCACTCAATAGGATTGTCCCATAGGTAAGGACTACTTATGTAGGATGATGATTGCAGAAGAGAGCTCCTAAAAACTTAGCCATTGCCTGCTGATTGGACAGGCATTTCCCCTTTCAATAAGAGAACCCGTAGTATTTAGATTTAACAAAACTAGAAGAAGGACATTTATGTTCTGTGGCCTCTCTCAAAAAATAATCATTTTCTTCCAAACTGATATAGTAGAAGCAAAGTGTAGGTGGATTCCTGCTGTCACCTAATGGAATAATCATCAAATCTTTGTCTTCAAATATTAATTGCAAACTAATGCCCTGATCCTGCACTTGGCCCCCTTTGTCTGGACAGAGCCTCTGTGACTGCACACCCAGAGGTCTATCTGCCTGCAACAAATTTCCAGACTGGGCCCATAATTTGTCTGAACTGTCACTATTCAATTTATCATACAGCAGAAAGTACTGATCTGAGCAATATATAACATTTTATATTTAGTTGTTTGGGGTTTTTTTTAGGGTCATCAGGGTCAGCCAGGATCACCTGGTCCTCCAGGACCCAAAGGAGAGAAGGTACGGAGACTGGTTCTTGTTGTTTACAGTCCCAGTGATTGTAAAGGGTGGAAATGTTGCGGTACATTCATAGATTATCAAAGCATTTCTCAAAAGACAGTTTTCACAGCCTTTGTTTATCCAAAACCATCAAAGGGAAAAAGAATGATACTTCTGCTGTTGTGATGCAGTGTGAGCAAAAATTTAAAACTGGAGAAACAAATTACAGGAAGATAAAGTTAAGAATTAGAATGATAAAATGTTTCAGCTTATAAAACATAAGGTCCTAGTTCTGCAGTCATTTTCTGCACTACCAGACAGCACCACTGACTTCCCTGAGCGTGCTTACAGTAGTAAACAACGTAGATCCATCAAAGTACTTAACTTTGTTCTTAACTTTAAGCATGTGAGAATTTCCATTGACTTGACTTTAAAGTCAAATACATGCTTAAGTGCTTTGGTGGATCAGGGCCTATGCTTGGTAGAAAGTGATTACAGGATCAGGATCCAATGTTATAGATTCACTCTGATTCTTTTAGACCTCGATCCTGCAGGCGGACCCTTATGTTCACTGAAGGCAATGGGGTGTCAGACAGGTACACAGATCCACCCATGCAGATGAGCTTGTAGGATCAAGGCCTTGCAGAGTAACCTATTAGGACCAGATTTTCAAAGGTGTTTAGGCTCCTAAAGATGCCAATAGGTGCCTGGTGGAATTTTCAAAAGCACCTAAGTAGATTGGCAACTAACAATCATGAAGTCGATGGGAGTTAGGTTAACCTGCTTAGGCTCTACTGAAAATCCTACAAGGCACCTCTCTGAATCTGTGGATGCTTAAACTCCTAAGAAAATCTGGCCTTTAGTCTTTAAGGGCAATATGTTACTGGAGCAGACAGTGTTTTATCTGTTGGTGTGGGTAGTAGTGTGACATTTAAAACATCATAAAATTAACCTATATAATTATTATGATATTCAGTGTAATTAACAGTGTTTCCTCTACACCTATTGGATTAGGAGTAATTAGCCTAAAATGTGAATGTTTTTGAAAGTGCAGTGCATGTAAAAGCAGGGGGTTTTCTGCAGCCTTAATGATAGTAGTCACTACCACCAATTGGTATAAATGTGTTATATAATCCATATCTGCATGTGTGTGCACTGTATGAAATGTTTATTTCTGTTTAATATTGAAGCTAAAATTGGAATGTATTGCATAGTAAAAAAAAACTTGATTAGGTAGATTTTCATTATCAGGAATAAATATTTTTAACAATTATTTTTCTTTTAGGGTTACCCAGGCGAAGACAACACAGTACTGGGACCACCTGGGCCCATAGGTGAACCAGTAGGTCTTTCTTTCTCAAAAAAATTATATTAGTGATTCAAGACAAGAGGCAGTAAATGGAGTTTCCACAAGTTCCACAGTTGCCTCAGCAGTCTAGGGTCACTTTGTCATACAAAGGTGCAGAACCGGTGTCATTAGAAACAAAACTGAACACATTGTTTTACTGTAAAAAGTGGTTGTCCAAAAATGGCACCTTCTTACTCAGCAGATCTGTACTCCCTGTTAAATTATCCTAATGAGATTACTTTTCATTTAGATCAACATGTCTGAGAACAGAATTTGTTCCAAATAGTTATCTGCTTGTTTTAGTGACCCAATATAAGTGTCTTTTCATTCCTGTTAGCAATGCAAAATGAATGCAACTGTGCGAGGGTGAGCTGCTATGATGATTTGTTTATTAAAATGGTGTGAGCACTACCTACAAAGAAGAATTTGAAGGCAATGGAATGAGAAGATGTAAATGAAGACAGAATTTGGACCTCCAGAGGGAACTCCGTTAACAATTCTCATGAAGATGCCTGAGAAAGAAGAGACCCTAGTTCACTCAGCCATAGCTGTGTTGATTCTGCCATGCTAACTGGAGCAAAAGTTGTATGCAGAGTCATTCCATTCCATGTGGGTTTCCGCTGGGAAGCATACCACGTGGCTGCTTCAGGAGGCCCAAAATCTAATGGAAACACAGAAAAGGGGAGAGGCAACGGAGGGGGATTCCACAACCCCATGCATGCCATGTAGCTGAGCTCTACAGCAGCTGTCTCTGCAGAAACATTAGCGTGCAGGGGAGAAGTAGGGACCTGGCATCAGTACCATGGTGATGAGCATGTAATAGAGATGGCCAGTGGGTCAGTTCATAAACTTTGAAGATCCACTGCGCCTGATGATCCCCTGGTAATCTTGAAATAAAGCAATATTTGCTTTCTTAGTGTTTTTATTTCAGATACTGGGAGGGAAAAGCTGCTCCCTATTAAAATCTCCTTCCACCTAAATGCTGAGTGCCTTCAGGAAGGTGCTGAGCCTCCTTACCTCCATTGGGTAAGATCCTGCACGCATCAGCTTCAGTGGATGCAGGATTTGGTTCATTGACTGCAATGAGCATTAAAGTGCTTACCCCTTCCCAGCGGGGACCCAGCACCTTGCAGATTTGGGAGTTGAGACTTTTCCTTTAAATGCAGTCAGCAAACTGCAGCTTCTACTGCAGGTGATGGGATGCGATAGTAGCAGCACCATCATTCACAGGGCCCTGCCTCTGGATTAGGTGAGAGGCTTCTCTGCCTCCCCCATCTTCTGTACAGTTCTCATACACTAAACCTCTTTATGCAGGCTTTGCTAAGGGATTGAGGATTTCCTCTGATAAACAGAGTTTCACTATAGGCAGGTTCATTATAAAACAGGTTCCATCTGTACCTAATGGTCCCTGTCATTTGTTTTCTTTACATATTAATCATGGTAATGGCAGCTTCCTATAATCTTCTGCAATTTGAATCAAATGATCCCTTCAAATAAAAAAAAAAGTTAGGGTCTCATTCTGATCTTACTTACATAGGTGTAAATCTGGAGAGATTCCTTGGATGTCAATAGAATTATTCCAGATTTGCAGCTGTGGGAGGTTAGAAGCTTGGACTGTGGTCTTCGTTTACAATATATTTTTGATGGGTTGCATGTCTTACTGTAATACATTTTTGTTTTAGAAATGGTTCATTTTTATTCCGTGGACTTAGCTGATTTTCTACTTTAACAGTATGTATGTATTGGTAACCTCACAGCTGGTTGATGGTTTGTTCTGAAGGAAAGGCCCAGATGTATTGTTACTGCAGCAGTATTTCAATTCAGCCATTAAACTCTGCTCTTTGGTTGTCTCTCTAGGGTCCTAGTGGTGAAAGTGGAGATAGAGGAGAACCTGGTGATGAGGGATTCAAGGTAAATACCACTTGCTTTGTAAAACAGCAAAACAAAATTGCTGTTCTCTCTCTCGTGTGCACACACACACACACACACACACACACACTCTCACGCAAGTGAGCTGCTGATACTTCACCTGTATTGATTAGTTCTTAGTGTAAATTTATACTGTATCGAATAAACTAATAAATTTGTCTGGAATTGCAAACACTATTATTTTGTAACTTTCATCCTAATAATTTTGTGTATGTTTTATGCAGTTTTCCTGCAAATATGCTGTAACCTCACTATAACAAACACCCATTACAATTGTTACTGTTGTGGTGTCAGCAAAACAAAAAGATACAGTCCCTGACAGAAACAATGAGGAGTGTGAGGTCAGTCTAATGAGATAAATCAATTAACAGCAGGTTACCAAGGGAGGAAAAATAACTTTTGAAGTGGTAAGAGAGTGGCCTATTACAAACAGTTGACAAGAAGGTGAGCGTAACAGTAGGTTACAGACAGTTGACAAGAAGGTCAGAGTAACAGAAATTCCCCAATTCCAATTTCTCCCTATTGTTACTCTCACCTTATTTTTCCTCCCTTGGTATTCTGCTGTTAATTGATTTATCTCGTTAGACTGACCCCACACTTGGTAAAGCAACCCCCATCCTTTCATGTATGTATACCTGCTCCTGTATTTTTCACTTCATGCATCTGATGAAGTGGGTTCTAGCCCACGAAAGCTTATGCCCAAATAAATTTGTTAGTCTCTAAGGTGCCACAAGGACTCCTTGTTGTTTTTGCTGATATAGACTAACACGGCTAACACTCTGAAAGCAGTCCCTGACAGAAAGATCTTACACACAAAAAACAGATCAGACCTATAATAAAGCAATAAACCAAGTATGAGCCAATCTCGCAAGAATGCAGAAAACTTTAAACAATGTATAATTCCCTCCCATGGTGAGCGTGAAGTAGGGATTGTCATGAAGAAAGGCTCATTAAGGCCTTAATTCCATGAGGTGCTGAGCAGCCTGAATTCCATTTAACTCAGTGGAGTTGAGGATTTTCAGGGTACGTCTACAGTGCAAAAAATCACCTATGGCAGCGAGTCTCAGAAGCTGGGTCATCTGACTTGGGCTAGTGGGTCCCAGCTGAGACCCATGCCCCTTGTCAGGTTTCAGAGCCTGGGCTCCAGCCTGAGCAGGAACATCTACAGTGCTATTTTTAGCCTCGTTGTGTGAGCCCAAATCATTTGACCCAGGCTCTGAGACTTGCCATCGTGGGTTATTTTGCAATGTAAACATATCCACAGCTCCTCCCAGGATTGGGCTTTAGAAGAAAATGATCAGCTCATCAGAGTTATCTCTGCAGTGATATTTATGTTTTCTGTTTCTAGGGTCACACAGGGCTTCCAGGTCTAAGAGGAGCAATTGGACAACAAGGGCCTCCAGTAAGTGTTCCAGGCAGTTAGCTGTATGTATTGTGCTTCTGTGTTTGTTATTGGAAATAATTTATTTCTCTCCTACCTTCATGGCCAATTGTGTTTGCTTGTGTTTTTTTTTTTGTTTTGTTCTTTCTAAAGGGTGAACCGGGTGAATTGGGGGAGCAAGGACCAAAGGGAGAGAGAGGATCAGAAGTAGGTGGAAAAAAGAAAAGAAAACTCCACTTTATCGTAATTCTTTTGTGTTTGCAATTGTAACAACCATTATTGTCCTTAGAAGACAAAGTGAAGTTTTTAAATCATAAGGGTCCCTTTAAGAACAAAACATGATTTACAGCTGTTGTGCTGAAAGATGACTGCAGTATTTGTCTTCATGTTCTATTTTAACATGACTTCCTGCCACTTATTGACACTCTACGCCTTATTAAGACCTCATAAACACAAACACAATGGACCTGATTGCTACCTAAAACCATACAGCGATGAATAGGATAGTTGTCCACTGGTGTGACTTGAACAGGGTCCTCATCAAATTAGGTATACTTCATTTGTATTTCTCCATAGAATTCCCTGTGCTCACTAGACTTTTCTCTATAAAAGATATTTAGATTTCAAATTAGGCCAGATTCAAGATGCCAACTGATTTTGGAGTTGGTTGATTTTTGGCCCTAATTACCTGATGTATGTCTCCTTTTGCCATATTTTATGACAACATATTTATATTTCCAAATATTTTAGGAACTGTTAATGTGTATTTACCTAAGTTTCAACACTTCCTTTAAGGCACCACTCTGAGATGGAGGCAGTGAAGAGTTTCAGCACTCCAGAGCACAATGTCTTTGGAAGCTCCCAGGGTGTGCCGGAGGAGTATGCCCACTTCTACATCCCTTACCGTGCATTCCACTGGCTAAGGGAAAGTAGGCTGGGGTTAGGGTTAGAGAAAATATCATCCCCACCCCCTCTTCCAAATGATATTAGCTAGGAGCAGCCATTGCTCCCAAGGTAGCCTAAGGTCTACAATTGAGGCCGACCACCTGTACTCAAGTCACAAATGAGCAAGTTCCTTTCATGTTTCCTCTCTTCCGTGCCCAAACAAGGGCCTGCCCCAATGTGCTGTATCATAGAGTATCAGGGTTGGAAAGGACCTCAGGAGGTCATCTAGTCCAACCCCTGCTCAAAGAAGGACCAAGCCCCAGACAGATTTTTACCCCAGTTTCCTAAATGGCCCCGTCAAGGATTGAACTCACAACCCTGGGTTTAACAGGCTAATGCTCAAACCACTGAGCTATACCTCCACTTTATTAAGAATCAAATATCAGAATCAAATACAATTTTGAAATATTTGGCCTACTTTTTCCAGTTGTTAAGCTTATGGAAAAAAGATATGATAGTTCTCCTGAAAATGATTGACAGTGGTATTGAGGCATCAGACATTTATATTGGTGTTGAGACTAAAATGATCCTGTTTCTATTTCATCCCTTAAGGAGAAAAATAGCATGAAATGGAAACTTACCAAAAATTCACAATAACCTAAGATAGCAAATAAGTACTACTTGATAGATAAGTATATTTACCCTGAAGTGGTGAAAAGCCTTTACAAATTTGCTTCTTCTCAAAATATTTGAATGTTCTTTTATGTCCTTAAATGGAAGCCCACTTGACAAACTAGCCCTGTCCAAACACCCAGAATTACATAGCGCTGATCCATCTGATGAAATAATCTGTAAGGAAAGCCCAATCAGACTGTATAGTATGTACATTCAGAATGGCTGGGCTTTCGACTGAGGCCTGGAAGTATGGAGTATGCTACAAAACAACAGCACACTAATGACAGAGCAAGTCTTGAAAAGATCAAATATAAATATTTTCCTTCACCAGCAATACTTTGTTCTCATCGTGTGCTGTAAATTGCCTAAAGTATTACACACTCTGCCATTGGGTGACTTTTATTGGCTTCTAATATTTTTAGAAGGATTAGAATAAAGATGAGTTGTAATCTGTATTCCCATTGCAATTTAAATGGGATGGATATTAGTGATTTGTCCCAGAACTCCCACCCTCACCCCACAATCCTGCTGCAAATAAACCATTTTCTGTGTATAGATGATAATCTGAGACACATTGGAAATGGGCAGTAATGCAAAATGAACACCTGAAATCCTCATATACCAATACCAACATGAAACCTCTCCTATGCGTTCTGATGTATTGACTTTGAGAACATATGCACAGTGTAGGACAAAAACAGTCATCCCTCAACCCTCTCCCTGGGGAAAACTTCCATTATATTAGTCAGAAAATACTCCCCAGCAACAAATCTCCATATGCCAATTTAGAGCCAATATTCAGCCTGGAACAAAACTTTACAACCTAAAGTCTTATAAAAAAGCAGGTTAATAATAGAAACATTGACACAACCTTAGCTTCTGTGGTGTGAATAGTGCTGCTCTAAATAAGTCTTACAAGGCTAGTCACACAACATAAATTAACTATTTTTATTTTATATGAACTCTGAAATGTTAATGAAAGTGAAACAGGGTGCTTTAAATGTATAGATATCAGTTTTAATTGGTGGAGTTTTTGTGCCATAATTTTATTAAGAAAAGTTATTAAATTAAACAATGGAATGGTATTTTGTTAACTTTCTGATATTTACATTAGTTGTATGGTGGGTTTTGTATTTACCTTTATCTTTAGTTTGTTTAAACTTTATTAGGTGGAATATAGTTTTACCATAGTATGGTTATTCACTAGCCTTTATTTCTAGAAATTGTGTTAAAAATAATTTAGACCAGAAAACTTTAAAAGGTCTTTTCTACTCAATCTATGCTGTAGTGTTGTTGTGTACTACTGCCGTCTACTCAAAGGTGGCTGTATTTCTGAAGTGGATGAATGATCCCTGTATACACTGTGGTTTATAAAGGCTTTTTAAAGTTTTCTATGTGCTTTGGGATCTTCTCAAAAGTGCTTCAGACCCATTGAAAGTCAATGGAACTTAGATGCTTTTGAAAATGTTACCTTCTCCATATCAGTAAATTAGCGAAATCCACAGATGTCTCCACATTGGTTGTGCAATCCAAAAAGTAGTTTTTTTAATTAACTGTTTATTTCATCATTCGTATTGTGTTTAGAGTCCAGATAAAAGGGAATATTCACTATGGCAAGAGTCCTGTTTTCCAATACAGGCGTCAGCATATACAGTGTGCCCATATTTCTTATTTTGTATGCTTTGCTTTTCAAAAAGAGATGAAAGTGCTATAGAAAAATGTACTTTGTTAAAGTGATATTGTCTGATGGTGCAAAGTTACCTAAATATCTGGAATATCCTAATTAGCTCTGGTACTGTTGAAATTACCTGAAATTGTACAGTATATTAAAGAAGAAGGGGAAAACTGATAGCAACCACACTATGAAATCTTTGTTTTGATTGTTGAAAATGACATGCCTTT
The DNA here is from genome assembly GCF_027887155.1 of Malaclemys terrapin pileata. NCBI lineage: Eukaryota > Metazoa > Chordata > Testudines > Emydidae > Malaclemys > Malaclemys terrapin. The sequence goes on from NC_071512.1 coordinate 80,982,311, forward strand.
AAGGCCTGATCCAAAGCCAGGTAATGAAAAGATTCTCATTAGAATCTTCTTTTATGTCTTTGGTTTGACCAATTCACAAATGTTTGAATTATCTAGGGTCCCACTGGAAAAAGAGGAATGACTGGTCAAGCTGGGAAACCTGGAATTCCTGTAAGTAACAAGATTCTATCATCTATGTTCGGTTTATAAAACAGATAAATGCAAATGATGATGCATATAAAAATGAAAATTATTCATTGCTTGTGGTAGTATAAGGCCTGATTCTCATTTACCGTAAGACCACTTTATACTGCTTTGCCAATCTAATGGGATTCAAAGTGGATCTAAATGTAATTGTCCTTAAGGTAAATGAGAATCAGGCCAATAATCTTTGATGAAACACAAAATGGTATTAAATGATACTGAAAACAAACTCTCTCAGTTAATCAGCACATTGGAATGAGGTACAGTTAGTGAATTATATCCTGAGGCTGCTTCCCATTTGCAAAGTTATAACTACATTCTTTGTCTGTAGAGTTTACACAGACCATACAGTTCTTATCACATTAGCAGGGACCACCCTGAAGTTAGCTGCATTTGTTCCCCCCACCCACACACACTCTCACTCATTGGCTCCCATAAATTCTCCTTCGAATGTGTACTGCCTTCAGAACTCTCCATCCAAGTGCCCATGACAAATATGGCTGCCTGAGCTTCTGACCTTTCCCCACCTTTGTCACTCCATCAGACCCCAGATATTAAACACACTTTCATTAAAAAGCAGTTACTCCTTTTTAAAGGAACTAATCCTTCCCCCTCTCCACAAAGGGTGAGTAGAAGAGGAAACCAGTGAATGTTCCATAAACATTACCTAGTATACATTACAACAAGGCTATTTCTGGGTCCACTAATAAATAACACACACCAGCACATGCTGTAAATAACTTTTACTAGCTTCACATACTATCATTTCTGGTAAATGAGAAGTACAACTGCCTAATAGAAGTCTGTCAACAAACTGCACATCCTGTACAGAGTGGATGTATAAATTAAGTTATGTAGAAATTCTAGAAGTTTAGATATGCCCTCGGAAGTACTGATCAGATACATATGTAGTTTCAGTAGTGCAGAACAAAGAGAACATGGGGAAAGGCAGGAAAAAGGAAGGAGAAGCAGGGAAGAGAGGAGCGATGAGAGGAGGCTTCTGGGGAATTTCAAAGCTTATCTCAGGCTCATTACAAGGTGCAAGTTTCTTGTACCACTAAAAATTGAAGCCAAAATTTACATGACAAATGTTTTACATATTTATATCACTGTTTAAAACACATTTTTGGATGAGGCATAGTGATCTAGTTGGAGAGGATATTTTGTATTTCTGGTGCGTGCATTCACTTGGAGATACACCTCTACCCCGATATAACGCTGTCCTCGGGAGCCAAAAAATCTTACCGCGTTATAGGTGAAATCGCGTTATATTGAACTTGCTTTGATCCGCTGGACTGCGCAGCCCCGCCCCGCCGGAGCACTGCTTTACCGCGTTATATCTGAATTCGTGTTATATCGGGTCATGTTATATCAGGGTAGAGGTGTAGTTACATGAGTTCTAAGCCTCTTCCACTAGTATATTGCAGTTTAAAGGTAAATCATCTTGTTGAAAGAAATTCACTGAAGCTTTGATGAAGATGACATGATAGCATTCAGTGAAAGCTTAACCAAGGGCTAGTAAGGTAAGTGCTGTTTAATGAGAGGTTCTCATGTGTTTTTGATACAGATGTGTTTGAATTATGTAATTTCTCAATTATATAATAGCTCCAAATACTTTCAGAAATCACCTCTGACCTCTGAAGCCTTGATTGTTGGATGTCTCACCTGAGATACCTTGGACCTGATGTGCAAACAGTCACAACTCCAGCTGAAGTCACTGGGATCTGCAGGTCCTCAGCGCCTCTGAAAATCAGACCCAAGGAATCTCAGGTTGGCCATCCAAACTCAGAGGCCACTTTTGAAAATGTTGATCTAGGTTACTGAGACTATTATTATAGTAGGGCCTAGGAAATATTGTTTTGAAATCTTTTTTCTATGACTTTAGACACTGCTCATGAATATGAATAGATTGAGTAGATTCATATTCTATTTGAATTTGTTTCAAGGGAAAACCAGGCCTACGAGGGCAGAAAGGTGCTTCTGGATATCCTGGACCAGAGGGCATTCCTGGGAATCCTGGAAAGCCTGGGTTTCCTGGGAATGCTGGCTTTCCTGTGAGTAACATATACCTACCTCTGCCCTACATGCTTTACATATAAACAGAGGGAGGCTGCAGGGTTAAGGAAAAGTTCTTTTTACAGCATTGTTACAACACTGTTGTTATGGCATAGTCATCCCATATTCTTTCCCACAGCAGCTAGAAAAATATTGGGAGTGCCTTAATAACTGCACTAGAGATTGAAGCATCCTAGGTAGCCCAGAGTTGCTGGGGAAGTCTGAAAGGAGAGAGAGAGAGAGAGAGTGTGTGTGTGTAGTACTGGCAATGCCAATCCTACTTTCCTATAGAGAAGACGGCAGGCAGCCTTCCGCCCCTCTGAACATCTTTTATATGTCACCATTTCGCCAAAAGGAAGGATGGAAACCCCGTTGCTAATTCTCCCCCATGGAAAATTAGGCCCCATTGAAATCAATGAGGCTACTTACAGTAGTAAACACTGTGCCTGGTAGTAAGTATTGGCTGGATTGACCCATAATTTGTTATGAAGATAAATTAGATTAAATTTAGTGTAACTATTTAGTCAAGTTAATAGTTGATGAAGAACTGCTATAAATACTGGTGTATTTGCATTTTGGTGGAAAAAACACAAAAACAAATGAAATAACTTGTTCATAAGGGGGCAGATGCATATTACTCTAGCTGTTAAAGGCTTCATATCATATTAACTGTGGAGTTACAGGGTTTATTTCAAGTGATTGTAGTTCTTTGCAGTTGAATTTAGAGGGAACACCATAATGGATAGCTTTTTCTTATTCTTTTTAGCCTGTTCAGTAATAATTCAACATTCTTCCAGTACTACTGAATACTGAATGTTAACAATAACATTGATGTGTATCTACTTAAGAGATATTTTAAACACAAGTTAGCCACATAAAATAGAGAGAGCAGAACATTTGTTATGAAAGCACAGCAGTTCATCAGACTGGGAACCAGTGTAACATATTGAAAGGCTGTGGAAGCCACATTAGGAAACCTGCTCTATTAATAGAAATGATGAATGGAACGACATATGAAAAAGATATTCTGTGTTTGCTTCTAAGTGACATCATAATAAACACTAATTATGGATGAGGAGGGCATCTTTCCATTCATTTTTTAAAACATGGCATAGGCATGTTCTTTTGGTTTAACTCAATATACTCAGCAGCATGTTTTTTTCATTTAAAAATTGTTGCTCTTCTGTACAGTCTGGGGTACCAATATATTTTAGTAGCAAATGTTCTGATGTTTCTTGATGTGGTAAATTTATTTTTATATTCATCCTTTTTGTACACAATAATGCTAATATTATTAGGATGTTTGGCATTTATAAATAAGCATTTGAATTTGAATGTCTCTGAAAGACGCTATGAGAAAAAGCACTGTCTTTTTGTTATGTGGAGAACCTCCTACACGAATAAGTGTTTCAAGGCTGAACAGTCATTTCAGTACATCTGCAATCAATGAGTCTGACATCTTGTTTTCATCAAGAGGAGCTCCTTATTATAAGCTTGTGATCTCTTGAATTCTCAGACCTAATTAAAAAGAAAACAACATATCTATGGAAAGATCATACATGTGTCATCCAGGGATGAGCCCAAGCAGTCATGTTCTGTTACTAACACTGATTAGGGCCCTGACCCTGCACATTTTAAACTGTAATCAAGCAAAAACAGCTATGGGTCAGATCCAGATCCCATTTTATTGGTGTCCCCAAAACTTGAGGTATGGGGTTAGTTTCAGATAGATGGTTCCATCACTAATATAAACAACTTTGTATGATCCACACTACCCTTGAATAGGAGAAGTGAAAGAAGCCACTGGGATGTCAGTAAAGTGGTTTTGAAATATACAGTTATGTGGAAGATCATTCTGCTGGTCATCAATGTCCAGACTCAGTCTGCAGTCCCGCAACTGACCACACACATGGAGACATCAGTGCCAGAAGGGAGCCCCACTGATTTCATGTTGATTCACTTCACAGTTCTGGGTGCCTTTATCCAGGCCTGTGGAGATGATTCTCAAAGCAAACATTGAGAGAGGAGATCTAATCACAAAATCAGGGGTGTCATTTGTGGGGGGAGGAGAAGACTCCTGCCCCCTACCCCAAGTTTTGTACAGGTGGTGTGCTCCCAGCCGGAGCTCTTAACTACAGCACAGCATTAGTGTGGAATTTGAGTTCTGCAGAGGAGATGTGCTGCTCCCAGTTTGTGCCCCTGGGCAGGGAGACAGTATTTTGTTTACAGACAGAGGCAGGGTGATTAAGATAAGAAAGGGCTGGTAATTAAATTAAGGATCTGGAAGTGGTTAGATGAACCTGTAAAACAGGAATCCCTGGTGGAGGGGGAGGAGTGTTAAAGAGAGAACACAGGAGACTCGGAAGAAATACAGCCAAACCCTCTGAGCCAAGTTTACATTCTGAAAAGAGGGAGATTTGAAGGGCATAGGTCAAAAGAAGGGGCCATACCCAGGGAAGGGCTAGAAGTGGTATAGAGAAGATCCCACTCTACCTGTTTCAGAGTAGCAGCCGTGTTAGTCTGTATCCGCAAAAAGAAGAACAGGAGTACTTGTGGCACCTTAGAGACTAACAAATTTATTAGAGCATAAGCTTTCGTGGACTACAGCCCACTTCTTCGGATGCATATAGAATGGACTCTACCTGTGGTACTTATGTGGCCCCATCACCACAGTATCTGAGCACCTCACAATGTCTAACCTATTTCTCCTCACAGCCCCACTGTGAGGTAGAGCAGTGCTGGTATCCCTATTGTACAGATGGGGCATTGAGGCACAGAGAGAATAAAGGCCAGATTTTCAAAGGTATTTAGGGACCTAGTGGGATTTTCAAAAGCACCTAGAAGCTTAGGTGCTTTGTAAACCCCACTAGATGCCTAGCTGCATCTTTGGGTGCCTAAAAACCTTTGAAATGCTGTACCTAAGGCACTGTGAGTGGCCTGAGGTCATACAGGAAGTAGAATCCAGGTCTCTCAGGACTAGGGTGACCATTTGTCCTGTTTTGGCAATGACAGTCCCTTGTTTAAGCCCTGTCCCAGCTGGGCATTTGTCTCATTTGTTCTTGCCAGCTGATCACCAGTTGGCAAGAGCAAACTGGACAAATGCACAATTTTGCCACAAAAGTGGGGTGCAATCCCTAGCGTGGCATGGAGGAATGTGCAGGAGGGTGAGCGGCAACGCGGGAGGGAGGGCTCAGGACAGCGGCTTGGGCTAGGCTGTCCCCGGGCGGGCAGCAGCGGGGGCTTGGGCTGGACCTGCATGGGGGGGAGGGAAGAGTATCTTGGGCTGGCCCAAGGAGGCAGGGAGGGCTTGGACCGGCCCTGTCTGGAGGTGAGAGGCCTTCGGCCGGCCCCATGGGGTGTCCCATTTTCTCTTTGGGAAAATACGGTCACTTTACTCAGGGCTAGCTCCCTATCCACTGGACCAGCCTAACTCTCTGCTGCACGCTGCAAGAAAAAAGAGGACTCTGATAGATGGGAGGAAAACCAAGAAGGCCAGTTCTCTAAGACTCCAGCAAACAGTCCCAAGCGATTGGGAAGCATGATTCACAACATGTAAAGCAGCACAGAGGTCAGGAAGGATGAAGAGAGAATGAGAGGAGATCACTTAATCCACAATAGGTGGCAGGTTCTGCCCCAGGCTGAGTTGTATAGCACTGTCTGCTGTGCAATTTTAGATTTTAACTGAAAACCATTTTGTTTTGTCATTTTTTTTTCTGAGTTCGAGAAAAGGAAGGAATGAGAAAGTGTCATTTGAGTATCAAATGTGTTTATGCCTCAAATTCTTAGGCAGATGTATTGAGGCCAATTCCAGAACAAAGAACAGAAATTGCATCCACAGAGTCCCTAAAGTCAACAATTATTGTCATGAGTTGTATTATTCACTGGGCACCATCTGTGTGCTCAGCACTGTTCAAAATATGCCAGAAAATGTAGTTCCTGAGCCAATGTGTATAAGATGTGTAGCCCTGAATAAGATGGCTCAGATATTTAAGTATGAAGTGTATAGTTACTGAGCACATGTTAATATCTGTGAGTGGAGGCACTTATATAAGGCAATCAAAATTTTACTTGATTAAGGACTAGAAGATTTGACCCTCCAACTTCCTTTCAAGAGGAAGAGCTGCCCAGAGCCCCTGTGCCTGTTCATTTTCCTTTCCTGCCTGCAGTGGCCCTTATATACCTCGGAAATCTCTCTTTTTTTTTTCTTCTCACCTTTAAATTTGGAATTTTCTTGGTGTTTGGTTTTAAATACTCTCCTGTGAAAATTGCAACTCAGTCACTGTAGTGTTGTGTTTAAGAGCCTTCTGGAAAGTAACTAGCCTTTGCAGTGTTGCCAACTCTCATGATTTTGTCATGAGTCTCAAAGCTGGTGGTAAACTCCATCTAAGGCTAAATACTGGCACAAGACCGATAGTCAACAAGTACCGTAAGGGAAAGTTGAAAAGAACTTTGATGATAATTATTGTTTTCCTTAAAGCCCCAGCTCTTGGAGTCAAGTGGATATGTGATTATTTCAGCCTTCATTCTTAAAGAAAAATGAAGTTTCTAGCCCTCGTGGCTGTGGAAAAAGCTTTAAAGCATGACCCCAGTGCACCCTAAAGGTTCAAAAAGCAGAAGACAAATAAAAAGAACACCAAATCTATTATTTTTACATAATCTCATTATTTTAAAGCCAATCTCATGATTTTTGGTGAGCCTGATTCATGATTTTTTGAACACTTGGTGTTGGCAATACTGTGAAAGTGACTTGAAAGTGTCAGATTAACTCCTATTTAAAGTCCCGTTTTTAGTCTATTTGTAGTTGGTTAACACCCCTTAAGCCCCAGGCAGGTGCAGTATAAACTCATGGGGCCCTGCCCTAGTAGGATGTTTCCAAAAGTTAATTGATCTATTTCAAGTTTATGAACAGCAAAAAAGTGATAGAAAGTAAGACCATATCAAAAGCTTTGCTGAAGTCAAGGAATAACACGTCTACATCTTAGTATTAGAGCTAAGTGGGTCTAATATTTTTATTTAATTTTTGTTCTTTATATAGGAATTAGATACAGTGCTCCTGTCAGCAAATTTATGAATTAGTATCTGCAAAAAAACCTAGAGTGCCTAAGTAGCTCCTGGAATCACAATGAAAGTTGCCCCTCCTCCAAGTCTGAAATGGCACCCCCAGCACAAAATGTTGTTTTAGTTACTAAGACCACGTTTATTTATAGAGTAATCCCAATATGTTTTACAGCTGTATACTATTGTCTAGCTGTGTGTGCGCATATACAGAGATGTGGTATAAATATATACACAAATATATAAACAGCATTGGCTGAATATTAAAGTGTGTGCCCGTTTTAGTGTGCAATGGAAATGCTGCCAATGGCTGTTCTGATTGTAATCAGTTGTTCTTGCCTTGTTAAGGGTAATAAAGGGAGCCCAGGAATAGCAGGGCTGGCAGGGTATCCTGGAACTCGGGGAGCAAAGGGATTGCCGGGCGTGCCAGGTATCAGTGGAGAACCAGGATTTAAGGTACTGTGACTGATATTTTGTTATGCTTGTCAGATCCAGTATTGTTGATGTTCCTTAATCTTCATCTTCATCTCCTAGCTGACAGATCATGGGACAACAAAACGCCTTTTAATAACACTAATGTTAATATCAAACGCACATTTGAAATGTAAGACTGCAGACTGCATAATTTTTCTTGTTTCTCACATTTTATAAAAACAGAGCAAATTAATCTGGCTTTGGAGCATCAGTTCCCAACCAGCAGCATTTTACTTCCAACACCAAGAACCAATCAACATTCATCTATCTGGGCCCTTACTAATACAAGCTTTAGAGCCAAACCCTTTAGTCTTACTGAGGCAAACTTCCCGTGACTGACATGGGAGTTTTGCTGGAATATGTCCTGCATGATTTGTCCTGTGAAGCAATCCATTAACATTTGATTGCAATACTTTCAAGTGTAGGGCCCAATCTGGGAAGGTGGCAGGTATTTCTGAGCTTCAATGGAAAACCAGGGTGCTCAGTATCTCACAGGACCAGATTCTTTCTTCTTCACCCCAATATCCCAAAAGGAGAAAAGAATTTGAGAGAGCTCCATTTTCCAGGCAATTGCAGATACCACAGTAGCATGTTTTGATCCTGTGACGGGTTGGATCACAGAAACCCCCTTGGGAGCTGCCACCCGATGTGCAAAGACTACCCCTGCTCCTGTTTTCCCTGCCAGCTCAGGACTCCAGCACCCTGTCTTGCTGAGCCAGACACTCCCATCTGGCTCCAGACACAGACCCAGGGTCTGAATCACTTGTCCCAAAGCTGCAAGTTTACCTGAAAACAGCTCACAGTAGTGCGCTTGTCTTTAGCACTCAGATGCCCAACTCCCAATGGGGTCTAAACCCAAATAAATCCGTTTTACCCTGCATAAAGCTTATGCAGGGCAAACTCATAAATTGTTCGCCCTCTATAACACTGATAGAGAGATATGCACAGTTGTTTGCTCCCCCAGGTATTAATACATACTCTGAGTGAATTACTAAATAGAAAGTGATTTTATTAAATACAGACAGTAGGATTTAAGTGGTTCAAAGTAGTAACAGACAGAACAAAGTAAGTCACCAAGCAAAATAAAATAAAATGCGCAAATCTATGCCTAATCAAACTGAATACAGATAATTTCCTCACCAGTTCCAGAGTGCTCCCTTTTACAGGCTAATCTCCTTTTAGCCTGGGTCCAGCAATCACTCACACCCCCTGTAGTTACTGTCCATTGTTTCAGTCTCCTTCAAGTATCTTGGGGGCGGGGTGGAGAGGCTCCTTCTTTAGCCAGCTGAAGACCCAATGGAGGGGTCTCCCACAGGTTTAAGTAGACTCTCTCTTGTGGGTGGAGACCCCGCTCCTCCCTCCTATGCAAAGCCCAGCTCCAAGATGGAGTTTTGGAGTCACCTGGGCAAGTCACATGCCCCTGCATGACTCAAGTCTTTGCAGGCCAACGCCATTGTCCACATGGCATCTTGCATGTCTCCAGGAAGACTTCTCATGTGGATTGGAGCATTCCAAGATGCATTGTTCCCCAAGTGTCTCCTGATCAGGTACTTAACCTGGCGAATTCCTTCCTAAAGAAGCTGACCAAATGCCTCACAAAGCTTACTTAGAAATCAGGCAAGCATACAGCCCATATTCTTAACCTCGAGTAGAAAATGATATATATGTACAAATAGGATGAATAGATATAGTAGATCATAACCCTTACGGAGATATGTTACATGGCACAGGCAGCACAAAACATATTCCAGTTATGTCATACATACATTTATAAGCACCCCTTCCCCATAAAGCCTTATGGGGTACACTGTCACAGATCCATCTACTAATGTGAAACTGACTAGAAGTAAACTGAAGCCAGTGCCGTAGGAAGCAGAGAGTGGAAACAGCAGAAGTCATTTTCAGGATTTGGAGTGGAATGCTTGATTTAAACTGATGATTTCCAGAAAGTCCATTTTTCTCCACATGATTTTACTGGTAAACTGTTTTTAAAAACAAAGTTTTATTTAGTAAGTATGAAGAAATTTTCTGATTTCTCTGTTATCTTTCCATGACTATACTTGGGAACTAACTATTCTAGTCACTACTAATTATGTATATTATGATAATGCCCAAAGGCCCCAATCAGGATTGGGTCTCTTTTGTCCTAGGACAGTATCAGACTGTGGCTTTGTCTACACTGGAACCTGAATGTCATTCATAGATGTGAAAAAACACCCCTCCCCCAAACGATAAAAGCTTTGCTGACAAAAAGTGCAGGTGTGAATAGCGCTTTGTCAGCAGGAGAGTTCTCTTGCCGACAAAGCTACTGCCGCTCGTTGGGAGTGGAAGTTTTTTGTTGATGGAAGAACTCTCTCCTGCCCAGGGCTGGCTCCAGGCACCAGCAAAGGAAGCAGATGCCTGGGGCTGCCAGTAGAAAGGGGTGGCACTCCGACCATTCTTGGGGTAGCACGTCCGAGTCTTCGGCGGCAATTCAGCAGCGGATCCTTCACTCCCTCTCTTCCTCTTCGGTGGCACTTCGGCAGCAGCTCAATCGGGTTTTTTGGGGGTTTTTTCTTCACCGCTTGGGGCGGCAAAAAAGCTGGAGCCAACCCTGCTCCTGCCAACAAACAGCGGCTACACTGCACGCCTTTTAGTGGCACAGCTATAGTGGTACAGCTGTGTCGCTAAAACGTGCGTAGTGTAGACATAGCCTGTTCCTGCCCTGAAGAGCTGACATTCAAGGAACAGACAATGGGAGAGGAGAATGGTAAAGTTGTCGGGGTGATGTTTTGTGTCCCCAAGTCAAGCAACAATCAAGCAATGTTTGTATTTTAGTGAAAGGAATAATTACTAGAAAATATTCCTGAAGGAAAAGTAGTGAAATACTGTACAACTCTTTGAAATAGATAGTGGAAAAGTTTGTTGCTATATAAAAGCTGTTTAGCTACATAATTCTTTTCTGACACACATTCATTGAGGAGTTAATCTTATAGCTGTTCTGTTGCAATGATAAGGAAAGATGCATTATCGGTCTCTCCATAGGGTGAGCAAGGGCTTCAGGGTCATCCAGGAAAACAAGGTAAAAGAGGCCTTCCTGGGGTACAAGGTGATCAAGGCCCACCAGGAGATCCTGGATTGAAAGGGAAAACTGTACGTATCTACCATGGATGACGCAAAACAATATTCTAACAATTCAGTCAGCAACATGGAATAATAACCAACATGCCTGCTAATATTACAGGGAGAACTTGGAGATCAAGGTTTGATGGGGTTTCAAGGATTCCCAGGTCCAAAAGTACGTGTGCATCTTTTTTTTATTATTTTAGAGTTTAAGCCATTTGCAAAGAAAGATGGGGCAATTTTTAATTGGTTTTAGCAATAATTGGTTTTAAATGTATCCAGAACTATTGGACTGTTGCAGACATCAAGCTATGTATCACAGATCTAAAGCAGGGATCAAAAAGTAGGATTACCCCTTTTTGACCTGAGTGGTTAGCCAAAGTTCAGAGCCCTGTGGGTTGTTTCTGTTAGGAGGAGAAGGTGATGATGGAGTCAGGTATCTGTGAGGAAATACTGTTTATTTACAAAGAATGTACAAAGTCCTCTTTCCCTGAATACAGGCGGAATCAAACTATGGGAGAGAGTTTCTTTGCTCACAGCTCCAAGCCCCTTTCAGCCAGCACTCAGCCCCAAAGCTCTCTTTCTCTCTTGGGGCTTTTCTCGGGGCTACGCTCTTGGTGCTTGTCCAGGCTGTGTCTGGCTTTTTGCACTTTCTCTTGGTGTCTACACTGCAATTAGACACCTGTGACTCGCCTGTGCCAGCTGACTCGGGCTAAGAGGCTGTTTAATCCCGGTATAGATGTTCAGGTGACAGAATAAGCTCTGGGACCCTAGAGCCCAGGCTGCAGCCTGAGCCTCACATCTACACCACAATTAAACATCCCCTTAGCCTGAGCCCCACCAGCCTGATTTAGCTGGCACAGGCCAGTTGCAGGCTTTTAATTGCAGTGTAGACATACCCTCTGTGTCTATTTCGGTGGTGTTTCTCCTGCTTCTCTTTCTCTCATGCACACACCTCTGTTACAATACCCACCCAATCCTACATAGTGTCAAATTTCTTTGAATTTGTTTTGAGTGATGTCCGATACCTGTGTTTGGGGTGGAGGCCTCTACTATTTCAAAAAGGAACATAACTGTTTCTTACAGCTATATGAAAATAAAAGGCACCAGTTACATCCCCCAGCTTCCATGAGTTTTAGCCTAACCCAGCACAGTAATATTTTGAGCCCTGGTCTACACTACCACCTTCTGTCAATATAACTACGTTATAACTACAGAAAATCCACACCCAAGTGACGTAGTTAGACCAACCTAACCCCCAGTGCAGACAGCGCTATATCGGCGGGAGGACTTCTCCCATTGCATAGCTACCATCTCTCAGGGAGGCGGAGTACCTATGCCAACGGGAGAAGCTCTCCCATCGACATAGGTAGCATCTTCACTAAGTGCTACAATGGTGCTGCTGCCACCACTGCAACACTCTAAGTGTAGACAAGCCCAGAGTCAGTTTGTTTCATGTTTTCACTTTGATTGCTCTTAGCAAGTATCATGCTTCCACTCTCCATACTGTTCTTTCTGAGAAAAATAATTGCTTACGTACAGTAGTTTTGGCTGAGATAGTGGCTAGATTTTAGTCTGTCAGATGTTCAGTTGATTTAAGCCTTTTATTTTTATTTTTAGGGTCCTGATGGGGACATTGGTTTAGTTGGAATTCTGGGTCCTAAAGGACCTGTAGGCCAAATTGTAAGTATTATATGTAATTCTACAAAATAATTTTCACAACACTGTTTAGTTGGTGCACCTTCATTTTCTATAGCCTTTTTAGTAGAGCTCTGTAATCAGATTGAATGAGCCAAATAACTCCCTTTTTCTTCATAGCAAACCAGAACATTTAGTCAAATGCCCACCTCTGAGCAGCTAAAAAGGACCAAACTCTGCCTCTGAAGGGCAAATTTGGCCCCTGGGAATAGTTAATTCAAATGTCACATTTAGGAATTATTCCTTTTAACTGAAGAGTAACTAAACTGAATTAGCTGATTTGTGTCTGACCTGTGACAGCTTTTCACATTGTAATTTTCTCTCCTGTTACTCATCCAGAAATCTGGAGGCACTGCTGGAATTTATCAATAGCGGTATTTGAGGGAGGGAATATTCTTCCATCTTGAGCAATCTGGGGTGGTGGCCGGGTTGCAGCTCTGCACATCACATTGTAAAATGCTCTATTCTTCACTGCCAATGACAGGGCCTTAGCTCTTGTGATATGTGCCCTGACATCACTTCTGAGAGAGTTTGATTAGTTGGCATCTGAGATAACCAGCTTGAGAGACTTATTTTTATAGCTGTTTTCTCTTCCGGATCATCGGTGTACAGGACAGACAATTAGGGTTACCATATTTCAGCAAGCAAAAAAGAGGACGGGAGAAGCCCCGCCCTAGCCCCGCCCCTGCCCCTCCCACTTCCCGCCCCCCCTGACCTCCCAACCCTCCCCCCGTTCCTTGTCCCCTGACTACCCCCTCCTGGGACCCCTGCTCCTAACTTCCCTCCAGAACCCCACCCCCTACCTAAGACTCCCTGTTCCTTGTCCCCTAACTGCCCCCTCCTAAGACCCCCCCCCAACTGCCCACCAGGACCCTACCCCCTACCTGTACCCTGACTGCCCAAAACTTTCTCCACTCCCCCCAAAAAGCCCCCCCCCCGTTTCTTGACTGCCCCCTCCAGAACCTCCCTGCCCCTTCTCCTGCCCCCCTTACCCTGCTGCTCAGAACAGGGTGTTGGGCTCTGTGCAAGCCGGACACGTGGCTAAGCTCCCCAGCACAACAAAACCCGGTCCCTGGCCCTGCACAACAAAACCCGGTCCCTGGCCCGGACCGGGTTGCAGGGGAGAGCAGCCCTTGTATCAGCACAAAGTGCTCTCGCTCCCGTTTTGCTACGCTGCATGGCAGTAACCGCTCCCAGTTGCAAAAGGGGAGGGCTGCACTTTGTGCTGAGACACTTGCTCAGAATGCAGGGCGGAGCTCCTCTCCAGCTGCTCCGGAGTCCAGCCCGGGACTTTCCTGCAGCCCTCCCAGCCGCTCCGGGGGAGGGGGAAATCCCGGACATTGTGAGTGCTTTACAAATTCCCCCCGGACGCTATTTTTAGCACAAAAAGGAGGACATGTCCGGGTAAATCCGGACGAATGGTAACCCTACAGACAATGGTTCTGAGCTATTTGCCTAAAAGGAGCTTTATCATTTACCAGAATGAAACAGGAAAAACCTCTGTTTGCAGTGTTTATTAGTTGTCTTATATGATTACTTGTGGGTAGCAATATACCTCAGGATGTGGCTGACAGTAGCTCAAAACAAGGAATATTTGGCTTTTGGGTAAACAAAAGACTTCATTTACCATTGCTTTTAGTGCTCTGACTTTCATAGCCATATATAGACTCTCCAAACACACACAAATAATTACTGATTATTAAAATAATTATCTAATTCATTGCCTGTTGATAGTCTTCAGAAAGCCAGCATTGACATGGCACTTTGAATATATATGGCATCCTGTGTTGCTTCATTACTGTGCTGTTGAAAGTTTTAGACCTATAATTATGCATGGAGGCATAGTATGGTGTTATTTAAATATAAATACAGTTATTTGAAGACTGAGCAATCTTAAAACAGAATGTGTTTTTCCTGGGATTTTCTTCATTTTGAAATCATGATTAGCTAGTAAATTCCTTTGTTTGTTTACAGGGATACACTGGCCCCATTGGTCAAGAAGGCATAATAGGCCCAACAGGCAAACCTGTAAGTTTAAGTCCTTATGTTTACCTTTACATTTCACATTATTTGTTAGGATGTTCTTTCATCATGTGTTTAATTATGTCTTAATAAAAGATTCTTACAACTTAAACAGCAGCTAGCAAGACTATTTTCATATTACACCATATCCACAAGCTTCGTATGTGACTCTAAGTAGAGCAAACTAAAAGATGGCAAGTGTCATTGGAGTGAACCAGTTCTCTTCTTGACAATGCAGTACACATAGGGTAAGAGTCCATGCTGCTCCTCTAATTGGCTCAGCACAGATTCTGTAACTCACAGGGAGGAGATGTCATAGTGGCTTCAAATCATCTTTGTATTCTCGCAATCCTGGAGAGGACCTATCATAATACAGACTGCCTGTAGGCCTGTGTAAATTAAGGCAGCCTGGTTTGGTCGTCCTCTGGCCCACAGCGCTGCCTAGAATCTCTGCGCTGCTGTGGCCCTATCCCCATCCAATTCTTCCTGCCCCTAGCGCCATCTCCAGCACACACTCTATGCCAGGGCTCGCAAAGAGGTCCTTGGGAGGCAGCCTTATGGCTCTCTCAGTAGTTTCTGTGATGGAGAATCCTCTCCTGGCCAGATATGAGGCTTTTAGGGCCCCTTTTCACCCTCTCATGACACAAAGGGGCAGGAGTGAGGATCTCACCTGATATCTCTATGAAGTTGGAATGCACAGCAGCAAAATAATGTTAATATACAGTAGTTAATATTTAGTATTTGTAACATGTACATAACTGGAGTGAAGAAAAAGAAGGGAAATAGGATTAGAGCATTCTTGCCCCTTGCTGGGAAAAAGGCCACACCAGCAAAGTACAATACAGTGAAACCCCGCTATAACGCGATGATTGGGGTCCAAAACATTTGATCGCGCTAAATGCGGGGTCGCGGTATAGCGAGATTTACCATTTCAAGCCGGTCAGTTTCAAGCCGGTCAATTTCTCTTGGGCAGAAAACGATTTGTGTTTGCAAACTGCCCATAACAGTAACTGGAAGGGTGCAGCTCCAGCAGCGGGGGCTCTCAGCCATGCAGCGAGAGAGGGAAACACTTGGGGAGAGCAAGGGAGACGTGCAAGGGGCAGAGGAAGAGCAAGGAGCAGGTGGGAAGGAGCATGGCTCTTCTCGCCAAAAGGAGAAGCGGGGGTAGGGGGAAGAGGCAGTGGGGAAGGCACATTCCATTTTTTGTTTATTTTTTCTTCGGCGGCGCTCCAGCCCCCCTTTTTTTTCTTTTTTTCTTTTTTGCACTTCGGCGGTGCTCCGGCCGCTTTTTTTTTTTTTTTTGGCTTGGGGCAGCCGGAGCCACCTTATGATCGCGTTATATCCAAATTCACATTATCGCGGGGAACGTTATAGCGGGGTTTCCCTGTATTTGCATTCATTTTTTTTCCCCCAACAAAAGGAAAGATGACAACTCTTACTCTAAAATTTTTCTCCACAATTGTGTACTTGTATGAAGATTGTTAATGTGCTTCATACAAAGCCAGACAACCTGTCGTTGTAATAAATAAAAAGGTTTAGCTCTGACTCATTTTCAAACATCAAGATCTAAAATTCTATGCACATCAGATTAATTGCTAGATTAACATTTTATATTAACAATGCAAAACTGGCCAAAAACATAATATAGGCAAAGAAGAGATGGCTAATCTGCCTGTAGTTGGGAATTAATAATGCTCATGTATATCTTTGATGACAGCAGTAAAAACAGATGTGGAAATACCCATAGAATGTGGTGTGGAATGAAATGGATTTTCTCACTTGCAGATAGTATATAGTTTAATTCACAGCATTATGATGGCTTAAGCACAGAACCCCCATGATGATGGTTTAAGCATGGTGCAAGATTTAGCTAAACAAACAGCTAAACAGGGCAAAACTGACTAAAAGAAAAATAATATTAACCATTTTCAGAAAGAGCAAAAAATGGAATTACAAACTGAAAGGATAAAAACCAAAATATAGAAATCACAGGTCATGTTCATGTAACTCCTTGTCTAGTCTATAATCTATGTATCTATAGTACAAACTATGGCCCCTGTCCTGCAACATTTGTACACATGAGGCAATTAATATTAAAAGGATTGCTGATGTGAGTAAGTAACTCACGTGTATATGTTTTTGCAGGTTAAGGTCCTAAAATATTACAAAGTGCACTGGATTAACAGTCTCTATTTCTTTCAGGGATCCAGGGGTGAAAAAGGCTCCAGGGGTGAAATTGTAAGTCTAAACATCGTTTGTATATTTATTTTTTGGCTGTGTCTTGCCATGAGAGTACTGTGACAGCAGCACTCCCTGCTGTTCCCACAGTACTCCCAACTAGACTTGGGCAGGAAACTGTATTCCTGTACTGGGGAAAATTTTGAGATTTTAAAACATTTTCACATCCTGAATTGGGATGAAACGTCAAAATCTCCAAATTTTTTGTGAACCAATAATCCAAAACTACATTCGGCTCAGGCCAATTGAAACGTTTCATTTCAATAATTTTGAAACACTTTGTTCTGATTTTTATCTTTTAAAACATTTTTCTTATTATAAATTAACTTAAATTTCAAAACAAAAAATCTGAACTTTTCATTTCGAAAATGTTGAAACAGGATGTTTTTTCAATGGTTTGAATTGGGAAATTCACTGACACTTCCCCTCAGAAAGTTTCAGTTTCAATGAATCAGCATTTTTTGATGGAAAAATGTTTTATCAGCAAATTCGTGACCAGCTCTACTCCCAACTGCTCAGTGGCTGGCTATGATGCCTTTCCATTAGTATAACTGCTGACTCATGTACTCCCCTCCCACTTGCATAAGTATGCTGCCCATGGACACAGACCTTGTTGACTCTGGTCATAAAATAATTGTATATTTAAAATGTATCCCAGTTAGGAATTGAACCTACAAGACCTCTTGTCACTCTAGTATAGGGGTGGGAAAACTACGGCCCGTGGGCCTCGTCCGGCCCTCAAGCTCGCACTGGGGAGCGGGGTTGGGGGGCTTGCCCTGCTCCTGCACTCCAGCCGGGGAGCGGGGTCAGGGGCTTGCACCGTTCCACGCGTGCCATGGCTCTGCGCAGCTCCCGGGAAGCCGCCAGCATGTGCCCCCTCCGGCTTTTACGCGTAAGGGCAGCCAGGGGGCTCCGCATGCTGCCCCTGCCCCAGCTGCCAACTCTGCAGCTCCCATTGGCCAGGAACCGCGGCCAATGGGAGCTGCAGGGGCAGCGTGTGCAGACAGGACAGTGCGCACAGCCGCCTGGCCACACCTCCATGTAGGAGCTGGGGGGGGGCATGCCGCTGCTTCTGGGAGCTGCTTGAGTTAAGCGCCGCCTGGAGCCTGCACCTCTGACCTCCTCCCACACCCCAACCCTCTGCCCCAGCCCTGATCTCCCTCCCGCCCTCCGAACCCCTCAGTTCTAGCCCGGAGCACCCTCCTGCACCCCAAACCTCTCATCCCCAGCCCAGAGCCAATATCCCCAGCCGAACCCTCACTCCCCTGAACCCAACCTCCTGCCTGAGCCCCCTCCCGCACTCGGAACCCCTCAGCCCCAGCCTGGAACCCCCTCCCCTGCACCCAACCCCCAGCCTCAGCCCGGAGCCCCATCGTGCACCCACCCTGAACCCCTCATTTCTGGCCCCTCCTGGAACCCGCACCTCCAGTCCAGAGCCCATACCTCCTGCCACACCTCAACCCCCTGCCTAAACCCAGAGCCCCCTCCTGCACCCCAAACCCCTTACCTCTGCCCCCCCCCGCAGACTCTGCACCTCCAGCCAGAGCCCTCAACCCCTCCTGCACCCCAATCCCCTGCCCCAGCCCGGAGCCCCTCCTGCACCTGAACTCCTCATTTCTGGCCGCACCCCCTGCCGGAGCCCTCACCCCACACCCCAACTCCCAATTTCGTGAACATTCATGGCCTGCCATATAATTTCCATATCCAGATGTGGCCCTCAGGCCGAAAAGTTTGCCCACCCCTGTTCTAGTAGCTGATACTCTCTAATCCCTGTACCACAGCACTATTTGTGAATCATATCCCTCTATGTAATCTTACACAGAGATACAGGAATTCACAGGCTGTGTGAGTATACGCAAAAGCAGAGATTGATAGCATGACGGCCAGCAACTGAACATATATGGACTGCTGTAGTAGCAGCAGGCACCATTGAAGTGGTATATACATGATTAAGTCACTTTCCTCTTATTCTTCTCCTCCTTTTTCTTCATCATCATCATCATCTTATTATTATTATTTTATTTTAGCTCTTAATTTTATAAATGTCTAAAATATCTAACTAAGATGCATTGCATTGCATTGAACATACAAGAAACATACAAGGCCCATTATTTTTTTAACAGACAGAAGTAATCTGTATGGAACTTCATATAATATCACCCCTGCCCTCCCTCATAACTTACGTGGTTGACAGTGGATTTTTTTTTCAAGTTCTCCAAGGTTTAAATAAATGCAAAGCATTATAAACTCACAGTAGCATCCTGTGCTTTTTCTAGTTTGAACTATAAAATGGATGTCTCTCAATATTTTATAGCACCCAAAAAGTATAGCTCTTAATAAAAGACTGTCTGCACCTCAAGGAGTTGCCAGTGTAAATGTTAGATGTGATATAATGAGTGATGGTAAGAAACAGCAGGAGGGGAATGGGGAGATGGAGGGTGAAGGCTATAGCATTACGGTCACTTGGATCTTCAGTCTGCAGATATGCAGTTCTCGGTGATTCTATAAATTTTGTTTTGTTTTCCTTTTATAAAAGAATATTTCAGGTGGTGTTAATGGCTCCCTTGTTGCAGGCATTGCAGAAGAATTGAATTTTCAGTAGGGATTTAAATGAGGAGAGGGTATTGGCAGACATGAGGAGGGGGTTTCATGTGTAAGAGGCAGTATGAACAAAGGTGTCGCTCTTCTTTGGCATTGTTAGTTATTCACAGTAACAATAAATTAGCAGATTATACCACCTTTTATGGAATTGCTCTCTAATATTCACTACTGGAGCTAATACCTTCTACAACTTTGTGAGCACAATCATCAGCCACACCTACTAAGCAATGAGCACAACTGGGGTAGAGTTCACCTGAAAAGGAGACATTTGCACCTTCCCAAAGCTGGAGCCAGTTCTATCTATGTGGTCCTCTTGCTAACATATGTTAGAGCAGCTTGAGGCTGCTCTAAACCAGTGGTTCTCAAACTTGGGCCGCCGCTTGTTCAGGGAAAGCCCCTGGTGGGCTGGGCCAGTTTGCTAACCTGCCACGTCTGCAGATTCAGCCGATCATGCCTCCCACTGGCCACGGTTCGCCGCTCCAGGCCAATGGGGGCTGCAGGAAGCGGCACAGGCCAAGGGACGTGCTGGCCGCCCTTCCTGCAGCCCCCATTGGCCTGAAGCGGCGAACCGTGGCCAGTGGGAGCCACGATCAGCCAAACCTGCGGACACGGCAGGTAAACAAACCGGCCCGGCCCGCCAGGAGCTTTCCCTGAAAAAGCGGCGGCCCAAGTTTGAGAACTACTGCTCTAAACTATATTGTCTCACTATGGCCTCTAAGAGCCCAATGTACTAACTGGAAATTGCAAAAACACAGTGGAACCCTGGCCATGACTGCTTCCTTCAAGTCACATCCCCTATTCCCAAGTATGACAATTTTCCTCCACCCTTCACCTGCTCCCTGTTACACAGCAGTGCAGTCTGGATCTGGGCCCATATTTCTTTAGGGTGGGATTTTCCAAAGTGCTCAGTGTTGGCCTAATTCTGCTGCTACTGAAGCTAAGCCAGTGCTAAGAACTCTTGAAAATCCCAGCCTAAAAGTAAGAAGCAGACACACATTTTTCAACAGTCATAAGTCATTGAGTTATATCAGTGGCTCTTTCCAATTAAAATAACCATGTATTCTACTTTATGCAGCCAGTCTATAGTCTAAGCAAGGGGTGGGCAAACTTTTTGGCCTCGAGGGCCACATCTGGGTATGGAAATTGTATGGTGGGCCATGAATGCTCACGAAATTGGGGGTTTGGGTGCGGGAGGGGGTGAGGGTGATGGCCCCGGCTTGGGGTGTGGGCTCTGGGATGTGGCCAGAAATGAGGTGTTCAGGGTACGGGAGGGGGCTCTGGACTGGGGTGGGGGTGAGGGCTCTGGCTGGGAGTGCGGGCTCTGGGGTGGGGCTGGGGATGAGGGGTTGGGGGATGCAGGAGCGTGCTCCGGGCTGGGACTGAGGGGTTTGCAGGGTGGGAGGGGGATCAGGGCTCGGGCAGGGGGTTGGGATGCAGGAGGGGCTCAGGGGTGCAGGCTTCGGGCAGCGCTTACCCCAAGCAGCTCCCAGAAGCAGCGCCATGTCCCCATTCTGGCTCCTACGCTGAGGCATGGCCAGATGGCTCTGCGCGCTGTTCCTGGCTAATGGGAGTTGTGGGGGTAGCATTTTGGGCTGGGGCAGTGTGCGGAGCCCCCTGGCTGCCCCCTACACGTAGGAGCTGGAGAGGGATATGCCACTGCTTCCAGGTGCCGCATGCTTCCTGGCTGGAGCTCGAGGGCCAGATTAAAATGTCTGGAGAGCCGGATGTGGCCCCTGGGCCGTAGTTTTCCCACCCCTGGTCTAAGCATAGGTCACTGAAGTTGTTACCATCCTTGTGCAACTCAGCATGGTACTTTTCTACAGTATAATACTTTCTCTAATTTATGCCTCTGAATTACCTATACATCAATAAAATGCCAACCAACATTGCTTTTAGGGCTGCAGACAGATTGTTTTCATGATCTAATATAAATAGCGTTGTCCTTACAGGATGAAGTTCACTCCAGGGCAGAGGCCTGCACAAGGGTTCCCACATTAAGGAGCTTCTGAATCCTCTGCATTGAGTGAATTTCACCCTGAAGGTTTCATTCATGAGATTTGACCATGGTTAATGGGGGTGAGAAGAGAGTGTCAGGAAAACAGATCTATCAAAGGGAATATTGAAGATAAAGCAACAAAGCTTCAGGTTTGATCTACACTAGACATTTTATGTCAGTATAACTACTTCACTCGGGAATTTTCTCCTAACTCCTGGTGTAGACAGTGCTATGACCACGGGAGGTCTTCTCCCATCAATATAGCTACTGCCTCTTAGGGAGTCCTCCTGTCTATGTCCATAGTGTCTTCGGTGAAGCACTGGAGCAGCACAACTGCAGCATTGTAAGTGTAGATCTGCCCTAACTCTTCTGTCCTTTCCCCAGCTAACTCAGAAACTGGTTTCATATGCTGGGCCAGGTCTTCAGCTAATGTAAGCTAGTGAAGCTCCATCGACTTCAATAGAACTATATCCATCTACAGCAGCTGAGGATTTGGCTCATAATTTTTTGCTTTTTAGCCTTCAACAGCAATCCATCTTTGTATCTAAATAGGGAGCCTGGCTTGAAGTTGCAGATACACTTTGCTGGACTGAACCCTACTCTTGTATTTGCAGCAGACATTTTCTTTTCAAATGAAGGGATTCTTACCCCTTGCAAACATTCACAACTGAGTTTCAGAATATTCATAATTTCAATCAGCAGCACTGCCTGTGCTGAATGAGAAGATTCTGAATATTCTGCATTATTTTCTTCAGCTGATGATTTATGCCTGTCATAGAGTCATAGTTTCCGAGGCCAGAAAAGGGACTGTTGTAATCATCTAGTCTGACCTCCTGGATAACACAGGCCATAGAACTTTCCCAAAATAATTCCTTTTGAACTAGAACTTGTCTTTTTAAAAAACATTCAATCTTGATTTTAAAATTGTCAGTGATAGAGAATCCATCGCAACCCTTGGTAAATTGTTCCAATGGTTAATTAACATAAGAACATAAGAATGGCCATAGTGGGTCAGACCAAAGGTCCATCTAACTCAATATCCTGTCTTCCGACAGTGGCCAATGCCAGGTGCCCCAGAGGGAATGAACAGAACAGATAATCATTAAGTGATCCGTCCCCTGTCACCCATTCCCAGCTTCTGGCAAACAGAAGCTAGGGACACCATCTGTGCCCATCCTGGCTAATAGCCATTGATGGACCTATCCTCCATGAATTTATCTAATTCTTTTTTGAACCCTGTTATAGTCTCAGCCTTCACAACATCCACTGGCAAAGAGTTCCACAGGCTGACTGTGCATTGTGTGAAGAAATACTTCCTTTTGTTTGTTTTAAACCTGCTGCCTATTTCATTTGGTGACTCCTAGTTCTTGTGTTATGAGGAGTAAATAATACTTCCTTATTTACTTTTTCCTCACTGTTAAAAATTTACAATTTATTTCCAGTCTGAATTTGTCTAGCTTCAACTACCAGCCATTGGATCTTGTTATATATACCTTTGTCTGCTAAACTGAAGAGCCCATTAGTAAATATTTTTCTCCATGTAGGTACTAATAGACTGTAATCAAGTCAACCTGTGACCTTCTCTTTGTTAAGCTAAATACATTAAACTCCTTGAGTCTATCACTATAAGGCATGAACATCTTTCCTGAATTGTTGGCACCAGAACGGGACACAGCAGCAGTCTCATCAGGCCAAACACAGAGGGTATATATAATCTCTCTACTCCTACTTGAGATTCCCATTTATGCATCCAAGGATCACATTATTAGCCCTTCCTGGGGCAAAAATCTGTCTGGGGATTGATTCTGCTTTGAGCAGGGGGTTGGAATAGATGACCTCCTGAGGTCCCTTCCAACCCTGACATTCTATGATTCTATATTGTCTTCAATAAAATGGGACATAAAAACATGTAAAGGGTGATTCTTCTCACTTACACCAGTGTAACTCAGGAAGAATTCCATTCACTCCAGTCAGCATTGTTACACTGGCATAAGGTGGTGGAAGTGAGACGATGATCAAAACCATATGTGCTGATTTTCATAGAGGCTGAGCACCCACAACTCTCTTTAGGTCAAATAGGAGTTATGAGTGCTCAGCAACTCTAAAAATCAGGCCAATTGTGTTTACGGTCCTGATCCTGCAAACACTTATGTACATGCTTAACTGTAAACATGTAAGTAGTGCTATTGTCACTGACTGCTCATGCTTAAAGTTAAGCACATGCATAAATGTTTGTAGGATCAGAATTTTTAGGTATCAAAGAGAAAAGGATGGAGTTCAGGCCTTTGGCCTTTTGTGCTAGCAGTCAAATTAAGGGCTTGAAAGGATTAAAGGTACACTAAAAATAATTCATTTTATTCTTTGTTTTTGGTATTAAGGAACTGGAATTATACTTTTCTCACTCTTTTATTTATCCTTTGATCACATTAGCATTTAAGTAGATTAATAAAGCTAATCCTGTACATTCCAGGGGAATATTCTGCAATTAACTTAATCCATAAAATGTGCAATTTAACCTTCTACTGCAGCTCTGTGGCAGAAAGGAGCATTTATAATGTTTCAACAGAATTTCCAACATACTATTTGCAATTTTGTTATGTTTAAAAGGCTTGTAAAAGTAATTGATGTAGAGCCTTGACGTTTTAAAGCATTTAAGAAATGTAATATGCCCAAGAGGGGTTGCCCCATGTAGCAGTATTTACCTTTTCATATGGGATTTGATTAGCAAGAAAATAGTGGATCAAGGCAGATTGAGTCACATCACCTCTTTATAGAACAGTTTAAATTCATCAGAACAATACAACTGTCAATAAAATCCCTCTCTATGAATCTCAAGTGTCTTAAAAGAGTTCTATAGACATACAGTTGTGGTGCATACACCAAAAATATAGAATCCTTCGGCTATTAGAGAAATCCAATGAAAGTTTTGAATCACTGTACACAGAACAAAGACATCTATTCACCAGAAATAAGTGTTTACATAAGGGCAATATAGATCATTGAAGCCTTCACATCTTGCTGTAACTTGGCCATTGTGTAACCCAGTCCTGAACCAAGATACATAAGTATCTCTTTACTCTGTGGAAATTATTCTTTTAGTTTCTTTTCACCCTTTCCCTTTCTTTTTCTACCAATAAAGATATCAGATGCACTTTGCTAAGCATGATCAAAGAATACAGTAATATACACCCATTGATTTGAAGGATCCTTGAGACAGATTGACAACAAACCTGCTACTGATCTGGTTAATTAAACTGGCATAAACTGGCATAGCACTGTTGCACTCACTTGATTTACATCAGCTGAGAATCTGACCCAAAGTAGTCATATGGAAGATTTTGCTAACATCATTTCTCAACAGTTTTATAATAACAATAATAATACTTTGTGCCTATTTAAGTATACGATCTCAAAGCACTTTTAAAGGTCGGTAAGTAGTATTAGCCGTAGATGGAATAAGAGAGGCAGAGTGACGTTACATGACTTGCCAAAATCATATAGTGTTAGTGGCAGAGTTAGGAATCAGCAGTTTTAGGTTATATTACTGTTCCCCTACATTAACCACTAATCAATGGTGCCTCTGTAAAATTACAGTAGATGTTGGTCTGCAGGATGGAGGTGGTGGCTTATAGCTTGAATATGCATACACTGGGTGAAACCAGATAAGTAGGACCCAGTGATAGTAGGTGGTGGTTGAAAAGCTGACAAAATTAAATATCCGAACTGACTCAGCCCTTAATGCCTTCACATTAAAAAACAGCGAAGCTAAACCTAAACATAAAGAAATGTCCTCAGTTTTAACTCCCCTCCATAATTACTATACAGCTGTTTATAAAACAGCAGCACTCACAATATACAGATTTGGGCTATGGAGACTGAATCAAGGTCATCGTAACAGCTCTCATTGAAAATCAAATGCGCTCTCACTTAGCTACCATGTGTTCTGTCCCATGAATTTTACATCACATGGGCTAAAGAATGTGACCAACGTGTTTCTAGAGATTGATAGATCTGAAAAGTCTCAGTTACCCAAATTAGTCTCTTTTATATGATCTAATCTGGCATCCTTCCGTTTAAATGTGTGTGGACTAGCATGGGACACAACCCTGCATGCTCTAAACACCCCAAACTCCCATTGATTTGGTTGGCAGTTTGAGATGCAGGATCATGCTCACAGTTGTTCTGTTCGGTGATGCTTATGCAGATGTTTCTTTTGAAGTCTCTTCAATGACATACTACTTGTTGGTGTGTTAGTTAGAGAACTGAAAGGAACAGATGAAATGGTTTACTATTAGGATGTGGGTTTTGGCCAGGTCTACACTAGAAATTTTTGCTGGTATAACGGTGTTGGTTAGGGATGTGATTTTTGTGAGGTCTACACCCGAGGTGCATACTTTGCTCTTTCCTTTTCTACTTGTGTTAACTTTTTGTGTGTGTTGTACACATTATTCCCTGCAAGGCCCCTACTGATTGTAATTGGTTCCCCCTCCCTTCCTGCTGCTTAATTCCAGCCTTAAAGGAAGTTCCTCTGGGGTCGGGGATGGTGGTGACATGTTGCTTGGATTAGAAGGAGAGAAGCCTGCAATGTAAGGGCCCATCATGCAAGTGTTCCATGTCCTGGATCAAATGTCACACTTTGTATTAAGTGTACTTTTATAAATAGTTTATTAAGGGCTAATAAATTATTAATATATATTTTAATAAATGGTTGATCAATTATTAGAGTCCAGTAAATTAAGAGATTCTTTATAACCATCTATAACACTTTGTGCTGATGTGTTTATAGCTATCCATAACACATACTACCCATGTGTGACATGCTTATAAAATCTATTAAACATTTATTAACCTTCTGCACACTATTTATAAATGTATTCTTAATATCAAGTGTGATCGGACAAACAGAGGGTTGTTTTGGTATCCAGCACTATTAGCCTGGCACCTTTCACAAGAACAACACTCACTTTTTAAAAATGCACAATGCAGTACATTCAGAAATGAAGACAAATGGTCTGCAGCTCTACCAAGAAATCTTTGTGCAGATTACAGCTGACTACACTTCATTATGGCATTTTCTGATTTAAAAAAAAAATCAAAAGTAGAAGGATTTTTTTTAACCCTAATGCATTTTATCTTCCTTTCTCCTAGGGCCCTCAGGGACCACAGGGTCATCCAGGTCCACCAGTAAGTGTATAAAGAGCTATTTTTATCTAGGTTCTCCTTGCATGTATGATTTAAAGAGGCCTGCAATACCTAATAACTGCTTTCTCTTGTTTTTTAGGGTCCACCTGGGGTACCTGGTCCAAGAGTAAGTTTCATAATTGTGCTAACTACAACACATTCCCTCATTGTTGAAAGTGAAAATGGTGAGACCCTCTTCATAGGGTATTGCCTCCTCCATCATTTTAAGTGAAATTCCAATGTTTTTTCTTTAGCACTCATCACTATAATATCTAAGCTCAGATATAGTTGCTATGCTAAACCTCTTATCTGACATCTTCTGTTCTAGTAGTGCTACCATGTTGCAGAGTCCTAAAAGGGCAAATCACATGCCCATGCTCACATGCTTGGCCTACGTAAACTTCACTCCAGTTTAAAAGCTTACTTGCAGGAATTCAGCATATACAAATTCTGAAGGGAAGTAGGATGCTCCTGGGTATGTCATTCACCAGATGCTCTTCCAGTTTACATTAAATGTATCCATTTTCTTCTAGGGGATTATTATCCAGCACTTACTGGGAGGTTGGATTTAGTGTTCTAGTCCTTTTCTATTATTTCTGCTCTATTGGGCAGCCCCCTTCCTGGGCCACCCTCCTGATTCAGGCCATGGCATGACAGATGATGCACCCCCTCCCACTCTGGCATTTCCCCTACAGTGGGGACTAGGGTGGCCTGAGGTATCGGAGGCATCTGAACTAGTTGTATGCCAGCCGAGGACTCCCTTGCATCAAAGGAATTCTCAGCTGGCAAGATATAGCACTTTTCACCACTCGAGTAGTGGAAAGAGACTAGGGAATCTGGCGCATGTTGTATGTGCCTGACTAGAGACTGAATTGTTCTTTGTGTATCTTTTTTGGAGAGTAAATATCACCTTTTTCTCCATATATAAATAGTATTTGTAACTGTTGATGTATTAGATTAGATAGATGGCAGACAGGTTTGGAGCCAATAGTTTTGGTTTGAGATTTTTGGGGGGATTTTTTGTTTTGTTTGTTTGTTTTATTTTAGATAAAAGAAACTAAAGTAATTTCTTTTTTTAAATTACAATTCTTTAAAATAAGAGTATTCCATTTCATTCTGCCATTTGCTTTTTCCTTTTAAAAGTAAGAATTCACATAGTATGTAATTTAATGGCTGTGGAGCATTCAACTAAATAATGAGGAGACCTCAGAGGTATTGGAGAAGGCATTTTTTTTTGTCCTTTTTGATACATACACATTTATGTGCAATATGTTTTAATCAAAAGACTTCCAAATTCTTCATCAGATATAACTAGTATATTTCTGCAGCCATACTTGAAGAACTTACACCCTTAATTTTATTCTCTGTTGATCTTACTGCTGATCTTCAATGGCTTTGGTTTACACAGAAACAAATGGACATCAATGCTGCTATTCAAGCCTTGATTGAATCAAATGGTGCACTACAAATGGAGGTAATATATCTTGCTTTATTTACATTGGCACATACATTAGAAAATGTATAAAGAGTTGGGTTTTTAAGGCCAAAACATGGCTTCTTCACAAAGGCTTTATTGAAAACAGAAAAACTAGAAACTGTTTTGTGAGGAAAAACTAACCCATGTATAATATGATTAAACACAATTGGATATATAGGATGCAATTTAGGTCAAGTTTTAAAACCCACAGTATTTCTAATGTTTAAATATGATTAAGGAGGATGGAAAGTATCAATCCATTATACAATGTGAAGTGTATACATTCAGCTACATGCCTACAAATGAGACTGTCATTAAGGCCCTGATCCATCAATCACTTACGCTTAACTTCATGCATGTGAGTAGAGTCATTGCAGTCAATAGGACTACGCATATGCAGTGAACTTACTCACATGTGTAAAGTTAAGCACATTTGTACGTGCCTTTAGAATTGGGACCTATTAACTCTGTTGTTCAAAATCTGACAGTGTAAGGTATCACTTATAAAATGAACTAATTTTTCTTTTTTTTTTTTTTCTTTTTTGGGCATTCAAATTTCCATTTCCATGTATTATAACAATGTTTTTGCATGATTTTTAACCTGACTGTAACTCCTTTGCTCCAATAATTTTAATAAATTGTACTAATTATTTTTAATTTGAATAAATAATTTCTATTATCTCATACGTGGCCGGCTGCATGCATCATAAACACCTTTCATTTCTGCATGTGGTCTCCAATGGGCATTTGATTTAACTGCATGCTCTGCTGCTATGGTGTTTTTGTGATAACATTGTTGCTAACGGCAGAGCTACCAGAATACTGAAGTAACTTTACTAGATCACAGTGCAGAGATATTCAAAACGCTACACTATCTTAGCAATTTACTGCACAGTATCAAGAACCCCCTCGGCACTCGGGATAACCCAGCACGCATCTGCAGGGATTTGCTTAACTGTGAACGTAAAGTATCAGATGGTAAGTGTCTACTTTCATCAAATCATACATATCATCAGGATTTAGAATATCTTGTTTCCAACTTTTAATTTCTAGAGCAAAACCGTAATAGGTGGCATTTTAATAACTATATTAATTTTAACTTTTTAATTCCATGTTACTACTGAGTACCACACACCTATCCATAATGGACTTGCCTTTCATTTTATCCCCAAAGCAGCCTCTGCTCTCTGCGGATGGTGAAAAAGTAATTGCTGCTACTTCTAGGCTATTCCAACCTACCAATACTCAGTGCTGAATTTCTTGTGAGTAGCAGGATCTTTAAAACAATCTCAAACCTTCACTTCTTCAGTACAGAGGATATGATACTCTAATCATGCTGGTGTAAACCAGGGGTATCTCAGCTGAAGTCAATTGATGTACACTGATTAAAATCAGGCTTAGAGACTTCTTACTGCCCACACCCAGACTCCCAAGTTTACCTTTTTCATTTGACATTACGGGTTTGCGTACATTGAAACTGGAAGGTGTCATTTACAGCTCAAGCAGACGTACCTGCACTAGCTTTAATTGAACTAGTGCTCTAAAAGTAGCAGTGTAGCTGCAGTGGCACAAGTGGTGGGATGTGCTAACCACTTGAGTATGATCCCATCTGAGACCCTAAGTACATACTTGGGCAGGTAGCCCCTCCCACTGCTCATACCTCTGCAACTACACTTTTAATTTTAGCACATTAACTCAATCGGAGCTAGTGTGGGTATGTCTGCTCAGCTGCAAAGCATACCTTCCAGCTCCGGTGTAGACATACCCGGAGATGTTATGTATCGTGTGTGCCCCTCATATCAAAGAACCTCATGAAAAGTGATTTGACTGAGGTGACTCGGTGTAATTTTAAAGCCTTACTACACACACCATTTAGATTGGAAATTTCAAAGAACCCTAAGAGAGTTTGGCTCCCAGTACCAATTGAAACCCATTGAAAGTTGAGCATCTGGTACCTTTATGCCCCTTTGAAAAGCCCCGCCTTAATCTAGCTACCACAGTATTTCTGCAGCACCTATCACAATATCTCCATATGCACCTGTTTACAGTAGGTTATAGATTTATTACTCAAAATTAAATTTTGGAGGTAATTGGTACTTAGGTATTTAAAATATTTGCTCTAACACCAGGTCACTGGCTCCTAACACTATATTCAAAATTGCTTATACTTCTACAGAAATTCTCATGGCCATCACCACTGAAACTGGCACAAATCTATATGTATTTTGCACTAAGTTGATGTGAATGTATTGTATATGTAAAGTGTGTCTTCTGATGTTAGCATATTTAGTGTTCACTGCTCATACCAAAACCCTCAGACTGCAGTTTGACGAAATTAGGCATATTGACATGACTGACTGAAGTGCCCACTCCTGGAAGCTCTTACATGTTTTAATAACTTTATACCCATGAAGTAGTCCCATTGAAGTACTCACATGTATAAAGTATCAGAGGGGTAGCCGTGTTAGTCTGAATCTGTAAAAAGCAACAGAGGGTCCTGTGGCACCTTTGAAACTAACAGAAGTATTGGGAGCATAAGCTTTCGTGGGTAAGAACCTCACTTCTTGCATCTGAAGAAGTGAGGTTCTTACCCACGAAAGCTTATGCTCCCAATACTTCTGTCAGTTTCAAAGGTGCCACAGGACCCTCTGTTGCTTTTCTCATGTATAAAGTTACTCATGTATGCAAGAATTTGCAGAATCTGAGCCAATGGCATCATCTGACTCAATGTCAGAATCTGAGTTCTGTAATTATCACAGTTTCCAGACAGTATGGATTTGATCCTGCTTCCACTGAAGCCAATTGTGACTTCAAAGGGGAAAGGATTGAGCCCAGTCATTACATAGCATAAGAATAGAGTAAATAACAGGCTACTAGACAGTGCTTTGGAATGTCCTGTACTATGTTCAAATATGGTAAAAGCTGGCCATATTGTATAGATATGTATAATTATATTTTTATTTTTAAAACTAAAGTACTTCAGATATAGAGTAAATAAAAAACATGCTGAAAATCTGAAATCTAGTTTTTCTAATATTTAGTAACATTTTCACATCTTTTAAATCTAGCTTTGTTATAGAAATAATTTCTCAAATACCTCATCCTGCAACGAACTTTGTGTGGATAAAGGTCTATATTTTTATAGGGAAAAATGTGTATAATCAGATATATTGACAACTATTATATTTGAGGCAACCATTAATCAATAAATCTTGAATGGTCATTGAAATGTGACATCAATAGAAGTATTTCACATACTTCACCGTCTGAGTGTGTTCGTTATAAATATCTTCAAATCTTTCCATTAGCACCATGAATTTCTTACAGGTAACAATTGTTAAAATAAAAACAAATATGCAAAAAGGAAATGAATTTAGAGGTAATGGGGGCAAAGTACTTATTTTCAAATGCAACCTTATGTAAATTTTATGGGGAATTATTGTTGTGCCTTCTGATGAGCTAAACAGCATGTATATGGCATCTAACCGGGTAAAATTGTCCAGAGTCAGTCTTTGTCAGGCAACTTACTGACTCATACCTGATTGTTATTAGCCAATCATGAAATAATTTTCTTCCTGCATGTAGACTCTTTATTTTCTGTGGGCCAAGTCCTGGCCCTGAGTAACCAGGCTGTGCACTGTGGATAGCTGCAGAGGTCAAGAAGGAAGGTATCTCCCTTCTGCAAATTCTGAAGCAGCAATGGAAGAACTCTGAGACCACTGCAGATAATAGCTCCTACACCCCTTTGCACATGAGGGAAGGGGAAACAACTGGTGAATCATCAGCCCCTGCCCCACTTCTGACACTGCCCTGTGCATCAAGGTGCAGGGTGTGCAGACAGCTGGCACCTAGCCCTCCACCCCTTACCCTGCAATGGAGCTGTACTTCCCCGTGGTGATAGGGTTTGCCTGTATGTAGCAAAAGTATTGTATTCATTTTCAGTATAAATGTGTGCATTGGCTTTCACATACTGTAATGATTTAAACATAAATAAACATGTTTAGAAAACTCATGTAAAACAAGACTCTTCCAAGGAGCCTAAGGGAGTTTAAGTAGCCAAATCCCAAACAGTTGAGGATTAAAATCTCATTGCCTGTGTCATAGTAGCATGGTAAAAGCATAGAATAGGACCATCCCTCATGCAGTAAAAGCCGCAAGAGGCTAAGGGGGAGGAAAATTCAATGAGGTTTCCTTAACAAAGCTGTTCCATCATCGGGGTTTGCCCCCTCACCATGCCCTCCGTGGGTCTGATCCAAACTCCATGGGTCCTCCAGGATCCACATGAAGCCAGAGCTATTCTCTCAGGCTCTAGAACCCTCTCGTCTCGCCTTCTCAGTTCTTGCTAGTGCACTCCCCGTGGAACTGCACTACCAGAGGTCCAATTGCCCCCAGGACCGCCCTTTGAAAGCGGGGTTCTTATTACAGAAGGGGCTCCACACAAAAGGTAATATAGCCCCAGGTTATATTAGCTTGTCTACTTAATCTCCAAAACACTGGTAAAGAAAGGATGTGCTCAGCCCTCACTGGAAGCCAACCCATTCCCCATGCCCTCTCCTGCAGACATGGGGAGATTTGCACAAAGGATCCTCCATTTGTCGATTCTGGGGCACAGTCTAGCCTATCTTTAACTGCCGCTTAGGAAACATGGAACTAAATTTTGCTTTATTTTAGACTTGTCACTTGCACTGTTTCTTCTCTCACTGACTTTAGTGGGAGTTGCACCAGGATAAAAAACGAATAATTGGCCTTAATATTCTATCCCAAGTAGGAAAGCAAACACTAACCAACATCTTTAAGCACATTACACGCACATATTGAAGATATGTGGTCACCTGTGATCTTAGCAGCAAAAGTGAAATGAAATGATAGAGAAAATAAAAGCATTTTGTGCACTACAGGCCCAAAGTGCAAACAGACAATTTGCTATTTTATGATCTGGCACGTGTACTAATTTCCTGTTCACAAAAATTGATGAGCGTCTATTACACTAACTGTAGAAAAAGGATTTCCTCTCAGAATTAATTTTGAAACAAATCTCTAGCTACTGTATGCGGAGAAGAGGATTCAGCGTTACGAGTCTAATTTACATCTCCTAGCTGCTGAATAGTCAGTATTAGTTATAGAATGAACATTAGTTCCATCAAGGAAATGTGCTCTAGAATCTAGAGTGGATAAGAGTGTACCAGTTCTAAGTGTGTAACTGTTAAGATAGATGTAAAACTTAACATATCTTTCTTATAATTCCAAAGCTTAATTTTTTTTCTCTGTTGGCACAGGCCTTTCAGTACATTTTTCAAACTGTATTTTACTTTGAGATTAGTTACAATGTCTGCCATGTATCCAAAACCCCTGTTGTATCCCTCTAGATCAGTGGTTCCCAAACTTGTTCCGCTGCTTCTGCAGGGAAAGCCCCTGGCGGGCCGGGCCGGTTTACCTGCCGCGTCCGCAGGTTCGGCCGATCGCGGCTCCCAGTGGCCGCGGTTCACTGCTTCAGGCCAATGGGAGCTGCTAGGAGCGGTGCGGGCCGAGGGACGTACTGGCCGCCGCTTCCAGCAGCTCCCATTGGCCTGGAGCAGCGAACCGCAGCTACTGGGAGCCGTGATCGGCCGAACCTGCGGACGCAGCAGGTAAACAAACCGGCCCGGCCCACCAGGGGCTTTCCCTGCACAAGCGGCGGAACAAGTTTGGGAACCACTGCTCTAGATAGAAAACACATTGAAATAAACTCAAAAAATCAAGAAAGAGGGGATTAAACAGAAACCAGGTCACAAATACAGATTAGACGTGCGGTACATCAAATATAGATTAGCTGTGCAGTGATGATGCCTTTGTCAGAGTAACAAGGTGGCAGGAGCTATGATCCAGCATACGAATGCTGGGCTCTTCTGCTGACCACCCTGTTAGAGCCCTGCATAAAGCTGCAGAATAACTTGTACCAATTCATGATGGCAGCAGGTACTGCTTATTAACTCCACCAAGATGTAAAAATTGCCAATGAACCTCTGGTCAGAGGGAACTGAGGGCAGGGACATGGAGTAACTAGCTAGGCTCGGGATGAAAACTTAAGCTGATGTTCATGTTTTTGATGTTATTTGAATAAAGCCAAATCCCAGGAAGAGGAGTACGTTTGACTACCTATAGCCATGCATAGATTTTGTTGGGAGCAGAGTGGGAATGCCACCTGCTCACACTCAGTATTTAGTATCGGAAACAAAGGATAGAGTTGAAAATCCCAAACTGGTACAAAAGCCATAGAAAAGGTAAACAGCAGGGAATCGTTATTGATAACATGACAGTAATGTGGAGGCTTTGTGGATTTTTTTTTTATTTATTTGCTTGGCTTTGGCTTACCATCAGATTTTTATGTGCCAAATTCAGATCACCTACATTGGGCATAAACCCAGAGTAATTCCAAGGAGGCTAGTCTGTTATGTTCTTTAGTGATGCCATAGGAGGTTAAGCTGCAGTAATAATACTTCTAACATTTGCCAAAAATTATGGCAATTTTATTCAGAAAATTGTTTAACAGCAGTTATATCTTTTTTTACCTTTCTATCTGGGATTATAAATTGACAGGAAAATACTGGATTGACCCAAATATTGGATGTCCTTCTGATGCCATTGAGGTTTTCTGCAACTTTACTGCTGGTGGCCAGACATGTCTATCACCCGTATCTGTGACAAAGGTATGCTTTGCTTCTAGGATATATTTCTGTGCTCAAACTCTAAATAAGTGAACACTGATTTACCCCATGTATGCTGGCATGTCAGATTTCTCAGTGCTAACTAGCTTTATTTCACCACAGCTAGATCTGTGTTCCTCTGTTTC
Organism: Malaclemys terrapin pileata; assembly: GCF_027887155.1. Taxonomy (NCBI): domain Eukaryota; kingdom Metazoa; phylum Chordata; order Testudines; family Emydidae; genus Malaclemys; species Malaclemys terrapin. The sequence continues at coordinate 81,017,222 of NC_071512.1, forward strand.
ATTTGATTATCTGTTTCTTTTCATATATGTCTCTATGCGACTACCTTTATGGGCCTCTCTTTAATCTGTCTATAATATTTAAAATGCCCTGTCCCTGTATTGTGCACTGTAATTGTCATTAAAATGTGAACTGACATAAGGGTCACTGCTCTTGAACATTTAACCAAAGTATTCAGTACAAACTGGTTTTCCTTTTGTTTCACTAAATGCATCCTAACAACTATTTACATTTAGACTGAAAGCTTTTTGGAATGGGGGCTTGATTTTCTGTGAAGTTTTACCTATGTACTTTAACTAAACTGTACTATACCACATGTGCGGGGGTGTGGGCCAGATTGCCCATGGGAGGAAAAAGCCCTTATTGGATTTCTCCCACATTGTTATTCAGGTGGGAGCTTCCCATTCCAATAGAATGAGCCATGGTTCTGCCCCATACTCCATAGATCCCTCTGGGATGCTGTCTTTGTGGAGCACCTGTGCCCTTTATGCCAACTGTATCTCCAGAACATCCTATTCTCTCTGCCAATCAGCACAGTTCCACTGGATCCACATGAGCAAGAGAACCCCTAGCCACTGCTTCCCCCAGTATCCCTCTTCAAGGACATTTTCCCACTATGGAGGACTCCACAGAAATGTATTATATTTTCAAGGCTTAGTCCTCACCTAGCATACACCATCTACTAACTGCCCAGTCCCTGCTCTCTCTCCTCTAGGCAGATTCCAATCCTGGGGAGAATCCTTCACAAGTCCTGGAGAATGGTGCAGCACAGGCAACTCAAACATCTCTCTGATTGGGAGGGGTGAGATCTGTGCACAGAGGGTCTCCTGTGTGTACAGACTTAAGCGGCATGGGTTGGCCCTCTATATATATACTTGTTCTTGCAAATATGTATTAAGAATAATGCAAGAAAAAATACATTTTCCATATATAGCTCAATGTATATCACCTCTCTCTCTGTCTTGCAATATCTCAGGTTATTAATAAAATCTAGGTGTTGAGAGGCAGAGCAATAGAATGGACTAAAAACAAGACCGGGAGCAAAGAACTTCTGAACTCTGATCCAAACTCTGTCACTTCTTTCTGTGCATGTCTTTCTTTGAATCAGTTAACTGTTCTTTGAATCAGTTTCCTATCTGCAAAATAAGGATATCTACCTACCTACATTTCAGGGGTGTACTGAGAATTAATTACAAGCTTTGTAATAACAAGCTTTGAAAATGTAAGTTATACAAATGTCTATACCGTATAGGCTTGTATACAATTGTATGCATTCATTATGATGATTATGGCATTCCACTTTTCTATATACCTGACACGTCTTCTGAAGAAAGCAGGAGACACATGCATTTTGGTTTGTCAACCAAATTAACTGATACAGTAAATATCACCAATAAGTGCCAAATTTATATTGCCAAAATCTTTCTGATTGTTGGCCATTGAGCATGATACAACTGTTATGTCTAACAATGCATTTTTGTAAACTAGTTGGAGTTTGGAGTTGGAAAAGTGCAGATGAACTTTCTTCATTTACTGAGCTCAGAAGCAACCCATACCATCACAGTTCACTGTCTGAACACCCCAGTGTGGGGAACAAATAAGGCAGATGCTCAGAAAACATCTGTTCACTTCAAAGGCTGGAATGGTCAAATGTTTGAAGCAAATACACTACTTGAACCAAAGGTGCTTACAGATGAATGCATGGTAAATACGTTTTGGCGTTATTAAACTTACAGTGCAATTCGTATTTAGATAGTATTAGATTAACAAAAATAAACATAAGCTTTGAGCATTTATTTTTCCTTCTATCATTATAACAGTCATTTAGATTGTCAGAACATGAAGCACACTTCTCATTTGTTTAGCAAGTTTCTCCATGTGTTGACCATTTGATATTAAATTCAAGGTATATCCAGATGCTAACAGCAATTGCAGTTATGCAGGGAATCTGTCTTTGCTCTTAGCATCAGACTCAGTGGACCCTGCTTGTTAATTCTACCAGGACCTGAGCGGTGACAGGGCCCTCTCTTCAGAGGCAACTTAGGGTAGCTACATGGAGGTTCTTCAGGAAATCCTGGAACAGCCAGGCATGATTGAAAGCTTAGGCTGAGCTATATATACTGATGATGTTATCTGAATAAAACCAAACTGCAGAAAAAGGGCAAGTTCATTACAGGCTTTACAAGTTAATCTTTTGATGACTGAATGTCATTAACTTCACTAGTTACAGGGCAATTGTCTACTTATGTAATAAACTGATGATGGACAAACTTTCATTGGGTAAAATAAATGTTTTTGAACTTGGAAAAATCAGAAAAATCTAATAAATTTCCAATGATTATTAGATCAACCCCATTAACAGGCAAGATGTTGCCTTTACCACTGACTCTTGTAGCGATAATTTGTATTTTTATTACAGAGAGCCTAAAATATCCAATTCTATACTGTGCTAAAGAGAACAAAGAACTTAGCCTTATCCTGTCATCATTCCAGGGGTGGAATTCTTTCAAATTCACTGGGAGATTTGTGTGCAGACAGATGGCATGATGACAGGTGCTTTTCAAACTGGAAACTGTATTAAGTGGGTATAAAATGTTACCAAATCAGAATTTTCAACACACTTAGACCTGTAGCACTTTGCACTGGTATAAATTACTGCAAAATGTGAAAAGCAGTGAATAATCAGGCTCTATATTTATAAAAGTATGTCAGATTTGGGGTTTTGTTCTGGAAGAAGGTAAGACACGCAGTGATGGCTACTGAAAAGTGTAGTTTTTCTGTGAGATTCTATGAGATATCTCTCTCTCTCGTCAGGAATCTATGTACTGTACAGATTTCCTGCAGAATCTCACATATCCCTTCCTGCAGGGATTTCACTTTTCAGCGGTCTCCACTGTACCTGCTGCTTTGACTGGTTGGGCAAGAAAGGAGTGACTGCAAACATCAAGACTCCCACATCCCCAAACAGTGTTATACTGTTATTTTATATTTTTTATAAGGTAACAGTTTTTATTGAGATTTTCTAAAAATTCAAATAACCAAAGTTCATGACAAAAAACGTCGTTGTTTTCCCCATAACTCTTAAGAATGCATATTAAATCCAAACTGAAGCCTAGGCAATATAGATATGTATTAGTCTCATAGTTCAAGTCCTCATCAAGCTTTATAGCAAGTTAGAATTTTGACAGATGTTCTTTCTTCAGTGGATTGGGAGATGGCCTTTGAAAAAAACCACACAAATGTTACATGTATTGACAAGAGAACAGATTGCTCATTTGCTTTTCTGGTTCCTTGATTTCTAGATTCTCTCTGTGTTTTGAAATTGATAGTTGATATGCATTTAATGCTCTCTCTAATTCCGTGAACTGCAGATCCAAGATGGCAGCTGGCATAAGACAGAGTTCCTTTTTCACACTCAGGACACTACTGACCTTCCGGTTGTTCAAGTGCATACGTTTCCTCATCTCAAACCAGGACAACAGCATAACATAGAAAGTGGTTCAGTGTGCTTTCTCTAAGCTTCCTGATCTGATTCTGGTTTCTCACAACACCATGGAACTGTTGCATGGAAAAAGCATCTTTTTAAAACAAAAATGAATTAAAGATTAAATCATTATGAAACTGTGGAAGAATTTTAAAGCAAATTGTTGGTTATATCTTAAAGAATCTCAGGAAGAAAAAGACTTCCTCCTAAGAAGGAGAAATGGCATTTAAAAAAAAAAAAAAAAAAAGACTATGACGACATTGCTAAAGTATTTAATTTTTTTAAATATTGGTTGGTGCTTTCTTGTATATTTCCCTGGAACTGAGAACTATATATCTAAACATAAAATTCTTCAGGACCTCTAGTATTCTTAATAACCTATTTAACAACACTGTACAGGACATCCTAAGGAAAGCTGGAGACATACAGTAGTAAGGAGCAATACTGGCTAATGCTCCCAAATGTGCAATAGCTTGTGTATGAGAGTGAATTATGCCACAATACAAGAAGTTGTCTTTTCTTAAACACTAAGTTGTATTATAGTCCTTTTGGACACATACATCTTAACAGATGGTACACTACCTCTTACGTGTTTCCTGTTTGTATTTCTGGTGCTCTTTATAACACAAGGTGCTTGTGGCTTTAGTAAAGATTATTTGATTCCCTTTTTCTCTTGCAGACTGTATGTGCTGGTTACATCAAGATATGTTTCTGTTGTAAAAGTACTTATCTTAAATTGTTTGGTAACATACTTCATTACAAGTAAAAACATTATTTATGTGAAATTTTTGATTAAAATGTTTGTTTATTCTTGTGGAAGTGGTATACCAGACAGCACATTGTATATGGTGCTTATAGGCAGGACAACTAATTGTTAGCCATTGTAAAGATTGTTGTAGAAGAGCTACATACAATAGTTTTGGGGTTTAGTTTCTGGACTGCAGTTAACTATTTTAAACACCCAATAGCATCTAAGATGATGTATTGTGTATATATTTTGTAACTTGTTGAAAATTTTAATACAGCATATGTTTTGAATGGCTGCTAAGTTATAATCATAATTATTTCAGCAACTTAGAAATTCCATTTCTTTGCAATATTACTAGACACTGTTTCACACTTATTTTATTGAGTCTAAAAGTATTTGACCCTCAGTTGTTGAACAAAATACACTTTTATCATTAAGACAAAACATTTACTCTAAAAGATTTTGCAAACTGCTTGCCTATATCTGTTGTCAAAGCAGTGTTCGTACAGTAATACAGAGCAAGATTATACCTCATATTTGGGGGGAGGGAGAGTGTTCAAACAGCAATTCATTTAAATCATCTTTATCCATAGTAAGTCATGCTTACTCATCTATAATAAAATGTGCTTCGAAAATAACTGTTTATCTTTTATTATTTTGATTCCCTTTCCTTGTATTGTTCATTTTCAGCAACCATGAAAAGGCTGTTCAGAGTCTCTTATTTGATAAATATTTGTATTAGAAAGGGAAACACATGCATATTTGTGGTGTTACAGGATATTGCACAAATAACATAGAACATTTCCTTATACAAGACAAATGTGTAGAATCTCCAATTCTAAATCTGGGGCTGAAGTAGCATTTTCCCTCAAATTATGGATTTCTTTAAAGTGTGCATATTCTTTGAGTAATCTAAAGAAGCAAATCAAGATATAGAATGATCAATTAAGGGGAAAAAGAGAAAAGAAGAGATGGTTCAGAGAAGATTTTTCATTGTCATTTCAGCATTTAAAGGCAATATTATGACAGTTAACCATTTCACATGTGCTCTTAGTTTGACTTTCCACTGAGATCATGTTACTGCCATTTGTTTTTGTAAGAATGTACTCTTTTACAACATGCTGTGGCTTTTTTATCTTTTATCAACCTTATTCTCATTTTCACTTAATTTTTTAATGTTTAATGCATTTTTAATGCTGGTATCTCATAAGGACAGTGCTGTGTTAAAAAACAAGCATCTTTAAATGGTAAGAAGTTATTTATATGTGTATATTCTTTAGATTAGCATATATATGCATTCCTGAATTTTATAGCTGATGCTCTAAAATGGTTATTCTGCATCAATAAAATTGGAGGGGGAGAGAGTGGGAAACCTTAATGAGCCACTTTAATGGCCCATCCTACACAATTCAATTCAAATAAGAAGGTTAAATCTCTACTTCTTTTGATGATAAAACTTCAAATTGCTCTAGGCAACACAGAATCAGTCCAGCCAAGCAACTATGAACCCCTCCTCCCCAAACATCATTAAAATAAAGGAATGTGTAGTAGTTTGACTTTTTCATTAAGGAAGAGCGTGTCTTGTGCCAAAAATATCTTCAATATATTTCTAACAATATAAAAAGCCAGACAGAACCTCTACATTAGTGGTTCTCAAACTTTTGTTCTGGTGACCCCTTTCACATAGCAAGCCTCTGAATGCAACCCCCCATAATAAATTAAAAACACTTTTTAATATATTTAACACCATTATAAATGCTGGAGGCAGAGCGGGGTTTGAGGTGGAGGCTGACAGCTCGCGACCCCCCCATGTAATAACCTTGCGACCCCCCATGTAATAACCTGGCATCCCCGTGAGGTGTCCCAACCCCCAATTTGAGAACCCCTGCTCTACTTTGTTTTAAGCTTTGCTAAGCAACTTACCAGCAGAGGTGGACTCCTCTGATTCCTCATGTTACGTAAAGTATTGCCTCTCTTGACGGAGTCAGCAGTGACTGGCTGACCTAATAGATTTTTTTCTGTCTCTAACACTTGTAACCTAATATAACAAATAGAATATGAGAAACAGTAAACATTTAAAGCGCAGTACTACTCTGAAAAGTAGCTGTGAAAAAGGCATTGTGGAGCTCTAGCTGATTTTTGTATCACATTTGTTCATTTACAAATAAGAAGAGGGTTTCTCTGTCACCTGTACAAACCCAAACAAGTCTGGTTTTGCACACTCCGCTCTGCTGCAGCCTGAATTTTCAAAGTCAAGCTGGATAGTTTCTGACATGTCACTTCTAGTAATAGAGATTCTATAGGCCAATAGCTGCTGTAAATTACATGTACACAACCCTATTGTCCTCATATTCTGGCCTTAGTTACTTACACCTCTGCAAATGTAGGAAACAAAAAATCAAACCCAAAATAACACCTATTTAATAGGTTCAAATAATACCTATAACCAAGTGTCACCTCATGAACAGAAGCACATCAGAGTAGGGAAAAAATACAGTATGTATCTCGGTGAGGGATGCATGCCACCTCATCAACATGAGAAAGAAATCAGCCTAACTGTTTAGGCAAGGGATTTGTTGCAAATGGAAACCCAACCCTTGCAGATCTCTACACAGATTTGGAAATCTTTACACAACCACCATCAACCTACTCTACCATAAGAGTACAGCCTGCTCCCACTGCAGTTGTACAAATAGCCCACGCCATATGGAGTTAATGCTGGTCTAAGTGGCAGGGAACTTGAAGAAAACCTGCTCTGGATAGGAACTACATGACTCCATTCTGGCATGCTGCCTGCTAATCTGTAAACCCCTATCACTACAAAGGGTGTTCTCTAGGTTTAGGGGGAGAATGCCATAAAGCAGGGTGGGTTTCCACCCTTCTGCCCACATAAATGGAGGGATACACCAGTCCATGTTTAGAAATTTAATCCCAGACCAAGTGAACTAAGCAGGATGTTTATCATATGATCATTTACATTCTAAGGCCTAGGTGGCCACCTTTGCCATTTAGGGCTCACTAGTGACACTGGAATCCATGGCCCCTTCATTGCCCAACTGACAGAGTGTAACATATGCTATCCTAGAACCACTGAGCTTGATGCTGCTCTCAGTCAAACCATTTACCTGCACTAAAATCAATGGGGTTACTCTGGGTTTACTTTGAGTAGAATTTGGACCATTATCTCTAAATATCAAAATCCAGCCAGAAAAGTAACAGCTCTTAATTAGGTCAAAGAATTTTCCAAATATCCAGCAGTGCTTAGATTAGTGCAACAGTACAGCCCACACACAGTGACCAGATTTTTAAAACAAACAAAAACCCTCACTGGTTATAGGTAAAATTAAAAAGCTAAAGCAATATCATCCCCAGTCTGCCCATTGTATACCAGGGATATTTCCCAATCAGAGAAAACCACATGTGCATCAGTGAAATTAACTTCTGTATCCTCTCTGGGAGGTAATCACTCAGAGCCATAGTCTACCTTGCCATGTCCCATGCAAGAGCGCTGAGCTCCAGGTTTGGGACCAGGGCTGACGAGACGGCGGGGGAAGCCGGTACAAATTACCGGGGCCCGGCGGTCCGGAAGAGGGCCCGGGGCCTGGCTTCCCCGTTGCCTTACCGGGGCCCAGCGGTCCAGAAGGGGGCCCGGGGCCTGGCTTCTCGCCTGCCCCTCGTCGGCCCTGTTTAGCCGGTCCGCCCTTGCTGGGGGGCTCAAAAACATTTTTTCACCAGGGCCCAAACCCGTTCTCGGCGGCCCTGCTTGGGACTGCATGAAACTTAACGGCACAACCTGCCCCATCGGGGACCACAACCCCCCCAGGTGAATTGAGGTGAATTATTAACCTGCAGGTGCAGCCTGGTGGCGCAGGCAGGGATGCGCGGGGGTATGGACGGTTAAATATCTCTGCATGGGAATGTGTGTCAGCGGCCCCACCCCAACGGGAGTAGGCTGGAGAGGCCCCGGCCCACCAATGGGAGCGGCTTGGGGTGGGACGGGGCAAAGCCGCCCCCCGGGAGCAGGCGGGGATGGGGGGGCAGAGCCATCCCGCAGGGAGGAGTTTCCAGGTCTCCATGGAAACAGCGGCGCTCTCCCAAGCAGCCGCCAGAGGGCGGTCACCCGCCGCCATCCCGCAGCGCAGGCGCAAAGCGCCGCCACGCTGTGCACGCCAGTCGGGAGGAACACGGCTCACGTGACCCCTGGCGGAGCGCGTGTGGCTGGGACTCGGATGGAGCAGGGAGCCGAGGCAGCGAGCAGGCCGGCGGGGAGCCCGGGGCTGGCCTGCGGCAAGCGGAAGATGGCGCTGCACGGGTAGGAGCAGCCCGGAGCCTCGGCTCCGCAGATCCACGTCTGCCGGTCGGGCAGGGTGTCCCGCTACTCCCTTTCCGCAGCCGCGGCGCCGCCGCTTGTCTCACCCTCGCGCCCCGTGCCGGGGATGGGGGGGGGCAGGCTGCCCTGTGTCCTCGCCCCTCGCGGGGACAGGGCGCGAGGGTGTCACCTTTGTCCCGACCCTCAGCTCCGACGGGCGGAGCGAGCGTTGTCCTCGCGTCCGTCACTGGTTGGCCTCCTCCCAGGAGGCGGGCTAATGGACGGCAGCCAATGAGCGTCCCCCGAGGTGGGTTCCTGCAGAGGGGAGTTAAACGCCCCCCTTTGACTCTGAGTGGCAGTTTGTGCCCAGACCCTCAAAGGTATTGAGACACCTCGCTCCCATCGATTTGAATGGAGTTAAGCACCTGTACCTTTGAGGAGCTGGGTCTTGGTTCCTCACTTCCCTTTGTTTCTAGGAAAATCTCCCCCCTATATTGATCTGTGGCTCACCCTGTGAAAATGTTTGGAAACTACTCGCTTTGCTGAGGCATTCATATTTCCTTTCCCTGCTTTCAAGCTTCAGTGATCGTTTCTCAGAATTATGACCCATGTTTGGTTAAATGTAAAGAAAACCCGTCTTTTACGTACAAACACAAATGCATTACTTTAATGCAAATGAAATGCCTTTTTTTTCTTTCAGATGTGAAACCTGTAGTGGAGAGGAAGCAAAGTACAGGTGTCCACGTTGCATGAAATACTCATGCAGGTATATACAATTTGAATTTTCTCTTGTTTGGTTTCTTGTATGCTAGAGACAGGATGCTCATGTTTCTCTGTACTTTCAGTTTGGCGTGTGTGAAAAAGCACAAAACTGCACTGAGTTGTAATGGAATCAGAGAGAAGGCAGCATTTGTCTCCATAAATGAGTTTAGCGAGTTGAATCTCCTAAGTGGTAAGAATTTCTCTGCTATGTAAACTTCACCCCATCTTATTTTTTAAACCAACATTGAACTTTTCTTCCTGTTCTTTGTATATTTAGATTATCGTTTTCTGGAAGATGTAGGAAGGATGACTGATGGTGCTGCTCGAGATGTTTCCTTGCATAGACCAACAACCAATAAATTTGTGAGTTTCAAGTTACCTTTTTGGTTAGTTTAAAGTGGAAATGAGGCAGCTCCAAAATCCCAGATTAGAACATCTCCTGACCTCCAAATTGAGGGTATCCAGATCCGAGATTTATGACTGTTTCTTTTCCTGTAATGGACTGAACAAACCTGAGATCTGAGTGCCTCTGAAGTTCAGGATCAGAACTGTATATATGAAACCCAGTCTTAAATTAAAGCAGAGCTCCAACGTAATATGATAGTATCAGAGGGGTAGCTGTGTTAGTCTGAATCTGTAAAAAGCAACAGAGGGTCCTGTGGCTCCTTTAAGACTAACAGAAGTATTGGGAGCATAAGCTCCCACGAAAGCTTATGCTCCCAATACTTCTGTTAGTCCTAAAGGTGCCACAGGACCCTCTGTTGCTTTTTAACGTAATATGAGAGATTCTGATCACTATATTTAATAACTAAGAAGAATAAATCACTACAAACATTTTTTAATAGTAAAGGTGACCCCAAATGAAGAAAAATTGACTTGTGTCCATTTCTGCTTCTTTATGGTGTATAAAGAAGGTCTGAAAGACTTTTTATTTTAGAAATTCATTTTATGCATATGTAAAATATTTCCTAAAATTTCTCATGTAAACAATTACTTTAGTTGCCACAGAATTGTTATATGATCATCATTGGGAGCGGAGATGATGACAACTAAAGAGCTGGGATAAGTGACATCACACGAAGAGTGAGAGCTGAGCTATTAAAAAGGGGAAAGGACTTTCAGTAAGAATCATCCCTTCAATTAAAGTGTTTAGAGCTCACAATAAATATATTTTCTCGCTCACAGGTTCTCCCAGCAAAACTAGGGAAGAGCATACTTTACATTCCTGACACTTCTAAGTTAAAATAACAAGTGGGGGGGAGAGAAAAATCAAAACAAGGTTTTAAGACTTCTTTGTACATCATAAAAAGCCATGAACTCGATGTTGTTAATTTTTTAAGCCCTACACAAACCATCTTTAAATGTAATTTTAGAACTCATCAAACAAGAAGATGCCATGTGGACAGTTCGCTGTAAAGTAAAATTGAAAAAATCAAGTGTTCTATTAGAACTCAATCACTCAGACACACATAAGTAACTTTACTTGAGTGTGGTCCTGTGATTAGACTCTCTTCCCTGATCTGTTACAGACTTCGTGTATGAGCTTGGGCAAGTTACTTATGGACAGGTTTTTAAAGATGTTTAGGTACCTATATTCGTAAGATAAACAGATTTTAGTGTTCATGTAAGTCCATTTATTCATGCATGTTGCAGGAGTGAGCCCTTAGAAAACACCAAATAGCAGAAAGTGCCAGGTTTGTTTTAAGTGCTGTAAGTTTTTAAAATATTCGTTTGTTGTTAAACCAGCTATCAAAGTTACCGAGAATTCTCAAATTCTGTAACTTGCCTAAAAGCAACTTTGAAGCTTTCTTGTTTTCAGTGTATTGCAATGGGAAATCATGTTATTTCAGTCTAATCTTACATCATCAAATGGTTTTTAGGTGTAATAATTGTAACTCACTGAGAGAGAACAGCCCTGTTTGCTGAATGGGAATACTGGAATAGTGATTGGCAGGGCCGGCTCCAGGCACCAGCTCAGTAAGCAGATGCTTGAGACGGCCAAGGGGAAGGGGTGGCACTGTTGGGCTCTTTGGTGGCAATTCGGCGGCGGGACCCTCTCGGAGGGAAGGACCTGCTGCCGAAGAAGAAAGTGGCACGGTAGAGCTGCCGCCGATCGCAGCTTTTTTTTTTTTTTTTTTTTTTTTTTTTCCCCCGCCACTTGGGGCAGCAAAAACCCTGGAGCCAGCCCTGGTGATTGGTATTACCAAAAACTGTTTTGAAACTTACTTCATCTCTATATCTCTGGTTTGCAAACGCACTTATCCGTGTAAAGTAAGCGATCACTGGAGTTTTCCTAAACAGATCTTTTGAAGTACAGCATAGTTAAGTTTGCAGTGTTGTTGTGGCTGAGTTGGTCCTAGGATATGAGGGAGACAAGGTGCGTGAACTAATATCTTGTACAGTAATTCCTTGCTTACCGTTGTAGTTATGTTCCTGAAAAATGCGACTTTAAGTGAAATGATGTTAAGTGAATCCAGTTTCCCCATAAGAAGTAATGTAAATGGGGGGGGTTAAGTTCCAGGGAAATTTTTTTCACCAGACAAAAGACATATATACACACACGCACACACACAGTATAAGTTTTAAACAAACAATTTAATAGTGTACACAGCAATGATGATTGTGAAGGTTGGTTGACGTGGTGAAGTTAGAGGGTGGGATATTTCCCAGGGAATGCCTTGCTGATGAACTAGCCTTCGGCTGAGCCCTCAAGGGTTAACACATTGTTGTTAATGTAGCCTCACGCTCTACAAGGCAGCACGAATGGAGGGAGGGGAGACAGCATGGCAGACAGAGACAGGGACACACATCCTGTGTGAGAGAGAGAGACGTGCATTGCCCCTTTAAGTATGCTGGCCCCACTCTAAGTACATTGTCTTTTAAAAGATCAGGAAGTTGAGACAGCAGCTGTGGCCAGCAAGCTCTCCCCATCCTGCTCTATATGGAGAAGAGGTAGTAACCGGGGGGGTAGGAGTGGGGGCAGGGGGACACCCTGACATTAGCCCCTCCCTTCCCCCCTTCCCTGCACAGCAAGCAGGAGGCTCCTGGGAGCAGCTCCAAGGCAGAGGTCAGGAGCAGCACATGGCAGTGTGGGTGGCAATTGGTAGCCTGCTGGGTGGCTGCCGCACAGGGAACTTAGAGGAGCAGGGAGCTGAGGGGGGAGGGGGGCTGCCGGTCCACTCTGGTTCCAAGCCCCACCAGCTAGCTGCAATGGGCTGCTCTTCCTGTAAGCAGTGGACAAAGCAGGCGGCTATCAAACAACGTTAGAAGGGAGCATTTCCCAATTTTAAACGTGCATGTTCCCTAATTGATCAGCAACGAAACAACGTTAACCGGGATGACTTTAAGTGAGGAGTTACTGTATTAAAAAAATGTCTGTAGTGGAAGTTACAAGGTTTTGAGTTTCACAGGGCTCTTCTTCCATTCTGGAGAAGTAAATCAGTGTTTCTGAGCTAAAAACAAGTTGGGACAAATGAAGCGTAAGGGGATAACATGTTGTGGGAAACCCCTTAAAATGAAGTAGGCGATTAAAGATTAGCAGGCAGTGGGGTGTGTTTTAAATTGTTGTAATGAGTCAAAAAACTAGTGTGTCTATTGAGTACATGGTTTTTAGTGTCTAGCAGAGTTACAAAATTAAGTTTCCAGGCTCACCTTTTGAAGGTGTTGTGCAGGTTCCCCTTGAGGACAAGTACCAAGAGGTCAGATATGGAGTGATCGTTTTATGAAAAGTGTTTGTCCACAGGTGATATGTTTTTGTCTCTTATGAGTTCATTCAGAAGTGTAGTGATTGTCTGGTTTCACCCACATAGTTGTTGGGGCATTTGATGCACTGGATGAGGTAAACCACATGTTGTGATAGGCATGTGTTGGACCCAGGGATCTTGAAAGGTGTGTTGGGGCAGGTATTGATCATTGTAGCAGTGGAGATATGTCTGCATGTTTTGCATCTGTTCAGGCAGGGTCTGATGCTGCTTTGAGTTAGTGTGTCCAGGTCTGTGGGGAGCTTGTTTTTGGTAGTGAGCTTGTCAGGGTTGGAGGGTTGTTCTTAAGGCCAGAAGAGGGGGTTAGGAAAGACTTCCTTCAGCATGTGGTGCCCATCAAATATGGGTTGTAATTATTTGATGATACCCCAGTTGGGCTCTAGTGTGGAGCAGTTGGTCACAAGTAGGGGCGTGCAGTCAGTGAGGGGTGTTTTTTCTGTATTGAAGTAGGCTCTCCTGGGGTATTTGGGTGATCCTTTCCATGATGCAATCTACTTCTCTGGTGGAGTGTCCTTGTTTAGTGAAGGAGGCTTTAAGTCTGTTAAGGTGTATAGGCTGGATTTTCTCTTTGGAGGTGGTCTCTGAGTACCTGGCTGACAGTAGCTGATTTTTTTGGTGTGTCTGGGATGGTTACTGAATCTGTGAAGATAAGTGTGGTGATGTGTGGGTTTCATGTATACAGTCATGTGTAGGGTTTCATTGTTGAAGTTAATCATGGTGTCCAAGAAGCTGATGCTGGTGTGGAAGTGTCCTACAGAGAGTGTAATAGATCGATGGTGGTTGTTGAAGTGGTGGAAATGTATGAAGAAGTTTAGGTCTTCTGTCCAGAGGATGAAAATGGCATTGATGCATCTCAGATATATTGGTATGCTGGTTTTTTTTTGGTGCATTTTTCCAGAAATTCTTCCCCAAGGTAGTCCATGAAGAGGTTAGTGTATAGGGCAGCCATCTTAGTATCCATGGCTGTTCCCATAGTTTGGACAAAGTGTCTGTTGTTAAATGTGAAATTGTTGTGGGTGAGGATGAAATGGATGCGTTTGGCAATGTGCATAGGGTGGATTTTCAAACGTATGTTATCTTGTACAGTAACTCCTCACTTAATGTTGTAGTTATGTTCCTGAAAAATGCGGCTTTAAGCAAAACAGTGTTAAGCGAATCCAATTTCCCCCATAAGAATTAATGTAAATGAGGGGGTTAGGTTCCAGGGATTTTTTTTTCACCAGACAAAAGACTACACACACACACACACACACACACACACACACACACACACAGCATAAGTTTTAAACAATTTAATACTGGTACACAGTGATGATGATTGTGAAGCTTGGTTGAAGTGGAGGAGCCAGAGGGTGGATATTTCCCTTACTGCTAAATGATGAACTAGCAATTGGCTGAGCCCTCAAGGGTTAATTCTCTCACTCTACAAGGCAGTAAGAATGGAGGGAGATCTGCGCATTTCCCCTTTAAGTACACTGCCTTGTTAATTAGATTAGCTTGCTGAGACCGCAGCTGCTGCAAGCTCCCTCCGTCCTGAGCCCTGGTGTGTCCCTCTTGCTCTATGGAAGATGAGTAAGCGGGGTGCAGGAGCAGGGGGACACCCTGACATTAGCCCCCCTCTTCCTTCCCTCCCCTCCCACACAGCAAGCAGGAGTCTCGGGGAACAGCTCCAAGGCGCGGGCAAGAGCAGCACATGGCAGTGGGGGGAGGGACAGCTGCAATTGCTAGCCTGCTGGGCAGCTGCTGCACAGGGAACTCAGGGGAGCGTGGAGCTGATGGGGGGCTGCCGGTCCACCCTGGTTCCAAGCCCCCACCAGCTAGCAGCAATGGGCTGCTCTTCCTGCAAGCAGTAGACAAAGCAAGCAGCTGCCAAACAACGTTAGAAGGGAGCATTACACAACTTTAAACAAGCATGTTCCCTAATTGATCAACGAAACAACGTTAACAGGGACGACTTCAAGTGAGGAGTAACTGTAGGTATTTGAGGCAGGCAGCAATGCTGTTGTGAGGGATGTTGATGTAGAGGGAAGTGATATCCATGGTGGTAAGGATGGTGTTAATGTTGCGGAATTTCTGATGGAAGTCGGTAGTGCCTTGGAGCATAGTTAAGTGTTGTTGTTTTAGCAGACTCTACCATTACAGAATATTGATCTAATGGCTCTTCAGCCATGCCATGTCAACATTATTACCCCTGTGCATTGCAGAGCACGCTTTGGGTTTTCTCTGCACCGGCCAGTTGATTCATGACCGTATAGATATACTAACTATTCAGCCTTTATCTGTGCAGCAATTGCAGTAGTGGAGTGGGTTTGGGGGGAAATTTCTCCTCTGGACCTCACGGATACAGGCTCTGTACTTGATTTGTGCACAGAAAGGTGTTTAGGGCCCTTTGGATTTAAAAAATCATAAGAGGTCAGTCACTACACTAATTCTGTAGCTGTGCTGGTTTCCAACCCTCTTGTACTGTTTGAGTTCTACTTATAACATATTTTTTATGTTTCATTAGGACTCTTGTGCTCACCATGAGAAAACTTTGTCTGTAAAGGTTTAAGAATAAGCTTGGAAACTCTTGAAGATATCTAAATATCTTTTTTTTTTAACGGAGAACTTGTGTAGAAAAAAAATAAAAAGAGAGAGAGAGAAAGTTTACCACTGTGTAAATGCTACATTATGCTGCTACTTAAATGCTTAACTGGCACTTTGGTTCCAGGATTGCTCTTTTGGTCTCAATTTTTAGACTTGCAGGACAGAAGTAATAAATGTTTCCATATTTGAATATACTTTGGCTTTTATTTTCTGTGTTAGATAAATTATTTGAAAAACCGAGCTCGAAAGCACAATATCCACTTGAAAACTTTACCCATTGGATTTACAAAAAGGAGAGAGAATTCAACCACCTTCAACAAGAAGTAAGTTTCTAATTATTATGGGGTTTGGGGACAACTGGGCAAAACCTTCATTTAAGTATTGCTGAAAGAATAGCTGGTGAAGAGCTCTGCTATAAGATTTCAAGGTCTGGTAGCGTTTTTCATGACAGAATCACATTAGATCAGGGGTGTGCAAACTTTTTGGCCTGGGGACCATATCTGGGTCTGGAAATTGTATGGCGGGCCATGAATGCTCACAAAATTGGGGGTTGGGGTATGGGAGGGGGTGAGGGCTCTAGCTGGGGGTGTGGGCTCTGGGGTGGGGCTGGGGATGAGGGGTTGGGGGTACAGGAGGGAGCTCTTGGCTGGGACCAAGGGGTTTGAGGGCAGGAGGGGGATCAGGGCTGGGGTAGGGGGTTGGGGCGTGGGAGGGGGTCAGGGGTACAGACTCTGAACAGCACTTACCTCAAGCAGCTCCCAGAAGCAGCGGTATGTTCCCCATCCAGCTCCTACACGGAGGCACTGCCAGGCAGCTTTGTACACTGCCCCATCCACAGGTGCCGCCCCTGCAACTCCTATTGGCTGGGAACCACGGGGCTTCAGGGGTGAAGTTTGGGGCGGGGGCAGCGTGTGGAGCCCCCTGGCTGCCCCTACACATAGAAGCCGGAGGGGGGACATGCTGCTGCTTCCAGGAGCTGCGCGGAGCGCAGGGCCGCCCAAAGGATTCAGGGGGCCTGGGGAAAAGCAATTTCAGGAGCCCCTACCATAAAAAAAAAAAGTCGCAATACTATAGAAAAATATATTCTTGTGGGGGCCCCTGCGGGGCCTGGGGCACATTGCCCCACTTGCCCCCGTACCCGCTCCGGGCGGCCCTGGTGGAGCGGGGCAAGCCCCAGACCCCGCTCCCTGGCGGGAGCTCGAGGGCCAGATTAAAAAGTCTGGAGGGCCAGATGCGGCCCCCAGGCCGTAGTTTGCCCACCCCTGCATTAGATAGTGAACAATACTCCATGAAATATTTTGGGAAACCTATTCAGATGGAAATTTGTAGTAAATTCTTCTACAGCCCTCTAGTATTCAGCTTCATCAGAGAAGATTTATTGTACCCCAAACTTCAGTTGGGGTTCTTCTGTTGTGCTTGGGCTGATGTTGCCTACTATCATAAAGTAGTCACTGATTGTCCTAATTGGAAATCCAAGCACTGAAGTCAGCAACGTGACATACCATCCATTACTGGTGCTAGTCAATTAAATGTTGTCTTTACTGAGCAATGGTACTCACGAAGGGAGTGAGAGAGGTTTTTCCTTCTTCATAAATTAATTTGGGCTTTTATTTGCATGCATGTCTGTGATGCGGGACAAACGGGATTTTTTTTAATGCTTTTACCAAAATGATTTTCAATTCATATTTCCTTGCTAAGGACTTGTAACTCTTAGTCCCTAGACGAGTTCTGTATCTGTCATTCTTCCATTAATTGGGATTACCAAAGTACTTGACTTTCTTTTTCTTTAATTGGGAGGGTGGGTACATCTGTTCAAGATGAAAAGACTTGCTGAAAATGTCTCCCTGTCATGGAGGGGAAAGGATGTGGATTTAAGTCTGGGTTATTCATGAAGCAAACATTTGCTAATATAAATAAATTTTATATTCCTTGTATAGTACTGTGTCATAATACAGAAATGTAGTAACTTGGTGAAGCGTGCTTCTGTGTGAAATACAGGTGCAGGTCCAAAGTTAATATGAGGGCTCATTGAAATTTAAATATTTGATTGACCTGTGGGGGGGGGAGGGGGAACAGTAAACAGTTTAAGAGCCTCAGATAATAGCCACTCAGAGCAGGCTTTTTCCTTGATGGCTTTTCTTTGGGCTTTATTCTCCCCTCCCTCCTCCCCCCCCCCCCCCCCGCTTATCAAGTTCTGCTCCTAGATTTTTTTTCTATTTAGTAATGCCATTTACTGTTAGTTATCCGGTAACAATGAATGGATGAGAACTTGACAATATTTTAGTGACCAAACCACTAGGTGTCCCTCTTGTAATGGTTTAGCAAGTAAGTTTGCATGCATAAGTAAAAACTAGCATAATTTCTTCTGTTTGGACACAAAAGCAGTTTTTCTCCATTGGTGGAGAAACCTTATTCTTAGCAGAACATAACGCATAAAGGAATTTCTGAAATGTTAGCTTTCTGTGTTACATACTTTAAAATACAGGATCTGAGTGGCAGGGAAAATCCACAGGAGGGGTTAAAGGAAAGGAAATGTGAGGTTTTTTTCATTTAAATTTCTCATGAATTCTTACATTGATGAGGATTCCTGGCTTCCTCAGAACAGACCACAAGGCAACCCCCAAATACTGCAGATCTCTGCATCAATGGCTAAGCATTGTGGGGGGCACAACCGCAAAAACGTTCTTGCTGGTAAATCCTGTACATGAGACAGCCAAACACTGACAGATATTTGTTGCTATTATGTAGTGTGACTTTTAAACTCTTCTGTTCACAAAAGTACTTTCACATATGGAAAAACACGACTGAGCGCTGGAAATTAATTTATCTCTGCATTGAATTACATATGTCTATATTTATACATTTATATTTACCTTTATTGAACAGAGGCCCTTTTTAAACTCTATCAGAATTGGTGTGTTATTTGTAGGTAAATAGTTAAGCATGGGACTATTTCAGGAGCAGCCAGAAAGGAATAAGACAATGACTTTTTTTGTCATAGTGGAGAACAATTTTTGTTTTGAAATGTTAAACTTTCATAGACCCATTCTAGTGTCATCAAGTAGCACAACAACATCATTCTTTAGGAAAGTAGCCACCTGCTTTCTGCAAATATTTTTCCAGGCAGTGAGAATGATACACATTTTGTGGATGAGTATGAAAGGGGAGGTATTAAATACAAATTTTACATGATAAAGTGCAGTTTTACCTCCACTGGAGGGGAGGGGGGGAAGTATTGCAGATACTGCAAAATGCCCATCCCAGCTGTATTGGAACAGGTGTCATCGCTTATCAAGGCCGAGAAGTCTGCCTTTTCTCTTTAAAGCTGACTACTATGCTATAACTAGAAAATAGGGTCCAGTCAAAGTTGTGACAAAATGATATTTGGGCTGCCTTCTGATGAAGAAAGTTGTGTCTAAGAGATGCTGTGAGAAAACAAATTATGTTACTAGGAGCCACCTGTATCTTTTTGTGTGTGTCACTGTGGTCCATATTTCTTTTCAGTGTTTACCATTGATTTGCAATCTGCATTATCTGTCAAAATGGGACACCCCAATTATTCAAATAATGTAAAGGCTTGTAGAGCATCCTCTTTATGAGCATGTTCTCATTGACAACTGTTCACAAAAAGTTAAGAGATTATATACAAACTCTCATCTCTTTGTCTAAATGTTTATATGAAATCAATGGAGCCTAACTTTAGAGCTTGGGAATAGTATTAAATAGGTGATGCTTAGGATATTGGAAATGACTTTGAAGGAGTACTTCTTGCCCCTCATCTGCTGTGTCCAAAAAACAAACCAACCATTTTTAATAAATTAAACTTCAGTTTGGCCTTTGAAATGAGACACAGACATGCTTATTCAATGTAGAACAAATATTTACTGGAAATCATGGCTAGATAAATTGTTACTCACATTTAGGAAATCAGATTTTTTAACTCTTATTGTCTAACATCTCTAGTAAGATTATATTAATCTGAGGTAAACTTCTGGGGAAATTTAAGTACATGAAAATCTCTTCACTTCTTAATTGCGTTAAAATGAACAGAAGCCATATCGCAATGTTAAGGTTTAGACTACTCAGAAATGCAAAGGTATTTTGAATTAAATGTACCCTATCAGGGCTGTTGAGCCTAAATCTAGAAGTACAGTTGAATTTTTTGCTTGCTGTCTGGGACTCACTGCAATCAGTGGTGCAAGAACAATTTTTGTAGTGGGGGTGCTAAAAGTGTAAACCATGTATTTGGGTTGCTATTACTACTTCAAGCCACCCCCACATCCCTAGTTCCAGTACCTATGATCACAATGTGACTCTTCCTCTGCCTACAAGCATGAAGAAGGCCAGGTAGCATTACATGAATGCTGCTCACTAATGCACAGGAATCATCCTCTCTGATCATTTCAATAATTTGATAGTCTCATGAAAATGGAGGGATGACATACAAACATGAAGAAAGGCTACATCCCAGGTCAGCACTTGGCAGGTTGTCTAGCCTGGAAGTGTGATATAAACCTAAATGTGTTAGTTCTCATGCAGGGAAGCTGATGGGCATTTTTGTTTCCTCAAAGAATCAAAAGAGAGGACAAAACACATTTTTAAAGAAGGTTAAATTTTGGACTAGTCAACCTTGGCAAAGTCTTTCGGTTTCCACAGAACCTTTAATTCAAACTCAGTGTGCTTGAATATTGCAGCACATATGGTTAGTAAGATCTCCTGCTGTTCTGAGGCCTCCTGGGAGAAGACCATATGTGTTACAAAGGAAATGTTTTTCAGTCTGTTTCTTGGTGGATAGTCCTGCAATTTACTACAATTGGGAAATACTTCAGTTTTAAGTAGAAATAACCCAACTTTATTGTTTGTCCATTACATCTCAGCTGGGAATTGGTTTAGCTGAGCTTCAACAAAGTGTGGGTCCCCTCTGCTGTTTAATGTCGTTAGCACTGTAGGTATAGTGGCACTAGAGACAGTGTATTTTCGTAAAAGCATCAAACTATTATTCATTTATTTTTATTGAGGGGCTTTTGGGTTTCACAAGAGAATCCAGTGACTTAATTGGACTGGATCTGTGTTGCCTAAAGCAGGTTAAGGCAATATTATCAAAAGGAATAAACATTTAATCCCCTTATACTTAAACTGCTGCACTGTGGGAGAGATGGGCCACTAAAGTGGCAAATCAGGGTTAACGGATGACTGGTACTTCATTAAACTTCCCCATTTCTTGCCTCTCCCCTTTTTGTTGATGCAGTATAACCTGCGTATAGCAGATACTATTGTATATGTAAACATGCACATGCCCAGATCTAAGGTACTTCCACATATTCTTTCCAATAATTTCATATGGCATCTATTATTCAATAGAATAAAATCCCCAATGAGTCATTCTGTCTCACAGGGTTTCACTTTAAGTGAAGTTCGCTGTAGTCACAATTGCAATTGGTACATTACAATGCATTGAACAATTTGGGACGTTCAGTCTACTTATATATATGGCGTCTTCTGTATCTCAGTTCATTGTAAGCAGATTCCAATGTACGTTGTTTGAGATTTTTGATGATTAAAGTTAGGCATTTCCTGTTAGCAAATTAGGATGTGAATAATGCTAGCTAGGACAGTTATTAATACTGATAAAGCAAGATGATTCTTGTGTTAATCAAGGCTAGCTTCTAGGACTGAGTTCGTATAAAAGCTAAAAACAGTCAGATAAGAAAATTTATACATGATACATTTCATAAAAGTACCTTGAGAACTGATGAACTAAAACCCTCAAGTTTATAATTTTAACTGAGAAACCTGAAGCATATCTATCAAAATATCTTAATATAAACACTTTTAATAATGTTCTCTCCTGTCTCTGAGAAATAATTTCTAGTATCCTTACATTTGACTTGCTTTTTTATGGTTTTGTTAAAAGTAGATGACAAATGTAAACAAGTCAGTGTCGCATGTAAACCTAGTACACTAGGCAAAATCTGAGAAAAATAAGGAGAAAAGTACAATTCACAGTTCTACTCACTGGACAGGAGAAGCAAGAGCTTAATAAATTTACCAGCAGGACTTGTAAGTTCTTTGAACTAACAGGTCTGCATCTGACATATCTCTGAAAGGCAAAAAGGGTATCGTGGCTTCCCCCTCCGGTGAACAAAAAAGTGGCTAAAAGAGCTTTATGTCTTCTGAAATAGGGTTCACATTGAGGCAAAAAACAAGCATGGAAAATTTCAAACCCCAAAGTTGAATTTGAGAGTTAAGAGCATGTGAAAATAGGGTTATAACAAACTGTTTTGCAACCTTAAGTATCACAAAGCCTAACAAGAGCCCACTATAATATTAAACTGATTGTAATAGTGGCTATATTCGTATATACACCTCTATCCCAATATAACGCTGTCCTCAGGACAAGAAAAGGATCACAGAAATGGGGTGTCTGAGGGAAATGCTGTAGTTGGCAGAGTGCTATTTAGGACCACTAGGTGCTGGTAGAGCCTTGAGGCCAGAATTACTGTGATATTTAAGTACCTAAAGGTGCAGGTAGGCTACAAATGCCAGAGCAGGTTAGGCACCTTAAATCTGTGCTTAGGCCCTTTTGAAAATATCAATAGTTTACCTATCCTGCTTCCTTAGGTACCCAGATACCTATAAAAATCTGTCCCTTGGGGCCTAGAAGCTGCAGTGTCTACAGCACTTGCCTAAATCATGGTATACAGAACCACACTACTAGGGAGCAAAAAGGTTGGAGACCACAGCAATCCAGATACTGTACAACAGCGTTTCTCAAATGTGGCCACCAGGGGCTTTTTCCTGTGGCCACAGCATTCTGAGTGGTGATTGGCGGGTCGGGGGGAGGGCGGGGAGAAGGGTATGCAAAGCAGCCTCCCCCTGGGGCTACCAAGAGGGGTTGAGCCCTGCCCACCTCCGGAGCAACAAACGTCAGAGAAGCAGGCAGCCGATGTGAGTTCTCCATCACCCTTGGCCTCCACTGCCTCCCCACCTTCCCTTCCAAGGCTTAATTTGTCCTCTGGTTTGCCATAGCTGAGCAAGTCTGCTGTGAAAAGTGATATTTTTGTTTGTTACTATCACTTTTCTCTGCCTCCCAACTAGCTAACAAGTCTGCTGCTGTGAAAAGTGATATTAACAAATATCATTTTTCACAGACGCAGACTTACTAGCTAGCAAGTGTATAAAAAAAAACCCAAAATCACACAGCCAAAAAAGCAAAAGAACAACAAAACAACATGCAAAGCATCTTATTTGTTTCTATTCAGTTTAAGTCTAGTAAAGAATAGACAACTGTACATTATTTTTATTATTGAGTCTGCAAAAACCCCCTACATAAATTACTATCTGTATATGTGCATATTTATTTGTTTTCCCCAAAGTTAAATATTTTAGAAAAAATTGTCATAGCAGCCATCAGAAAGAGTTGGTGACCACACTCTGAGGCCACCAAAAAACTGGTTGAGAACCCCTGCTCTGAGGAGGTGATGACTGTGCTGCTCATAGAGCTGCCATCGTTGTTATATCTGAGTGTCTCGAATATTGAAAAAAATGACAATAACAATTGCTGTGTTCCTTGCCTATAGGATCAGTACCTTGGTTTGCTTATGGATTATTTGCTTGTATGTTTATGTGGGGAAATTAGGAAAAGCATAGCTGAAGAAATTGCTTTATGTTGCAAATATAAAAAGTTTTTGGCAGGGTAAGGGGGGGAGCAGATGATTTTTCAGGAAGAACCAGTAGCTGCTAAAAAGCCTACACATTTTATAACCGAATTTGCATAAATATTTTTAAGTTTGGTACATCTCATTTAGGAGAAGAGGTGCTTAGATTGCTATCCAATTCATGTTCTGGGCCACCCTGCCCAACAACTGTTGCAAGACCCTGCTATCCTCTAAGGATGGGGCCATTGAATTGCCCACAACGGCCTCATCTGGGGAGGACGAGAGCACCGGCACATGGCCTTGGTCGCTGCCCTCATCGCCAAGAGGGTCACGTTCGTGTGTCGATGTGCCGAGACAGCCGTCGGTGCCGAGGTCAGAGCGACAGGCAGAGATACCGGCATAGTCTCCAGAGATAGTCTCGGCACCAGGTGCTGTGAGGAGGCAAAGGATGCCGACATGACTGACTCTAACCTCGATCTTTACGCCTGGCTCTGAGCCCAGGGAATCCAAAAGGGCCACTGAGCTGGTGGTTGCCATTGGGGTGGCCATGGCACCACAGGAGGCTGGCGGTGTCGCCTAGATCTTAGACCTCCTGCTGCTGGACCTATCTGAACGATAGGTTTCTGCCTTGGACTCTGAGGTCTCCAAAAAGGAACACCATGGAGGAGCAGTACTGGGGGTGGGGCCGATGAGCAGTGCCGAGCCTTTGGAGACTGGTGTGGTTCCCCCATGTGGATGGCCGGCGCCGTGGAGTGGTGCGCCAGAGATGGGGAGTGGTGTGACATCATAGCCGGCTTGCCCCTAGATAAAATAGGTGGCCAAGTTATCACCGGTGCCTCGTCCCTCTTTGGAGAAAGCGTGCTGTCAGGCGAATAAGGTCCTGCACACCCTGAAAAGCCTCCGGAGTGGAGGGGAGTTGAATGTCCTGGCCATGAAGGTCTGGAGAATGATAGTGGGCCAGACTCAACTGGACCCCTTGAGGGTCAGGAGTCAACGAGCCCCTGGGAGCCACCGGGCCCGAAGTAGGCTGAGTGGGTTGGCGTCTCCCTGCCGCTGACTCCTTAGGCTTAGGAAGGAGAGAGCACCTTCTCTCGTATCTCTTTCTTCTGGGGCACCAGGGATGAAGATCGGCGCCTGCCAGAAGTCTTATGTTTGGTGCCATGTCGATGCCGGGAGTCCTTAGCCTCTTTTCCTGGTGTTGGCTTGCACGCCATTGACGCCGGTGTGCTGCACACGGAGAAGGTGGTGCTCGGTACGGGCTCTGCTGACCCAGTCGGACTGTGGGTGGAGGGCTGCCTCCATGAGGATAACTCTGAGTCTCTGCTCGTGATCCTTAAGGGTTCTCAGCTGAAACCCTTTACAAATGCGGCACTTGTCCTTTTGGTGACTCTCGCCAAGGCACTTCAAACAAGAAGTGTGCGGGTCACTTTTTGGCATCAGTTTACCGCAGACTTCACAAGCTTTGAACCCCGGTGACTGAGGCATCCCCCGGTGTCGGGGAAGAAACGAGGGGGCACCCCCGTAATGGAAACTTAGATAAATGACTACTGATACTACTACTAACTAAGACACTAACTATATACAGATCACAATGGGACACTGCTAAAGGCGCTTGCAGAAGCAAGAGAGAGGGAAGTTCCAGCTAGCCATCGCTGGCAGTAAGAAGGAACTGAGTGGGGGGTGTTGGGTCAGCTGGGCCATGAAAGCACGACTCCAGCGGGCACCCAGGCCAACTCTATGGATATTGCTAAGGGAAAAATCTTCCGGCTGTCATGCACGCGGCACACACACACCTGATTGGAATTGACATGAACAAGCACTCAAAGAAGAACTAGACCTGCCTCTGAGATCAGGCTGTGATGCATGACAGAAGTACTGATGTGTATCAGTAGAAATTGTAATCTTGAGCACCAGATTGCTACAAGCGCTGATGAATCTTCTCGGCTGTCTGGAGGAGGCAGCCCTCTGCTCCCGCCAGAGAAATGTCTCCTTAACCACTTCACAGCTGTCCTGGGCCCTTTGGGAAAGGAAGATCCCCAACCTTTCTCTCACTCTTATTGCTCCGAGCCAAAAAGGATGGGTGGAAGAATCCCCCTTTTGTATGAAGTGCTGGATGTGATTACTGGATTTGTAGATGAGCTGAAAAGTTCCCAAGTAGTTCTAGGTACATGCTGCCCTTCTCTGTGGAGGTGATAGAGAGGTAGTCTCCAGCTCAATGTGTGTGTGTCACAGTGTGTTGCACTGTGCACTTTGTCAAGGGCAATCTGCTCATTCCTAGAGTAGGCAGGTACTGCCTCTTCCTATCACTCTACACACAGGTACTGGAGGAAGATGATTTCACCTGTGAGACCATTTTGCCCAAACTGAAAGGAAAAGAAAAAGCCAAGCCTCATTCTTAGGTCCTATTTTCAGAGCAAGACATGAAATACCTCTTCTGAACACTACTACAACATAAGTGTACATCTTATCATTGTGACTATCAGTAGTGATCCTGCAGCCTGCCTTCCAGTTGACAACACCCCCACCTTTAGTTCAACAGCAAGTTTTAATTAAATACTGGAATAGTGCTTTGCACTGTATATGCCAGGTAAGTGCCAGATGCACGGACTGGATGACAGGAGATGGATCATGTGATAATTGCCCTGTTCTGTTCATTCCCTTTTAAGCACCTGGCATTGGCCTCTGTAGGAAGACTGTATACTGGGCAAGATGAACCATTTGTCTGATCCAGTATGGCCATTCTTATGTTCATATGTTCTAAGTGCTAAATATTAAAGTACAGCTGAGATGGGGATTGTGCCCTTGTTAATAGTCAGTTGAGTTGAAGCCCTTCCTCATTAGCATTACAGTTTGCTGTACAATTGTTCAGTGATATTAATGTTGCTTTGAGTTTGCCAGCTCCAGAGGTACTAAGAATTTTTTGATAAAATTTTTCATAAGGCAGATTTAACATTCAAAACAAGAATCTGCTTTCAAAATTATTTTTAAATTAATGTTCAAGTTTGGAACTTGTAATAGTAAATGCCATGCCATTACACCAAACAGCATGTCTTAAACTGTGAAGACAGGGCACATACTTTCAACTGTACCAACTTCTGATTACAGCCACCCTTTTATGTCCTCCTCCAACCTTTGTCTTTGCATCCTCTTTCCTCTCCCTGAGCTGGTCTACTGTGACTCAGTCTCTCTTTAAAACATTCATAAGTAAGCCTCTAAATATTAATCCTCCCCTTTAACAAACTTTAACAAGTGGTTCAGAGGAAGAGGATGGAAATGGAGAATTCACAAGACATTCTGTACAACTCCACTCAGTCATTTGCTGCTTGTTGTACCCTAACATTCATCTATACGTTCATTAGCTATTTAGATTCTAAGATTTATGTAGGTAAGGACCTTGTTTTCCCTCCTCTTAGAAAAGCATCCAACACTCTTTCTGTACTAAATACCTAATCTGAAATACTGTATGGACTGTAACCTTCCCCTAGAAATAACTAGGTTAAGACTCATAGACTCATAGACTTTAAGGTCAGAAGGGACCAGTATGATCATCTAGTCTGACCTCCCGCATGATGCAGGCCACAAAAGCTGACCCACCCCCCTTCCCTTGACTCAGCTGTTGAAGTCCCCAAATCCTGTGATTTAAGGACTTCAAGTCGCAGAGAATCCTCCAGCTAGCGACCCCCGACCCATGCTGCGGAGGAAGGCGAAAAACCTCCAGAGCCTCTGCCAATCTACCCTGGAGGAAAATTCCTTCCCGACCCCAAATATGGCGATCAGTAGAACCCCGAGCATTCAGGCAAGATTCTCCAGCCAGACCCTCATTGACCATTGATACTGTTTACCAGCGATGGCACGCTGTTGATTAATTGACTAAAATCATGTTATCCCATCAAACCATTCCCTCCATAAACTTATCAAGCTTAATCTTAAAGCCAGAGAGGTCTTTCGCCCCCACTGTTTCCCTCGGAAGGCTGTTCCAAAATTTCACCCATCTGATGGTTAGAAACCTTCATCTAATTTCAAGCCTAAACTTCCCCACCGCCAGTTTATATCCATTCGTTCTCGTGTCCACATTAGTACTGAGCTGAAATAATTCCTCTCCCTCCCTGCTATTTATCCCTCTGATATATTTAAAGAGAACAATCATATCCCCCCTCAGCCTTCTTTTTTGTTTATTTCAGCGAACAAACTTTGCAAGTCTCTCATCTAAAAGCAATAACATAGATAATCGTACTTAGCAACCAATTTGTTGTCTACTGTTTTGCTACTGGATGCACGTACATGCCTCTGTAGCCAGCTGGACCCAACTGTATAGTGTTTCATCTGTCTGATATCCAAATTAACTTTGTTACAACAGCAGCACATTATTTTTAATCATAATTTTGTAAACCTTTGTAAACTCGATGGTTTTGGGGGTGTTATTAGGAGTCTCAAATCTCGGATAGCTGAAAAAAGTACCATCAAAAGTTCCTGAATTTCAGGGAATTGTCAGACCTCTGGAACATTGTAAATGCTGCTTCAGTTTATCCTCACCTTAACTATATGTGCTGTGTGTGAAATTCTAAACTAGAAGGAGCAGCTGCATAATAATAGCTAGCTCTTATATAGTGCTGTTCATCAGTAGATCTTAGAGGACTTTACAAAGATGGTCAGTGTCTGTCTTCCCGTTTTACAGATGGGAAAACTGTGGCGCAGAGAAGTGAAGAGACTTGCCCAGGGTCACCTAGCAGGCTAGTGGCAGAACCAAGAATAGAGCCCAGATCTTCCAAGTCCCAGCCCAGAGCTGTCAGGAAGGTCTGACTGCCTCCCATAAAGAATGTGTCTTACTTTGAACCAGGTTGCAGTAAGTAATTTCTGCTTCCAAATACCTAATAAAAATTGCTCTATAATTAACTGTGTTGGCAAGAGAGGAAGGGAAGGAGCTTCTGATTAAGGATCTGGACTGGGACTCAGGAGATCTGGGTTCAGTTCCTGAATCTACCACAGCTTTCCTTTCTGACTTTCCTGTAGATTGCTTAATCTCTTGGTGCCTCAATTTCACAGATATTAATATGGGAATAATAATAATACTTTTTCTCCCACCCCGTGTTTATGTGGATGGTAACCTCTTTGGGGCAGGGACTGTCTCTTACTATTTACGGTACCCCATCTTGGTAGAGGTCTCTAGATCCTACCATGATACAAATAATACCTCTGAGATATTAGTGTGTGTTTTTCTTTCTCTTTCTTTTTAGGGAGCAAAGGTTCTACTGGCATTTGAAGCTCATATTTCCTCACAGTCATGCTGAATACACAGTAAAAAGGTACCTGAGATTGTGAAAAGCAGATGTCTGTAGTTAATTATAGCAAACTAGTTTTATAAGACTATTTGGTTAGTTTCTTAGCCATGTATGTGATAATAAGACTCAAGATAAAGAGTTGTTGGGGTTTTTTGGGGGTGGGGTCATGTAGTAGGTCCTAGCCGGGGCTCGACCCTTCCGGACAGGAGGGGAGCCACACCGACTCACTACTGTGGGAACAAGTAGTCAGTTAGTCCCGAAACTCCGGCTCTTTAGTGCAGAGTCGGAGCAACCACAGTTAAAGCTCAGGCCCTTGACTGCAGGGGCTGAGCGAGCAAATAGTTCAGAGCCCAGGCCCTGGATCAGGGCGGGGCAAACACAGTTAGGCTCAGGCCCTTGTTTGCAGGGGCTGAGCGAGCAAAGAGTTCAAAGCCCAGGCCCTGGATCAGGGCGGGGCAAACACAGTTAGGCTCAGGCCCTTGTTGCAGGGGCTGAGCGAGCAAAGAGTTCAAAGCCCAGGCCCTGGATCAGGGCGGGGCAAACACAGTTAGGCTCAGGCCCTTGTTGCAGGGGCTGAGCGAGCAAATAGTTCAAAGCCCAGGCCCTGGATCAGGGCGGGGCAAACACAGTTAGGCTCAGGCCCTTGTTGCAGGGGCTGAGCGAGTGAATAGTCCAAAGCCCAGGCCCTGGATCAGGGCGGGGCAAACACAGTTAGGCTCAGGCCCTTGTTGCAGGGGCTGAGCGAGCAGAGAGTTCTGGTAAGGTACGCCTAGGCTTGCTGTAGCCGAGCGTTGGGTGAGGGGGAAGCCTGCCACCCGTGCAGGGGGTAGCAGGGGGGAACGCAGGCCCACCCACTCCACTGCGTTCCAGCCCGGGGCCCTAACAGCGGTTGCTGCCGCTGCTGGTCAGTGGGGTATCCAGGCCGCAACACACTGACATAGGCTCACACTCAGTTGCAGCCGGACCGGGGTCGGCTATCCCCGGGCTACTTCCGTGATCCCCCTCACAGCCTACCTCGTTCGTTACGCCGGGATCGGGCCAGTCCATCTCCATGGGCTCCTCTCTGCCCGGGCTCGGCGGCAAGTCTGGTAGCTCTGCCGGGAAGTCCGGCCAATGGTCCTCAGGCGGCTCCTCTGGATAGCAGCAGGGGCGAAGGGGTTCGGGTCCAGTCTCACCCTCAGGGTTAGTGGGGTCCGGTTCCCAGGGGTTCTCCCAGTGGCGGGCGTGAACGGGCTCCGGCGGCTCCTCCTCGTAGCGGGCCCGGGGTAGCTCAGGCCAGCCAGGGTCCAAGCCCCGGTCTTCGACGGTCTCCTGGCCAGGAGCTACCGGCCGCACGTCTGCTCCCTGTGGTGGCTGGGCCCCAACTGAGCTCTGGCGGCCGGCCTTTATACTTCCTGTCCCGCCCCTTGACTTCCGGGGGGCGGGGACAGGCGGTGGTGGTCCCACCCACTCTGGTGCCGGCACGTGGGCTCCCTCTTCCGGACAGGAGGGGAGCCACACCGACTCACTACATTACAAAGGGGGCGCTTCAGGTTAAATCACTTTTTAAAAATACTAGTTTTGTTTCTATCACCTTAGAAGCATAACACTGAAGTCGGTTTTCAAATTGAATTTCTCTAATTTAAATACTTGTTTTATTTGCTAATCTTATGTAAATAGAGCAGCCTTGTATATGACTCTTGATGCTTGCTGTCCACATGCATCAGCATGCTAATATAGAGGAGTTTTGCATACTCCCAATGTTTTCCTTGATCTTCAGAGAAAATCCTGCTCCTTGCAGGAAATCCTCTCCCATACCAGAGAGAATGGAAAGGAAGCAATGTTGCCTTTGTAGCAGATGCTACTAACCCCCTCCCTGGAAGGTGCCTTTAGGAAAGCAGAAAAACAGCAACTCTCCTTAACAAACAAAAACTACCTCTTCTCTCCCCATGCCTATTTGGGGTAGGAAAGCTCAGAAGTAGGCCCTCTCCACTTGCTCTCAGGGCTGCAAGGACTGGAAGTTGCTTTTCCAGCTGCAGGCATGGGGAAGGATAAGAGGCAGGGTCTCTGATTCCTTCCTGCAGGTGCCAGCTAAGTCCTAATGTTGAAGGAGAGTATGTCTGTGCTGCAGTTAGACACCCATGATTGGCCTGCACCAGCTGACTCAGGTTCACTGGGTTATTTAATCATGGTGTAGATGCAGAGGCTGGAGCCTGAGCTCTGGGACCCTCCCCACTCAGGGTCCTAGAGCCCTGGGTCCAGCCTGAGCCCAAACGTCTACAGTGCAGTTAAACAGCCCCTTAGCCAGATCTCTGCAAGGCCCAATTGACACGGGACAGCCTTCGGTTTTTAATTGCAGCATAGACATACTGTGTGTGCTGGGGCTGATAATATCCATTGCTAGCTTGTGCTATGTTGATGTACATTGCACCTTTTCCAGATGTTACCTGCTGGTGTTATATCAATTTAAATATGGAAATATCATTTCCTTAAAATTGCTTTAATATTTCTTTTTGAATGATACTTAATAAACTGCATTTTTATCTTTTTGGTCAAAGGGTGCCCGATGATAAAACACTAGGTGAAATCCTTAAACCTTACCTTGATCCTGAAGAATCAGATCCTGTTATTCGTCAAAGGTATGTATTAGAAACCATTAGTAATTTTACTTAACTGATTTTAATAGTTTGGTTATTTTAAAATCAGTTAAGTAAAATTACTTTTCAAATAAATTCTGTCAAACTGTCAGTTTTCCACTTTCACTATTCAGAATTGGATTCCTAGCTAATAGTGCACACGCAATCTTTGTGACGAAAGCCACCTCATTAATACTTATTGGCTGAAACTAAATTAGGTAAATGTCATGATTCTAAGGGACGGAAGGAGTGAGAGTAGCTGAATAAGGACTTCAAAAAGCAGACTTTAACAAACTCAGAGAACTGGTAGGTGGGGTCTCGTGGGAAGAAAATCTAAGGGAAAAGGGAGTTCAAGGCAGTGGTGATTCCTCAAGGAGACAATATTGAAGGCACAACTGTAAACTATTCCAATGCAAAGGAAAGTTCAGAAGAATGACCTGAAAATTAAAAAGGAATTCTACAAAAAGTTGAAACATAGCGATATTGATAAGGAGGAATACGAAAGAACAGCACGAGGCACAAAAAGTAAGTTACATGTGGCAAGGAACATAAAAGGCAATAAGAAGAGGTTCTTTAAATACATTAGGAGCAAGAAAAATACGAAGGAAAGTGTAGGTCCTTTGATTATTGGAGAACGAGAGCTAATAACAGATGACATCAAGAAAGCTGAAGTGCTTAATGCCTATTTTGCTTCAGTCTTCGCTAAAAAGGTTAATGGTGAGCAGATACTCAACACAATATTAACAACCAAGGCAAAGAAACATAAGCCAAAAGAACAGGTTAAAGAACAGTTGGATAGATTAGATGTAGTCAAGTAAGCAGGGCCTGATGAAATTCATCCTAGGGTACTTAAGGATCTAGCTGAAGCAATCGTGAAGCCATTAGCAATTATCTTTGAGAACTCCTGAAGGACAGGAGAGGTCCCAGAAGAATAGAGAAGGGGACGCATACCGGTAGTACATATCTTTTAAAAGAGGAACCAGGAGGACCCAGGGAATTATAAACCAGCCAGCCTAACTTCAGTACCTGGAAAGAGACTGGTGCAAATTATTAAACAATCAATTTGTAAGGACCTGAAGGATAATAGGATTATAAGGAATAGTCAGCATGGATTTGTCAAAAATAATGACAAACCAATCTAATTTCCTTTCTT
The DNA here is from genome assembly GCF_027887155.1 of Malaclemys terrapin pileata. NCBI lineage: Eukaryota > Metazoa > Chordata > Testudines > Emydidae > Malaclemys > Malaclemys terrapin. The sequence continues at coordinate 81,049,575 of NC_071512.1, forward strand.
GATACGATTATTGTAGTGGATGGGGGAAGCAGTAGATACGCTATACCTTGATTTTAGTAAGGCTTTTGACACCGTTCCACAAGACATTCTCATAGCAAATTAGGGATATGTGATCTAGATGAAATTACTCTAAGGTGGATACACAACTGGCTGAAAGACTGTACTTAGAGTTATCAATGGTTTGCTATCAAATTGGGAGGCTGTGTCTAGTGGAGTCTCACAGGGGTCAGTCCTGGGTCTGGTACTAGTCAATATTTTCATTAATGACTTGGATAATGGAGTAGAGAGTATGCTGATAAAATATGCAGATGACACCAACCCGGGAGGGGTTGCAAGCACTTTGGAGGACAGGTTTAAAATTCAAAATGACCTTGACAAATTGGAGAATTGGTCTGAATTCATTGCGATGAAAGTCAATAAAGACAAGTGCAAATTACTTCGGTTAAGAAGGAAAAAAATCAAATGCACAACTACAAAATAGGGAATAACTTTCTAGGTGGTAGTTCTGCTGAAAAGGAGCTGGGGGTTATAGTGGACCACAAACTGTATGAGTTGTCAATGTACTGCAGCTGCAAAAAAGGCTAATATGTTTCTGGGCTCCCTGTGAGCTGAGGAGTGAAAACATTATCATAAGACACAGGAGGTAATTGTCCTGCTCTACTTGGCACTGGTAAGGCCCCAGCTGGAGTACTGTGTCCAGTTCTGGGCACCACAGTTTAGGAAAGATGTGGACAAATTGGAAAGAGTCCAGAGGAGAGCAAGAGAAGGGATAAAAGGTTTAGAAAACTGACCTATGAGGAAAAGTTAAAAAAGGAGAGCATGTTTAATCTTGAGAACAGAAGACTGAGGGGAGACCTGATAAGTCTTCCAGTATGTTAAGGGTTATTGTAAAGAGGACAGTGAACCTGTATTTACATTGACAAGAAGGCTGTTTTGGTTGTAGGCTTCTAAAAGTTTGTAAATCTCTTAACGGTAAAAAGTGGTTTAGACCTTTTCTTTAATGTGGTTTGCTTAGATTTCATCCATTTTTTTTTCCAGATTAAAAATATATACAATGTCTCCTCAGTCAGATGTGCAAATTTTAATGAAAATAGAAAACAGGCAACATAATTCTGTCAGGTAAGGGATATATTTTTTCTGTATGTAGGATGTTTGTTTATTTTTTAGAGAGAAATTACTTGTTGAATATATTTCCTAGTCTCTAGTGGTGCTGTGATAAAGGATAATGTGTCTGTACTCTCTGATTAAATTCCTTCTGTTTAGCAACATGAAATTACAAAAAAGTTTCAGGTAAAATCAAGATAAAGTTTAGTGAGATACCTGTAAGCATCTGTAAAATTAAGTTGAATTTACTGTGCCACATGATGCTTTCTCAACATTACTAGCTGGTCAGATTTCACATTTTGGTGTTTTTGGACTTAAGATTCAGGCTTCTTGAACCTAAACTTTAATAGAATTTTATTCTTTATTATATTAGCTCTGGACAAATTTGTTTTATACCATCAAAATAAAAACAAATAGCTAAAGAAATAATTCTACACATATCATAAGCACCATTTACAACACTCCACCCAGCTGCCGTTGTTATTGAAAAGAGTACGTACTTTTAATACCATAGTTTATTGTGGTTGACCAGTAATTCCTAGTTAAGATTTCTAAACTGCATTCCTTTCTTTCAAATGTAACAAACTTAATGTCATGTAACTTGTTCCCTGAAACATGGCATACCACTATTGAAGAAAAGCATTAATGAAGTTACAAGAAATCCTATTTATTTCCCCGTAATTAATTTCATTGTAAACTCTATGCAAGAGTGAGTGTAGAATATACTCTGGATTTGAATGAAAGAATGAAATTTTACAAATTCTTAACTTTTCTTCTTCTGATACTTGTTTCTCAATAACTGTTACATTGGCTACAAGATAGTTGTCAGCTAGCAGTTTTTCTTTTTGCGTAAAATGAGCTGATTTCCACTTCAGGATTTTTAATACATTAAGGAGACTTTGTCAGCTTCTACTTTTTTTAAAAAATTGACTAACTTTATAAAATGACATTTCTGATAGAGCACCATTTAAATAGTATGTACAGTGGTTTTTAGAAAAATTCCCCATTTTAAATTATTTTTATTTGGGCTTTTCTGCTCTCCTGCTGATTGGTTTGGCGGAGGGAGAGGGAGGGGTCAAGAGCTCCAAAAACAAACACTTTGTTGAAATCTTTACTTATTATGATTGCAGCCTATCTTATTCCCTTCCTTTTTGTGCATATGTTGCCTGCCACCACTGAACTGAGACTTGCTGCTGCGGAGTTTTTTGGTTTGGTTTGGGTTTTTTTTGCCATGTAGGCATTCTTTCTATGAACTAGTAATAAATTTGATTAGGAGGGGGGAGGATCAGCTTGATAAAGTATTTGACTTGGAATCCGAAAGTGTATGTTCTTTTACCTGCTCTATCATGGACAGTTTGTGTGCCTGTCAGCAAGTCACATAATCTCTTCTCAGTTTCTCCTTCTATAAAATGGGCATTATATTTTTCTTAGTTCACAGAAGTATTGAGCTAAAATTCATTAATGGTTTGTGAAGCTCTTTTGGATCTTCAGATAGAAGGTGTAGCATATTTAAAATAAATTAAAAACGCTTAAGGTTGATCTTCATTTTATATGTCCAGATATTCAGCAAAATGTATGGGATTATTTACATGTTTAATGTTCGTACTTAAGTGCCTTTGCTGAATCCTGGGTATAGTTATGTATTCCTCTTGTGGAATGTGAATAGAAATTAAAACTTGTTCTGTGCTTGATTAACTTACCATAACACTAGGAAAAATGGTCTAAACCTACTAACCAAGACCAAAGGTAGACCTGAGCTGTGGTTCCACAGTAGTGTCTAAAAGGCAACATTCTAATGGGAAGCCCAGTGCTTTAAAGGAAAGACTAAAGTTCTGGTTGAAGTTGAGTATTAAAGGAGAATTTAAGAACAGTCACCAACATCAGAATTGCTCTTTTGTCTGAAATCTTCACTTTTTATGATTACAAAGAGGACTGTGAGAGAGAAAAATCTTCCTTAGATTAACTGCATTTATCAGCACGTTTTGTGCAGTCAGTTATCTTCTGTTTTTGTGTGGTTCTTACACTCACAAAAAGGAAGCAAAATATTTTTAAAAGGAAAATGTGATTGTAAAACACCAAAAATTTGGTGGGGCACTCAAGCAGGTAACTTTTTTTAGGTGATAGATTTAAAGCTGATGGCATCCCTTTTAAAATATCAACACTTAGCAAGTATATCAGTTTCAATTCTGTTAAAACAGATATGCTTGTTTTTAGTGCAGTTTTGGGTGCAGCAAGGAAGTTGAATGCTGATCTTTGCTATAACTTCCTCCCCCTTTGTGTTCCTCCTGATCACTTCTTCCCCCACCACCATGTTGCTGCCCTATATTGGTAAGGGTAGCGTTAACAGCTTTTCCTCTATTGTGCAGGCCAGGTCATGCTTTAATAACATGGGCTTGTCTGTGTGGAGATCTAGTGCACAGCAAGCTAGGGTGTAAATCTACAGTGCTCTAGCCTGCTGCCCACTACGTAGCTGTGTGGACCCTGCTGCCGTGAACTAAAAGTTCTGTAGTACACTTCGATATACTGCTGTTTCACTCTGCAGCATTCCATGCACTGCATGTCAGGATAGACAAGCCTATAAGTACAAAAAGTACCCCATAATCCACCAGTGCTCTTCTCTGCTCACATAGTCTAAGATCAGGCAGAGCAATGACCCAGCTGTGTGAAAGGAACCCTTTTACCACTGAGTAGCGGGTTGGTGGAGGAAAGTACCAGTATACTGCCCCACAGCCTTCAAGTTCATATGAATATTCTATTATCTAGGATTCAAAAAACACCTTATTAAAATTATTAGATAATAGGAGGACTTTAAAACTATACATTGTCAAATTGGATGTAAGGTTTTAGTCCAGAGTCTTTTAAGACAGTGCTCTTCATAATTGCACTTATGTATCATTAAAGCAGTGGTTCTCAGTTTGCGGCCCAATCAGCGCACAGCTGTAGCCCATGTGACATTCTCAGCACCATACAGGTAGTATATATCCATATGTATGTGACCCACATAACACAGAGAGCATATGCGGTCCACAATGGTAAATAGGTTGAGAACCACTGCATTAATGGAATGCGCTGTTGTTTCAGAGAACTAAATAGGATTATTATAGGCTATAAAACATTAGGCTCCTAGTTTTAAGATAAGCATCTTGCAAGAGGATTTCAGTATTTCCTGAAAATGTTTATAGAACAGGAGTTTGTGGTTTAATTTTGACTGTTTCATTCTATGGCTCACCGTGTAACAACCATTTTAATTTGAATGTTATTTACAAAATGCTGTCTTTAAATTTTTTTTTTTTTTTCAGGAGAATATTTATATTTGCCAACTACTACATGTTTTTACTTAAAACATGGGAACCCCAGCTAGGGAAGTTAAACAACAGTTAGCTAACACCACTACTGCACAGATAGACTGGTTAGCTGTTGAACAACATGAAGCTTGCTTGCTTTCCATTGACTCCTTTTTATGTTAGAAAGTGACATTCTTCTGCAACCTAATTTATCTGAGATGAGCCTGATTTTGCTTCCCTGATACATTCTTCTTCCTGGAGTGCACATAATATGGGAGCCTATCTTGGTTGAGGAGGACTTTGCCAGGATTTCTTTCATTGTGTGTTGGTATTATTCCTTAATCATTTGGAGCAGCTTTGGTTGAGTGACTCAAAGCACACCCTCCCACCATTACCTAGAATTGTAGAGTGGGACTACTAGACCCTTGATAGGCCACTCAGTTAACTACAGTTACCTTAAAAGGGATCTTTTAGAGGGAGGATTGGTAACACCAATGTTCTATAGACAGAAGTGTTCCTTTTACGCTGCAGACTACAGCTCTCTTCTTGTTGGTTTGGGAAAATCTGCTTTTGGGTGGATTGTTAAAAATGAAGTTTTCCATCTGGAGATGTTAACCCCTGTCACCTGGTATGCAGTATTCAGTTTGTCTAGGTTTTGTTCTGGGGTGAAACTATTCCAGGGGAGGTTTAACTGATGCCCGTTGGATGATTTTTGCACTCTTCTAAATTCTTTTATAAAATAGTATTTTCTTTCTTCAAAATAAATTAATGTCCTTACTGTGTCTAATTCTTTATTTGGGATGCCTTCAAAGTGACTTCATATGGTAAGATTATTGCTTTTTCCACTAAGGGAAGGAAAAACACAACTGCCAAATTATACAGTCTAGTTTGGGAAATACACCTTCTCATTTTCCTGAGAACGCTGCCAGATTTGCCTTTGTGAAGGAAAGAACTTGATGTTCATTGTAACTAAATTGATGGTCAGAATAGTTAGATCACATTAGTAAACAAAGACATGCAGTTTACATGCATTTATACCAATACAAATATTGCCTGATGAGGCTGCTGTTAAATCATTCATATAATATTCTCCTGTTATTAAGTTAATACTGACTGACAAATTTGTTTTGCAAGAAATATTTTTTCTAACAGACTTTTTGAAACTCAACAAGGATCCTTTCGTAAGTTAATTTTCTTCCTAGCCTTTTAACTGTTCATGATTCATTATTAATATATTTTTTTCAGAATAAACTGTCATGGAGTTAATTTTAATATAACACCAAGAGCCAGATTTGAAAAGGTATGTAGGCACCTAAAGATGCAGATAGGTGCATAGTGTGATTTAAAATCTGTCTTTTAAAGGCCTAGAAGCCTTCCATTAACTTCAGTGAGTTTTGGATCAGTTCCTTGAACTATACAGGAATACTGAGTAAAATCACGTTATGTCCTACAGGTATTCCTAATGCAAAGCTTCCATTGACTTCAGTGGAATTCACACTTTCAAAGGGCTCCAATAATGGGGTCTGTACATTTTGTCCTGGTGCAACTCATATTTCAATGCTTTAAGAAGCCTTAAAACATCAACACCCACCATCAGATTGCCTCTTGCTAGCTGCCATGAGTGACATTCGCCAAGCAAATGGAAAACACGGCCATCCTATCTTATTCAATTATAGTGGATAGTGAGGAAGAAAAATCCATTAAACAAGTATTGCAAGTGCTTCTCTTGTAAATGCCATCTCCTTATGCTGGTGACCACTTATTTTGCTTTAACTGATCCAAAACAGTTGCTTCCCAGAATGCTGGATGTTAATAATTTTTAGAGCACTTTCCTGTCTCAAGATCAACTGGCAGAAGTAGGAGTTATTTGCTTTGGTAAACTCTGATTTCCATCCCGGAGAGAATTTTCCTCTGTGGCCTACTGTTTGTTTTTTTTAAATAGCTAGGGATTAAAGTCGCTTTAGATTCTGCTAATATTATGCTCTTTGTTATTAAGATCGTTAAAACCAACTCTTTGACAAATTAAAAAACTTGATGTACATTCCTCTATCACTTAAAGATAGTATGTATCCTGTAGTAGTTATTGTGCTGAAATGCACTTTGTTGTAAATGTTGATATTGATTTATTAGTTTTTATTTATGTATGTGAGTGCACCCGCCATGCGTTATGATCTGTACAAATATAAAAGAAAGCACAGTTTCCGTCCAAATAGGGTTATTGTCTAAAAAGACAAACTGATAAAAATAGGGAGTCTTTCTTTCTCTAACCTTCCAGTTAAAGTAATTGTAGGTGTCACAAGTAGAAATGGTAGGTTAAAATAAAAATCAGATGTAAATGGAAGTTGACTGCATCTCTTAATTATAAAAATCCATTTGCTTTAATTGTGTATTTATTCAATGTGCCACTTCGCCTTCAGAAAATTGTCTTGGGGTGTAAGATGTGGTATAAACAGAAATAGTATTCTGATCAAGACCAAGCAAAATAATCACAATTAACAACCATGGCTATTTTATTATCAAAGAAAGGAAAAGAAAACTTTAAACAAAACAACACAAATGACACAATACAAGTGATAAGCTAGTGACCATTTCAATTTCTTCTGTATATCTTTCTGGAGAGAGCTTTAACAGAGATTCCATCCTTGAGAGTGAACCCCTCTGTGGGCTCTTCTCTCTTGGTAAGTTAAGACCAAAGTAAATTATTTTCCAAAATTATTGTGAATCCATCCCTTACTATGTCCTTAGGCAGCTAAGAATGTTTATAGATGAGCTAAAGAATTCTGTTTCAAGGCTGGTGAACCTATTGGTTATTATTAAATAATTAACCAGTTTATAGTTGGCAAAGTAGGCAGTTTTAGCTAAACCCTATGAAATCAAGGAAAACATTTAAATTTGTTACTTAGAAGCAGAATTTAATGAGCCAATTATGAATATTAAGACTCTTAAGGCCAATTACATTCCACTATTTCTTTGTTTACCAATGTTTAGCCCATCTCTTCATGGTCTTCTAACCAATTGGTGATTAACAGGAGAAACTGTTAGTCTTGCATTACAACAGCATTTCAATATTCCATCGAAATCATTACAGTAGTTTTAAATTTTTATCCATTGGCAGTCTCTTAAGTAACTTCATCTCACCAATCCAAGTTGAAGTCTTGGGGAGATTTTCCTTGAGTTGATTTCTTCTTGAGTCATCTTTCTTAAATGGTTTTTCTTACTGTCTGTGGCAGTGCTGTGTTTGAGCTGGGTAGCAGTGTGTGCAAGTGAGGAGTGCTCACTTCATTTTTTTTATACCCATCCCCTTCCTATTTCCGTTAAAGTATAGGAAAACACACCTCTTGTGGGGTTGTTTAGATTCAAACATCACAGCTTCATGCCTTCCGGGTTAGCTTAGTTGACATTTTCAGATCCTGAATGTACAGTCTGCTTAATGATATACAACATTTCTTTAATTGCCTTTGTTTTTGTGGTAGGAAAGATCCAGATAATTTTTAAAGTTAGTTTTAACTCTTTTTATTCAGCCCAGTTTCAGAGAAATTCTTTCAAATTTTTTTAGAGTTTCACAGAAAATGAATCTGTTTTCAAAAATCCCAAACACACCTGTTTATACAAAAGTTTTAGTCTTCAAATGTCTTTTTAAATTAAATAACTCAAAGTCTTTAGCTTAAATAATTAAAAGTTGTTGACTTTAGAGAGATGATTCTTATCTTCTGGAGTTAGTTAAGGGTTTTCTTATCCTGTGCCAGTTCTTAATTTCCGATTAATATAAATATTCTATACTTAATGGCTTTTACACTGGTTTAGCAAGGTCATTAGATGCCATGTTGGTACATGAAGCATCTTACTATTTACATAGCAATGACATTAAGAGCTATATTAGGAGCTTTGCATTTAGCTAATATATTTGCAAGTCTGTATTTCACAAAGGTGTTTGTCATTTCCGCATTTAAGAAATAAACAAGCTTAAAACTTCTCCAACTATGTATTCTTCTCTGAAAGTTTTAAAAACACAAGCAGGTTTTCTTGCAAGAGGGTGGGGGTTAATAGAGCCCACTCTTCTTAGATTTATTGCTCTGATAACACACCCTGCATTCCTTTTTACAATTAAGGCTCTCCTTAAAATATGAGTGTTTTACATGGTCTGTCTTCTTGAGACTTGATTGTCCTTGAAATATAGAAGCAGAAACCTTCTGAAATTTCTTTGATTAGCTTTAACATTTTGTAAAAGAACTAGTGAAACATATGTATTGCTTTATTTCCAAGCACCTGACTATAACATTCTTCGTTATATCTTAGTATTCAGTAAAAGTGCAAACAAGTTTGTAACAACTTAATTTTAAAGTTATAATAATTTTAATATCACTTCTGCATCAATATTGAAGATTCTCCCCAACACCTGGATCTAAATGTACTCCTTCCATGCCTCTAATGCTTTGTGTGTTCTTATTTATCCCCAACTTCATTTTTTATTAAAACTTTCTTTCCTCTTTCAGCCTCTCTTATAGCTTGACATCTCTTTTAAATCTCCTGATCAGTCCATCTTCAGCCTTAACCGTTGTCAACAACGCCAACCATTCTGTATCCAACTAAAGTTCTGCTTTCCCTTTCTTCTTGGGAATATCAGTCTGTCTGCTCCTTTTAGTAATAGTTAGCTTGAATTTTTCAACTGATTAAAAACAATAGGGAGCAGCAGTTTCCAGAACTTGTAAGAGTTACTGTAATGATCGTCAATTTTCATTCCTATTCACTTAATGTTCTTTACTAAAATCTTGTATTACACAACACAAATGGAAAGCAGAAATATAGTCATTGCTAACAGTAACAAATGAGTATGATCTGAATCTTTAGTATGCCAAGTTGAATGTTCATAATCGCGTACTTGACCTTTGAGAAACTTTTATAGATGATTCCAGTCTGGATAGAACATGCCCTTCTTGCTATCTTGAGCAATAAGTTGTTTTCTCAGGCGTAATTGTTTTAAACCCGGAGTATCCTGCTTCCATTTTCACAAAACAGCATTTAGTACCCAATAGTGAATTCCATTGGATTTAATGGACTCTTCTAAATTGTTTGTATTCCTGCACCTAAGGACCTCAATCAGGGAGTCAGGGCCTTACTGTGCTAATACTGCACAAAAACTACAAACATGGGGAAAGGAGTATAGAGGAAGAGGTGGAGGATGAGAGAACAATATAATCATCCATTTAACATTAGTCATGGCTTGCCTCTTGCCTATCTGGTCAGCTAGGAGTGTTCTGTAGGCACTGGGGGAGACCTGAGGGGCATGTAAATAAAAGGCATGTGATGTAGTATATATGACCAGCATCCATCAGGATAGCGAAGCTGGTAAATCCCTTTAGGGGGGTGAGAAGAGATTCTGCCTTGATTCATAAAGGGTTCATTGGCTGCTAGGTTTGGCAAGAGGAGTCTTCAACTGGGCCATATTAAGATGTTTCCATAAAGCAGGGTTGGTTTGGGGACAAGGGCTTCTGGAAGAAAGGAGTTGAGCTTGCTGACAACTGAGCAGAGAACATACAGGATTGTTCAGTGAAGCCAGACTGCTGTGAAAAATGGTTTCTTGGCTGTCACTTCTGTCACAAGGGCAGACTTGAAAAGGGAGCCTTTTATATTCCTGTCAGAAAGGAGAACCAGCGCTATTTCCTTCTGACCCTGCCAAAGGGGAATCCCTCTGTTTATCTCTTACCGACAGAAGGGAACTAGGACTATTTGTCCCCCACCAAGGAGGGACTTGACCCTCCTACTTGTTTGCCAGGAAAGGAGCTTGTTTATTTTTTTTTATTATATTTTTTCCCTTTCCTCAAAGGGTTAGTAACCCCTTATTGGCAAGTGTGTGGCAATGAGCCTCTTACACAGATAAGATGTAAAAGCTTAAGACCGATGAGGAACAATACAGAGTCAAGATTTAAGTTTTAGGCAAGATAAGCTGTACCAGTCTAAAATAGAGTGAGGAAAACACATGTCAAAAGTAGTGAATGTAAGGAAGTAATAAGTCCTCTTAACTGGAACATCATTCTGTCTACAATACATTGAAGGTCCTGTATTAGTGTTTCCAGATATCTTTTATTCTGTGTCACATTTCATTACACTGGATTATCCAACGGCTATTGCATCAGCTTTTTATCTTCACTACATTCTGTCACAAAGTAGAGTTTGGTGCAAAGAACACTGCCTTTGCAGTTGTTTTAAAGATACTGTATGTTTACATCCATGTTCTGGAGCTTAGTTTTGGATTGGAATTGGACGCTGGTGAAGGGTGAAGTAAGGATTCTGCACTGTCAGGGTTGGATTTATCTCCTCTGGACTGAATTCAGGATGTGTTAGGGCTGCTCTGTACAGTACCAGCGATAGCAGTCCCTGTGTAACTGCTGCTCTAATTGGAGATCGGGTAAAATTCTTTGTGCCCTTCTCCTCAGTGCCCTAGGCTTGCCAGCTGGGTCACACGATGAAAGAAGTACCTACACAAGTAGAAAGATACCTAGAGAACTCTTTAGTCTAGCAGACAAAAACATACTGAGATCCAGTGGCTGGAAGTTGAAGTTAGAAAAAAGATGCAACTTGTAACAGTGAGAGTAATTAATCATTGGTACAGATTACCAAGAAAAGTGGTAAATTTGTCATCATTTTGAGTCTTTTAATTGAGATTGGATGTTTTCCTAAAATGTAGACTAGTTAAAACCACAAATTGCTGGGCTTGATAATCTCGTAAAAATAATAATTCCCTTCACTTCAGGAATAATTGGGTGAAATTCTGTGGCCTGTGTTATGCAGGAAATCAGACTACTGTTGTCCCTTCTGGCCTTAAAGTCTATAAATCTATATCATTCCTTCTGCTAATATTTCCAAAAATATTGCTAGCCAGGCAATAATGCTTACTTTGTACATAAGAATCCACTAACTAGGAATCTTAAATGACAGAGTCTGTGTCTGACTTGCAATTTAAAAGCGGTCTCTACTTCTGAAACAAGTTTTACAACATTACTATCCCACCCATATCCCCATAAAATGCCTATTTGTAAAATCCTTCCCCACTTACAAGGAATAAATCTCTCAATTTTGTAGCATCTGCAGATTCCATTAATGTGCTGTTTACTTCCATTAATTAAGATATAAATTAAACTTGACCTAACACTTCCTCCTGCTCTGTACATGACCACTTTGGTTACAGTCACTTAGGCAGTTTGCAGTCCACATGATTGTTCAGACTGTTTCAAGTAATATTTTACAAAACCTTATAGAATATACTAAAATCAAAATACACTGCATCGCCAGCATTCCCTTTTTTCTCCCCATTTCTCCAATATTATACTAGTGATAGAAGTTACATGTTTTGATTTTTCCTTTAGTCTTTTGGTAACTAACTGTCCATGACTTTTTTTTTTTTTTTAAGGAGTAATTTAGTAGTATAGAAAATGACAATATCTGAGCTATTTTTGAGACATCCGTTTAATTGACCCTTCTAAAGTATTAGCTGACCTACTTTCTTCCTCGTGCTTTTTCTTTTTGGAGGCTTTCCTTTAGCCCCTTTACCTAGCATTAGCTCATTTTGCTGCCCTTATCTTTTCTATGCTAGCCTTAATGATCCAGAATATTCTTGTTTGATTACCTCCCCATCTTACCATTTAAAGTATCATTATTTTTTAACAGCAGTTCCTTGTGAGGCCACATGGGTAATTATTTTTATAAGATGTTTCTGTCTTGTGTATCTTAATTGTAATGTCTTGGGAAACTCCAAGTGTCTTTCGTGTGGGTGGATTTTAATATTTCCTCCCATTATGCTTTACTAAATTCCTTATTTTCCCAACATTTTTTTTCTGAAATTTAATTCCTTTGTACTGCTGCATTCTGTTAACCTGACTGTATTGAATCCAGGCAGCTGGCATTCACTAGTTCCAACCTCATTCCCTTCCCTCCACTCCCAAGGGTTTTCATATTTTCTGCCACTCTCCCATAAGTGACAAGCGAATCCAGAATGGTTTGTCCTTTGGTTGGAGTCTTTGGATTATGATTATGCAGCCCAAACTCCTCTTTCACAAGTTACCCCTCACTTTGTCAAAGGAATCATTGCAGCAGACAAACTGTCTGCTTTTAATGCTTTGCAGTTTTTCTATGCTTCTCTTTAGACAAGTTTTACTCTGCTCAGCTCTAAGCCATTGCCTCATTCTCAAGAAGTGACAAGGACAACGTTTGTCCTTCTGAGGTGGCTTAGTTCCACTCTTATTTTCTTAGTATCTTTTCTTCCCGTTCACTGTTACCTAGTATCTGTAGACTAACAATGAAAAGCTTATCTATATTGAGTATTTAAATATCACTAGTAATTTAGGTGATAAGTAGATTGTAGGGGGTTAGTGGTGGTCCCTCCCCCTCTGGGTCATTGGGAGGCCACTCTGCCTTACTATGTCACTGTGCATCACCCAGAGTCAGGGAATTAGCAGAGCATTGAACAGCTTATGGCTCCGGCCTGCAGTCTAGGCATAGCAGCAAATAATTAGGGGCTCTAGCCTGTGATCTGGGCAGAGCAACACAAGTCTATGAGCCCCAGCCCTCAGTTAGGGCAGGACAGACAAGTTTGGTGAGCCCAGACCTTCAGTCAGGGCGGAGCAGCGAATAGTCTATGGCTCTGGCCTGTACTCAGGACAGAGCAGCAAAGGGGTCGGCATCCTGGTTCCAGTGGATGGCTGACAAACGCAGGCCTCTTGACCTAGAGTGGGGGTGGGGTGGCAGGGGATAGAAGGGCCTAGGGCCACCTGATTCCATTGGGCCCCAACAGTGGCAGAGTGTTCCACCACTGGGTCAACAGGGAATCCAGCCACAACACACTAACCAGGTCTCCAGCAGCAATGCAGCCAGATTGGGGTCAGCTGCCCTTAAGTCATTTCCTACCATTCCTTTGAGGTGTACTTGGATCCATGGAGGTCCTTCATTTCCTCAGGGTAGAAGGCCAGTGACTCCTCAGTGCCTGGGTCAGTGGGCGGCTCCAGCAGTACTGGCCTGTCTTTGGTTCAGCAGGACTCCGCTACAGTCTCTCAGTCCGGGAGTGGGCAAGAGGTGCCTGTCTTCCCTGACGGCTGCAGCACTACTGAGCTCCAGGACCCTCCCTTTATACTTCCTGTTCCACCTCCTGACTTCTGGTGGGATGGGCAAGCATGGCCTGGCCCCACCCACCTGGGTTCAGAGTGTGGACCCTCCCTGTCTGGCTCAGTGGGAGGCCGCTGTGACTCACTACATAGATAGAAAGTGTCCCTACATATCTATTTTCCACTAGGTCTTGCTTCACTCTTGCCTCAATCATTCAATTTTATCGTAACTATTGGAATATTATTTTACATGTTTCTTTCACTTCTGAATCCAACTGTACTTTGATTTCCATAGTCAAAGGCTCATTTATACAAAAGAGAGGGGATATGGCTTGCTGTAACTGTATCTTCAGCAGGATCTATATTATTTTCTGAAGGTGATCTGTGGCTGAAATTATTATTACATAGTCTGAAGAACTTAATCTGAATTTAAAGAAAAGATATGATGCTATTCCTTTTCTGTTCTGTTGATCCATTCGATATTTAATAGTTGGAAAGAAATATGCACTTTTTATGCAGCTGGGTAAAGTAGGATGGTGAGATGCATGTGTAACATGCTTGTGAAGTAGGTTACATCTCCCTCTATAATCCTCAAGGCAATGACCCCCTACTGCGGTTTTCAGCTACTGGAGTTACTCCTTTAGTTCAAGTGGTACAGGTCTTTGCTTTTGTGCTGAGAGTCCCAGGTTCAAACGCTGCATGAAGTTGCTGTACACAAAACTTTGTGCCTGAAGGATATAGAACACTAACTTAAAAGATCTGCTCTGTGGATGATCTTCATTTAATGATTAAATGAGCTGGATTTAAAAACATCTCTTGAAATAGTTATAATAAAAATTACAGTTGGTTCTTGGCAAGATTTTTGGACCAACTGATTGACAGTGGAAGGCAGTGTGTTCTAACACCTTATGTACACTAGGACTTTTTTCCTGAAATTTCCCATAATTGCAGTAGTGGGAGTGCTAGTGTACACGAGGAGCTGGCAGCCACCGAGTTGTCTACACCTGTACTTAGGAGGGATAGATGACACAATGGTTAAAATGCCAGAGCTGGACTACACTCTCAACAGTATTCGCACAGGTAGATCTGAACATCTGTTAACAGCAAGGGGGAAAGTTTAGAGAGAGACTAGTGTAGATACAGCCTAAAAATGCTCACAGAGTAGAGGTCCACAAATCTGTAATAAAATAAACTACTGAATTAAAGGTGATGCCAGTATATTTTTAAATATTAGTGTAAATTACATTTTCATTTGTAAACTTAACTGCCTTGAACTTACTTTCTCTTTTCAAAAAGTATTGTTCAATTTAAAAACAGGTTTATGGATTTATTGTGTTAAAGTTAAGTTTATGGGGAAGGGATGTTAATCAAAAGGTAGTTTCATGATGGGAGTGTTCCTTTTAAAGATGTACTTTTTCCCCAGTTCTTCAAAGTTCAGATGGATCTCCTTAAAAGTTGCGCATTTAAAATTTTGACAGAACTTGTAAATACAAAGGTAAAGAATTTTATGTAGTTTCAAGGAAAAATGTATTCCCAATCCAAAAATAAATTTTCCTCTCTCATCTAATTCAGAAGTGTATTTCACTACTTCCATGTTCACCAAATCATAACCACATAAAGGGCTTATTCACCACTTAGGAATGAAAGTCCATCTGTTAGTTATTATCTTTGCTGTGCTACAGCACTTCAGAATGAGTGCTTAGGAGAGATCTTGTAAATGCTCTCTTTGAGGAAAATATAGGCATCCAGAAAAGGGTAAAATCCTGCAGTCTTTTGTCAGGAAAATTCCATTTACTTCCCAGAAGTTATTGGGAGTTTGCCTGAATAAGGATTGTAAGATGGGGTCCAAAATTGATGGCATGAGACACTATAATCTATTGTGTCTTAATTACACTAATAATGCCTCTGTTTCCATTTAGGGAAGCTCGATCTCAACAAAATATTATGGGGGGAGAGGGCTTTGCTTCAGGACTACCATCTTAAAATCTGGGTAATGATCAGATGTGATAGTGCAAGAAAAATGTTAAAAGTATGAACTATTTGCATTCTGTTTATTTTTGTAAATGTTATGATTTATCTGATCAAAGATTGTTTCCGATATGACAATTTTCTGTCCTACGACTAGAGTTTTATGAGTTCCAGAAATCGCATGAGAATTTAAGTTTTATCTTTAATCTGAGATTGCAACACAAAATGAGAGTTCCTATGGATGATGTAGGGAAAGTACCTGATCTTAGCAGGGAATTTTCTGTTGTTTGAACCAGTGCAGACAGTTATACCATTGAGATGATAGCTGTAGGCTCCAGTGGGGGGCATCTTATTGCAATAGAATAAACAAATGTAATGTTACTGTCTACAGAAAGAGGTTGGATATTTTTGTCTTCCTAGGAGATGGAAGAATGGTTGCAGGGTGCAAAACTGCAGATTCTTCTTTGAGTGGTAGTCCCCATGGGTGGGTATTCCACTGTGGATGAGCATACCAGAAATTTTTTCACTAGAAGTGTCCCCTGGTCTGCTCCTGCACGTCTTCGTGTTCCGAACAGATGGCGCTAGAGGAGTGTCGTGGGGTATGCACACCCCGTCCCCTTTTGGGGTTGTGATACCACCATGGTTACAGTCTACCTGACTATCCCTAGGCTGAGAGCAACATAGCCCAATGGCTGGAGTCAGTACAGCTGCCATGGGGATAAGGGCTGTGAGACCTAATAGCCAAAGTCAATATGGCTGCTCGTGTTCAGGGCAGCGCGACCTAGTAGCCAGAGTCTATACAGCTGTCCTTGGGGATCAGGGCTGTGCAGCTTAATAGCCAGAGTCAGTATGGCTTCCCTGGGGATAAGGGCTTTGTGGCCTAATGGCCAAAGTCAGGGGCCGCCACCATGGGGGTGATAGCTGGGGTAGGGGGACCCCCTCCACCGGGTCCCGGTCCAGGGCCCTGTCAGCACCGAGTGTGGTCAACATCCAGTCAACGGGGACCCTACCGCAACATGCTGATCTTCCTCAGATGGGAGATACCACTCACTCTGCCTCCCTGGGCCACTTCCTACTGTGTCTCCTGAAGCCAGGGTCTGTACATCATTGGGGTCTCCAAGCTCCTCGGTGTAGGTAGCGCTCTGGGATTCCGACTCTGGTTGGCCGGCCGTAGGCAAAAGGTCTCTGGTCTGGTCCTTGAGAACTCTGGTTCCCACAGTCAGATGCTGGAGCCACCACCAAGCATCCTCCCTCCTCTATGGTCAGCCTAAAATGAGCTGGGCTGCTCCATTTTATACTGAGGCAGCAGTTGGAGCATGCCCAGCATGGTCTGTGGGGTGGGACTTCCGCCACCCAGAGTGGGACTTCCGCCACCCTTTCTTGCCTAGTGCGGGGAATGCAAACCTTGTCATAAGGAGGCACAGACCGACTATCTCCCCAGTTCCTTTCTACTGTTCTACCCCTCATTGTCCATAGCTTCACTAACCTTCCTGCTTTTAATCTAGGTGAGTGTTTTTTCTGTAAATAGTGTACCCTTTATATAGTTACAGTAGTCTTACTAGTAGGTAGGTAGTATTTTGCTGTCTGGGGGGTTTCCCCCTCTTTTACCCCACCACCATTTGGTTCTTAGTATGCCTAAAATTCCAGGCTTCATGTCCTGCATGGCCTGCCCCAGATCATCCCATGAGTGACCCCCATGATTCAGGATTTTATTGCCTTAGAGAATCGCACATTCCCTCCAAATGCAATATTTGTTGTTCCTTTCCACCCTGAATCCAGCAATCCCATGAATTCCAGTTCTGAAGACACTTGAGGGAGTGGTCCATGAAAGCCCAGTCCGACCCTGGGTCAGCTGATCTTCACACACACCCTGTACATCAGCTGTACACCCTGCTGGCCAGACGCACCCTCGCTTTGGACCATCAGAGACCAGGCCCAAGACTCTTAATAGGCAATGGCAGGAGGGTAAGGAGAAACACTCTCATAAGAAGCAGATGAAATCTTCTCCCAAGGGTTCCAAGAAGATGACTGCCTTCCCTGCATCCTCCAAATCTAATGAGACGCTGCACCCTGGTACGAATGTGTCAGGGGCTCACAGAGAGCATGGTTCGGAACTGCCAAGAGCTGCCTCCAAGCTTCAGTTGATGTCATGGAAACAGATCTGTGGTGACTTCAGTTTTCATGATACGGGTTTCATAATTCTAATTCTCTGGGTTTCCCAAAGAGGTTCAGGCTAGTGTGAAGGGCAACAATCTGTTTAGTGAAAAAATGGAGGTCTTTGCACACCCTTACGGACTCCCATGCAACCCTCTTCTCCTTAGAATCATAGAATCATAGAATATCAGAGTTGGAAGGGACCTCAAGAGGTCATCTAGTCCAACCCCCTGCTCAAAGCAGGACCAATTCCCAGCTAAATCATCCCAGCCAGGGCTTTGTCAAGCCGGGCCTTAAAAACCTCCAAGGAAGGAGACTCCACCACCTCCCTAGGTAACGCATTCCAGTGTTTCACCACCCTCCTAGTGAAATAGTTTTTCCTGATATCCAACCTGGACCTCCCCCACTGCAACTTGAGACCATTGCTCCTTGTTCTGTCATCTGCCACCACTGAGAACAGCCGAGCTCCATCCTCTTTGGAACCCCCCTTCAGGTAGTTGAAGGCTGCTATCAAATCCCCCCTCATTCTTCTCTTCTGGAGACTAAACAATCCCAGTTCTCTCAGCCTCTCCTCATAAGTCATGTGCTCCAGACCCCTAATCATTTTTGTTGCCCTCCGCTGGACTCTTTCCAATTTTTCCACATCCTTCTTGTAGTGTGGGGACCAAAACTGGACACAGTATTCCAGATGAGGCCTCACCAATGTCGAATAAAGGGGAACGATCACGTTCCTCGATCTGCTGGCAATGCCCCTACTTATACAGCCCAAAATGCCGTTAGCCTTCTTGGCAACAAGAGCACACTGTTGACTCATATCCAGCTTCTCGTCCACTGTGACCCCTAGGTCCTTTTCAGCAGAACTGCTACCTAGCCATTCGGTCCCTAGTCTGTAGCAGTGCATGGGATTCTTCCGTCCTAAGTGCAGGACTCTGCACTTGTCCTTGTTGAACCTCATCAGGTTTTTTTCTGCCCAATCCTCTAATTTGTCTAGGTCCCTCTGTATCCGATCCCTACCCTCTAGTGTATCTACCACGCCTCCTAGTTTAGTGTCATCTGCAAACTTGCTGAGAGTGCAGTCCACACCATCCTCCAGATCATTAATAAAGATATTAAACAAAACCGGCCCCAGGACCGACCCTTGGGGCACTCCACTTGAAACCGGCTGCCAACTAGACATGGAGCCATTGATCACTAAATCCTTGGGTATTTACATTCCAGCACCTTGGAGAAGGTGCTCCAAACCAACCCCATCTAAGCAATGCCCTGTTCCATAACCTTTTTACCATCACAGAGCACATGAGCCCCCAGGAAATGCCAGAGGGTGCAGCGCAGCACAGCAGACAGAATGCCCTGCTCTCATCCTCTCCCCACTCACAGCTTCCTGCCAAGAGATCATTTTGCTGGGACCGTCTGAAAGCTGCCAGCCTTAAGAACATAAGAATGGCCATACGGGTTCAGACCAATGGTCCATCTGGCCCAGTATCCTGTCTTCTGACAGTGGCCAGTGCCAGATGGTTCAAAGGGAATGAGCAAAAAGGGCAATTATCCCCTGTCGTCCAGTCCCAGAATCTGGCAGTCAGAGGCTTATGGATACCAAGAGCATGGAGTTGCGTCCCTGACCATCTTGGCTAATAGCCATTGATGGACCTATCCTCCATGAACGTATCTAATTCTTTTTTGAACCCCATTATAGTTTTCACCTTCACATTATCCCCTAGCTATGAGTTCCACAGGTTGACTGTGCATTGTGTGAGGAAGTACTTCCTTTTGTTTGTTTAAACCCATTGCCTGTTATCATTGGTTCTTCTCTTATGTGAAGGGACAAACCCTGGTTCTTCTCTTATGTGAAGGGACAAATAACATTTCTTTATTTACTTTCTCCACACGGTTCATGATTTTTATAAACTTCAATCATGTCCACCCTCCATTGTCTCTTTTCCAAGCTGATAGTCCCAGTCTTTTTAAACTGTCTTCATATGGAAGCTGATCACAACCTTAATCATTTTTGTTGCCTTTCTCTGTACCTTTTCCATTTTTAATATATCTTTTCTTGGAGATGGGGTGGCCAAAACTGCAAAAGTATTCAAGGTGTGAGCATACCAGGGGTTTATATATTGGCATTATGGTATTTACTGTCTTATTATCAATCCCTTTCCTAATGGTTCCTAACATTGTTAGGTTTTGTTGTTTTTTTTACTGCCACTGTACATTGCGCAGATATTTTCAGAGATCTAGCCACAATGACACCAAGATCTCTTTCTTGAGTGGTAATAGCTAATTTAAACCCCATCATTATGTAAGAATAGTTGGAATTATGTTTTCCAATGTGCATTACTTTGCATTTGCATTTATCAACATTGAATTTCAACAGCCATTTGAAAGGCAGCTCATGCTTCTATACGTCTGTTAGTCTATAAGGTGCCACAGGACTCTTTGCTGCTTTAACAGCCATTTTGTTGCCCAGTCACAGAGTTTAGTGAGATCCCTTTGTAATTCTTCAGTCAGCTTTGGACATAACTATCTTGAGTAATTTTGTGTCATCTACAAACTTTGCCACCTCACTGTTCACTCCTTTGTCTTGACCATTTATGAATATGTTGAACAGCACTGGTCCCAGTACAGATCCCTGGGGGATCTGCTATTTACCTCTCTCCATTCTGAAAACTGACTGTTTATTCCTACCCTTTGTTTTCTGTCTTTAACCAGTTACTGATCCATAAGAGGACTTCCCCTCTTATCCCATGACTGCTTTTACTGAAGTTAGGCTTACCAGCCTTTGGTTGCCAGGATCACCTCTGGAGCCTTTTTAAAAAACTGGTGTCACATTAGCTATCCTCCAGTCCTCTGATACAGAAGCTGATTTAAATGATAAGTTACATACCACAGTTAGTAGTTCTTCAATTTCATATTTGAGTTCCTTCAGAATTCTTGGACATCCAAAACCTCCTCTACTGACACGTCAGTCTGGAATGGTTCCTCAGATTTGTCACCTAAAAAGAATGGCTCAAGTGTAGGAATCTCTCTCACGTCCTCTGTAGTGAAGACTACTGCAAAGACTTCATTTAACTTCTCCGCAGTAGCCTTGTCTTCCTTGAATGCTTCTTTAGCACCTTGATTGTCCACTGATTGTTGGCAGTCTTCCTGCTTTTGATGTACTGAACAAATTTTTTTGCTGTTTAGTTTTTGAGTCAGTCTCCACTTGTTCCGATATCACTTCTGGTGGCCACCTAGCCTGTTTCTTTCTGACCTGGTGTCATGTCATATGGGCAGTTGAGTCATAGGGATCATTTCCACCATCTACACAATAGAATTTCTCTCTATCCCTACCCCCTTCACTGTCCCTCTTCAGGGACCCCTATCACAAGAGGATCCTCCGATAGGAGGTAGACTCCCTAATCCCAACAGGAACTACAGAACCTGTGCCGCCTCAATACAGGGGGAAGGAGTTTTATTTGAGATACTACTTTCTTTTTGGAAGGAGGGAAGTTGGAGACCCATCCTAGATCTTAGACAATTGTCTATGTCTTCATATGCCATTCAGGATGAATACCCTGTACTTTATAATCCTCTTCCTAACTGAAGACAATTGGTTTACAGCTCTCTATCTGAAGGATACTTATTTCCATGTATTGTTTGCAGTTTTGTTGTGGCCATCTGAGTCCTAAGAAAGGAGAGAGACAAGGTGGGTGAGGTAGTGTCTTTTATTGGACTAGCATCTGTTGGTGAAAGAGACAAGCTTTCAAGCGCCACAGAGTTCTTCCTCAGAATAAATCAGTTGTTGGTCCAATAAAATATAATACCTCCCTTACCTTGTCTCTTATTTTCATATAGGCATTCCTCCAGTGCACAGGAGAGTTCTGTACTTCATGGTGGGCCCAGATCATTATTAGTACAGAGTCCTTCTCTTCAGTCTCTTGATGGTCCCCAGCATTTTCCCAAGGTGCTATCCGTGATACAAGCATACCTGGTCATCAGGGCAGACCAGTATTTCCTACCATGACAACAGACTGCTCATGAATTGGTTACACTGAGAGATACACTCAACAGACCTCTCTCTACTCAACCTCCTTCAATCCTTGAAGTAAACCTAGAAAAGTCCTATTCAAATTCTAGAGTTCATTTGGAGCAACTCTGGACTTGGTTTCAGCCAGAGCATGCTTACTTGAGGACCGATTCCACACGAGGAGGGACCTCCTCACTCTGTTTCAATTGAACCCCCAGATGACAATTTGACCCTGCCTGCTCCTCTGAGGCCACATGATCTCTTGCACCTACGTGACTTCCTTCACAAGGCTCCATCTCTGATGCCTTCAGGTGTGGTGATAGACTGTCTGTGCTCCAAGCAAATCTGGATGAACAAATCTCAATTCCCTCACAGTGTCCTGATGTCGTTCACCTGGTGGGAGAACAAAGAAGCTAGGTGTGTGCTAAAGAAATAGTATTTTTCAGTTCACCTAATACAAGTACTGTAGTGCAACTGAAAGTTGAACTTACAAATGTAGAATTATGTCCAAAAAAACCCTACATTCAAAAACAAAACAATATAAAATTTTAGAGCCTGCAAGTCCGCTCAGTCCTACTTCTTGTTCAGCCAGTCGCTCAGAAAATCAAGTTTGTTTACGTTTGCAGGAGATAATGCTGCCCGCTTCTTGTTTACAATGCCACCTTAAAGTGAGAATGGCACTGTTGTAGCATCACAAGATATTTACGTGCCAGATATGCTAAAGATTCATATGTCCCTTCGTGTTTCAACCACCATTCCAGGGGACATGCGTCCATGCTGATGACAGGTTCTGCAGCAGTCCAAAGCAGTGCGGACTGACGCACGTTCATTTTCATTATCTGAGGCAGATGCCACCAGCACAAAGTTGATTTTTCTTTTTTGGTGGTTTGGGTTCTGTAGCTTCTGCATTGGGGTGTTGCTCTTAAGACTTCTGAAAGCATGCTCCACACCTCGTCCCTCTCAGATTTTGGAAGGCACTTCAGATTCTTAAACCTTGGTTGAGTGCTGTAGCTATCTTTAGAAATCTCACATTGGTACCTTCTTTGCGTTTTGTCAAATCTGCTGTGAAAGTGTTCTTAAAATGAACAACATATGCTGGTCCTGTGGCACCTTTAAGACTAACAGAAGTATTGGGAGCATAAGCTTTCGCGGGTAAGAACCTCACTTCTTCAGATGCAAGATGCACTGATGGTCACTATATTTGAGTAGGGGAGCTAAGAAATGATCTAAAGATTTGTTTTGTTTTAGGGGGCGGGTAGAATTACAACATAAAATTAGGCTCCATATATTTAGCCTGATTCATGCTATATATATTCATGCTATATTTTTCTTCAGATTAGTTTATAGTTCATGCTGTGTACTAAACTTCTGTATACTTTCTGTAACTCTTGCTATCACCAATAAAATTTACTTTAAAAAACCAAACTCTGGTTCAGTGATCTAACACTTTAATAATTTACGATCATAAAATAGTTTAAAGTACAAAGGTTTTATGCTATGCCAAACTGGAGGCTAAAGCTGTTTTGTCTAAAACATGAGATAATGGAAAGTGTATTGTGGCATGTGAATTACTTTAGCCTCTTTGAGGTAAATGTTTGCTTAACCAGAAAAGAATGTGTTGAGGTCCTTGCCAAAGGAAAGGTATTGCTATACTTTAAATGCAAAGTACTGTAAGTAAACCAGTAAATGTTTCTGTTCTTATGTTTTAATCCACAAGTTATGAAAGGATTCATTGAATAAGAAATTTAATATATTGTTATCCTTTTTAAAGGGTTTAAGAAAGAACAGGTCATAATTACTTTGGGTCAAGAGAAACATGAAAATAAATATTTTCATGATGATTGAAGTTTAATATGAGAGAGGAGGGGGGGGAAATAGCTATTGCTTACATGAAGTTTCCTTCAAAGCCAGAAAACTCAATTCCTAGCTTACCTTTGGTATTTCTTTTGTCTGGTAGCTTCTATGATGTACTGTTCTTAATCACGCATTACTGTAACTAGTAAAGTGTATCAATAACTCCTCTCATCCATGCAATGTGGTTATTGGCAAAGAATAATTATACAGCATGTTTAAAAAAACAAAAAAAACAAACACAGAGTGAAGAGCAACTAAGGGAAATGTCCCCCTTGTACATAAAATTTATTTTGTATCTAAACTTTATTTGCCTTTAACTGATTCAGTAGTTTAGTAGTAATTTAATAATCCTAATTTCAGTTTCAAAACAGGAGTCACGTCACTCAGATCACATTTTAATAATATCTGGACATCTGTTAGATGTTGCAATTATATTAAGTATTAGAAACAGGGTTTGCATTGTAGAAGACTTTTGAAAATTCCTTTCCCCACAACACCACCATCCAGCTTTTTTTGGTTTTGAGGTTTATAAAGACCGGCGAGGATATGGTAGTTTTAGGATGTAATTGTAGGGAATATGCTCAGTTTACTTTTTATTACTGTGGCATAACTTGTGTTACGTAAAGCTGATGTCAGTACTGGCTCCGAATATATCCTTCCTGGAGGGTGAAAAGGCTTCCTTATATGGAAAAGGCCTGCTGATCCAAATCACGTGACCCTGGCAGAACACTCAAATAAGTGGAGTTTTCTGCTGGGAGTGTTTGCAGCTGATGCTGTGAGGAGAGGCTTTGGCTGAGGGGTAAATGGCAGGATTATGCCATATTTCAAAACATGATTCACGTAATGGGGATCATACGTTGCCTAAATTGTGTCCAAGCAATTTTACCTTTACAAGATAGCTGTAAATGCCTCCAATATAAATTTGTTCTAACAGTTTCAGCCTATATGATCTTTTTTTATTTGTCTAATAAGCTGTTGACAATTTAAAAGCAAGTATGTAAACTAATATTCAGTGTTAAGCATGTAAATTAAACCTTTAATATTAGAGCCTTAAAGCATGAAAAATTATGATTACATCTGTTTATTTACTTAGCATACTATAATGGCAACCAGTACAGGAAAACAAATTGCTCATTGAGTTTTTTTTTATTTAATTCAAAATCAGGTTTTGGTCCTCTTAGTTCAGTCTTCAGAGAAACTTACATTTCGCTCATTCCTATATTTTTAGGATAAAGTGTTAAGCTTTAAAAGGTTTGTTTGATTTAGATGGACAGTAACATTGGCTTGTAATTAAAATGGTTTCCAATTGAAAATTAGTCTTACCAAGATGATTTACAACTAATGATTATGTTCATATGGAAATTAAGAAAATGCATATTACATCCTCGATGCTATAAAAGTTAAAATAAACTTTCAATTATTTTTTTAAGCTATGATGAACTGCATACCAGTAAAAGCCTTCTAGACAATTTGAAAGACAAGGTAGTAATTGAATACCCAACATTACTTGTGGTATTGAAGAAACTCAAGAATGATATGGGAGTTCTTGGCCAAGGTAAGCATAAATTTATTTCCTGTTATGCTACACTTAGATATTTTAGCTGAATAAACAATAATTAAGGATACATCCTTTATTAGTCTCAGGAATGTACAGTATGTTTTGTATTTGCCTCTAAATTTAAAATATTGCCAGAAAAAATCTATTACAGATTTTGTGAATGATCTGCTTTAATTCCTTTAGGTAGCTGGCTTAAATTTTGTGCTTACTCGGTTTACTAGTTTTTAGTATATCTTATGTAGTGTAACCACAGCAATAAAATAATCTTTTGGGACTTTTTTCTAGTCTTATTTATTAAATTTCAGGGGTAGCAAAGCTGTGTAACACTTGTTGGCATTAAGGACACAATTTTGTGTAATTTCCCTGTGTAATTTTTCCTCACATTGGACAATGAATTGACATTACAAGTTCAAATGCCTACCAGATAATTCAGAAGATGGAGTTTCAATCAGCTTAAAAGAGCTACATTATCTTTCCAAAAGTAGCTTGTTGTGAACACCTTTTGATGTTAGAGTTAGTTTAATAAAAGAGGAAAATTCACATTTTGCACTGAAAACTTAAAGGAAATTTTCATTTTTAATTTTTAATTTTTCACTACAAATTTTTTCTTGTTCTACTCCACTTCAAACTGCCACTAACAGAAGGAGCACAACTTTTGGAAGAAGGGTGACTAATTAAGGTGCTCATCGCATCATTTTTAGTGATGCTGATGACAAGTGAGGCATAGGCATTTTGTCTTCTGCTCTACAAGAAACACAGGAAAGTGTTATCTAAAGATGTCAATATAGAAATGTGGGCTGCTTGTTTGAACGCTAGAAGGTTGAAGTTGCCATCTGGTTTAGAGGAACTTGCTTCCTATTTATACTGCTGATTTAGAAATAAGTTACTGTGCAACAAAGGAAAAGTACAAAATGGATCCAGAAAGACCCCAAAGGCACAAAAACATAGAGAACAAGGAGGGTGCTGGTATTGGGAATCTAACTAGAAGAAACACAATGGGTAACAATAACATGTGCTTCCTAATTGGTGCATCAACTCAAAGAGCATGTAGGTGATCTGGAAGATCAGGATTGTCAGCACTAGGAATTGAGTATTCAAGCACTGCACCAAAGGAAGCTCCAACAATCCAATCTGTAATATTGACAAAGCTCTGTGGAGAAACTCCCAAATAGGTTTGCTGCACATCTTTCTTGGGAGACTTAATCACGGCTCTACCTAGATTCAGAATTGGACTGGAGAAAACACTGACTTGTATACCATAGGAAACAGTCCTGCAGTAGCTAAGGAGGATGGTATAGCCTTATTGATGCATTGGTGATTGATTGATTAATCTCGTAGACCACAGTGATCAATAAAGGTTTGGTCTCTTGAGGGCTACAGCATCAGGAGTATTACTGTCAGTATCATTAGAATAAGAGATCCTAGAAGCACATGAGAAGCAATTTGCAAGTTATCACGAGTCCCTTTATTAACAAATCCACTATGCAGATAAACAGTCCTACAAATGTTGAAATGCAATAGCAGATAAAGACTGCAAAGTGTTTAACCATCTGAGTGGTGTCACTCACATCTGATCTCCTGCTGGGGGACCTTGGAGTATCAGTCTTTATCTTCCCCTGCATCATCATTGTCACCTGTGGTTCTCATCCTGACATCTCCCTCTCAGCCCACTCCCCAGCGCACAGGCTGGACAACACCTTTTTTTCCTGAGTTATGCTTACACTTGCTAAGGCTTGTACATAAGGATTCCAACCCCTTTTTCTTCAGTGGGGAGTGAAAGTATGGATAATTTAGGGGTGCCCCATCTCTCATTGGCTATACCCTTAGTTCCTGTTGTTCTCATTATCACCTACGTAAATGAGTTACCATAACAACTTGAGGTTATTACAGAATACCCCAAAATGTTACTATCAGGCATCTTGTGGTATTAACTGGTACATAGCAATATATTTGCCAGTTGATTGCTGAATAGTTTCCAGAAAATCAGCACTTAACCCGTCTTTTACCATAATTTTAATCTTTACTAGTAGAGGGTTATCTTTGGGTCAACTAGTCATACCAACCTATTTCAAGCCTAAAACCTTGTGTGACTGAGTATTTTACAGGCCTGAGACTTGAAAGCCCTGTGTTACAATATTAATTAATATTTATATTTCACCTCTATATCCTAAATATACTTAATAGCTTTTATTCTTGGCTGCAGTGGGTTAGCCATCTAACTTCCATGACTTTTAACTACTGTTCTGTCTGGATTATAATGGATGATCCTGCTAGATTACCCTCACTTAAAGAAAGGGATGTGATCCTTTCCAGCTGACCTGGAGAGCTTCTGATAAACGACAGAAACTCTAACTTCTCCTGAGAAGTAAGGCACCACATCGGAGGGTGAGACTGAAGTCTTTGTCTTGCAACTACATCCACAGACATTCACTCCAGGAGGAAAAGCAGACACATTACACTTACTGGAACATTTCTGTTCAGTGAGAAACTTTGTCTTCATCTTATCCAGATTGGCTTGAGCTGAGCCCTTCCCTGTTGAACAGGACCCCCATGTGGTAATAACTGGCATGAGAAAATTTGTTTTAAAATTGATTGAAAAACCAAGTCTGAATAGGGTTGATGTCATTAAACTTATTATTGCCTGATGAGCTATTATAGCAACTGCCTTTGAGCTTATTATCCAAATAAAGTACTGAAAGAAATTCCAACCTTTGTAGTGCTACTGCTTCTCTAACTAGTTGGTTCCATAAGAACTCCGAGTAGAGGATTGGAGCAAAGGGAAGAGAAAACTGATGTTGGCCGGAAATGTTGAGGAACGTGTTAAAGATGTGCAAATAAATGTCTTCAAGACAGTGACCATCTATTGCAGGGTTTGTTCAAAAAGCTGCTCTCTTAAAAAGCTTATATTCCGTGAATGTAGACACCCATTTCTGGTTTAACAAACCATGAATTTGTTTAGTCTTTTTATTGCTGTTAATATAGCGCCATGGGTTTGCATAAAAATTCAAGAATGCAGTCCCCCTACCGTAAGGAGCTTACAAACAAGATTAGACATAGCATAGTAAAAGATTATATACTAAAGGGTAACGGTTACAGTAGGGAAAGATCATGCTGTTTTTACCTTTGCACATCTTTAGTTAACATGTCTTTTTTGTTTTGTTTTTTAATAATGCTCTTAAGCCATGTGCTCAGTTTGGGCTGTATGGCCTGCCAGGGCCTTCTCTGTGCATACTAAAGGACTTACCCTTCTATCCAAGCCCCTTCTCACCTAGTGGGTGGAAGGGGGAAGTTTGGAAAAATACCACCCTAACACTTGTTCTAATTTAAATGTAAAAAATTCAGTGTTTGATTCAAATATTCCTTTTTAAAATGTGACTATATATAATTTCGGTGTTTTGAAGAATCCTGAAACTGCTCAGAAAGTGGAGTTAGTCTTGAAGGAAAATTATCATAACTTTTGAAGCGAACTACATTATTCGATTATTAAGACTTTTTAAAAGCAGAGTTTACCTCATAAGAGCTCCAGGTGCAACCTTTTTTGTAATGGACTGGAAATCTATTGAAGGTACAAAATAAGATGGAAGAAAAGATATAAAATAAACTGACTAGAGATCATATAACCAGTGAGACTCTTCGGGTTGTTTTATATTATATATTATATATATATAAAAAACATGTCTCCAAATATACACAAT
The DNA here is from genome assembly GCF_027887155.1 of Malaclemys terrapin pileata. Lineage (NCBI taxonomy): Eukaryota > Metazoa > Chordata > Testudines > Emydidae > Malaclemys > Malaclemys terrapin. The sequence continues at coordinate 81,078,290 of NC_071512.1, forward strand.
AAAGAGTAATCCATTCAAAGATTGTTAACCAAAAGTCTCTTTAGTTTCTGTTCATTATCATCAGTACCATAACAATCATAGCTTTCATTAAACAGAGTCTTATAATGGGAAGTGTTCGGTAACCTTAATAGGTAATACTACCAACCCCACCCTTAATAAACAATATACTATTTTTAACTATACTATATACTATTTGTAACAAAGCAGAAATAAACTACTATTCAAACTTTAAGCCCATTGAGCATCTTTGAGTCAGAAGTTTGTCAGACTATTTTCTAAAAAGTTGTGATGCTTGACTTGTGTAAAGAAAAAATACAGGTATTCTGCTGTCAGCACACAGGGTCAGTCATGGGTCAAGTTCATAGGGAATTAGACATTTTGTCAAGACTTAAAGGCAAAAACAGTCCTCACTTTGTGCATTAACTCAGTACATATCTGGCATATAAATCTTAATTGATTATACACTAGATTTAATGTAGACAAAATGTGACCTCTAATGTTTCTGGTGAAATGCTTCTATTTTCTTGACCAAATTCCATTGAAAATGTACAGGTGCACACTATGTTCCATGTATTATCTGTGCTTGCCAGCTGCAGAACTTATCTTGACAACATAATAATGATGCTCCATTAGCTCCCTCTTGGTAATATTTCATTATTAAAGAGCAGCTGACACTATATGTCCAGAAAACCTATTTGAATTAATCACTGATCAAACATTGAAAATACCAATGGGGGTAGGGGAGGCTGGCGTGTGTCTCTATCGTAGCTTTACTTTGCTCTAGCTGTAGTTTATATTTAGGTTTGGCAGAATTTGATTTTTTTTATATATAATTTTGATGGATAATATTTTTAAGCGTTTTCACTTTGTACTAATTTTAAATTTTCACAGTTGTGGGAAATTATGGGGAATCAGGCAATAGTAGGGGGTCAGATAATTAGTGACAATAGATGCTGAGACTCAAAAAGTTACATTTTTATAACCGTTAAAACATCACATGTCAAAATATACAAAGCAAATATCTTTAAGCTCTAATAATGTCAAGCCTTTTTCTTACTTTGCCTATCTGTAACTTTTGGTTATTTTGGATGGAAAATACTGTATAGTGTGTGTGCCATGAAATTGAAGTTTGACAATAAAAAGCGATTCCTATTTATGTTGATTATGTGGTGGTGCTGCAAACTGCTGGCATCTGATGACCTCATCTTGGGATGGTAGGAGCATAGGTGCAATTAATGTACTGGGGGTGCTGCTGCACCTCCTGGCTTGAAGTGGTTTCCATCATATCCAGGGTTTACAGTTTCGTTCAATGGCTCTCAGTACCCCTACTATACAGATTGTTCCAGCATCCCAGGGTAGGAGTCAGTACCTGCCGAGTCAGGAAATAAATATGAGTGTGAAGACCAGATTGGAAAATGTGTGCTGCATGATGTGATGTCATTAAGACAGTGTAGGTCTGTCCTAAAGCTCTGGGCATCCTGAACCCGTAACATCATCTTCTTTGGCTCTCAGGATTCTGCAGCCTTGCCACATCTTTAGGATTGAAACATATAAACACAACACATTATGTGCATCATGTCTTAATTTTTCAACAGGAAACTAGCATGTCTCAAGAGTTCCCTCTTAATCAAAACGCTAACAAAACTTCAAATAATTGATACTGCATTTCTTTTGGCTTATAAGTATGTGGCAACCAAGAAAGCAGTATTTCAAAACAAATCAGCTCAGGGAATGAACTGAACTTCAGTGGATGGAGGAAAAAGTCACATGGAGGCAAATGCACTCTGCCTTTATTGCTAGAGGTAAAGAAATCTATAAGCACTCTTGCTCTGTCCCACGATCGTGAGATTCTTCTTGATGCCACCAGTTTGTGTTCATAACCTCACTGTGAAATGGCCATTCTCAAGAAAATAATCGCTGTTATTGGAAAGTAGAAATATAAAGTGCTCTTTCTAGAACACCCATACTCTACCATGAGCAAATAATTGAAAAACAAACAGTGTTGTAATAATGGTCTCCTCCTTTTCTCATCCCCCTCCCTCCCCTCAGATGCTAGTGAATCCACTGAGGACTTGGACAGTGACAGTTCATCCCTCTCATCTGAGGAAGAAGGGGAAATACGGGACAGTTCCTGAAAAATCTGTTTTGACAGAAGGGGGTGTGATCAGCTTCTTACACTTTTTTTTTACATTTATTGTGACAGGTTTTTTTTGTTGTAAGGGCAACATTTTCAAAACTGGATGCCTAACTTTAGGGTAAGTCCTTTTTTCATAAATCAGCGTAATACATATTTCAAAGGTACGTTCAGCTTGTGCAGTAATCTTGGGCATCTAGTTTTTATCTTAACAACCCAGCTCCATATTTCTCAAACAGAGCTTAAAAATCTGGCCATTTACTTAAGTGCCTAACTTCAGGCTCCTATTATTTTTAATAAAATCTTGACCTAAATGTTTTTCTAGTTGAATTTACTTTGTACAATATTTCTTTGCTGTGCTGAGCCTCTGTAGACAGTCATAAATTCTTGTTGACTAATCATTTGGTAACAATGTGTGTGTTTAGTGCAGTAAATTTAGTTTTCATATTTAGGTGCATTGTGCAGGATCCAGTGAGAACATTTTTTTTTTTTTTCTGGCTAGAGTAATAGTGAACTTTTGAATTGTTAGCATGATGTTGTTTTAAATCAGCATAAGTTTGAAAATCAGTAGAACTGAATAAATTCATTAACTGCAGGTAATGCTAATACATTTATGACTTATAAATATTTCTTATTTTGTGCACCTTTGTATTGTGATTTCATCTGTTGAAATCAGACATTGTAAATATTTCCTAGTTTTAATGGAATATCTTCTGAGATTTATCTCTAATTTTAAAATAAATAAAAGATGCTGCATAGAGATTCATGTAACACATTACCTGCTGGCAAAGAACATTTGCTGTGAAATTCTACAGCAGGCTTTGATTATCCCGTAATACACATCCATGTCATGAGTCACTTAATAACTGCCAGCCTGTTTTTTGGTTAGATCCTGTGTCTATGGTATTTGCTGTAGGGGGGGACAGCACACATGGTTGGGGGCAGTAAAGCACCAATACACCTACCTGGCACTATTAGTTTCAACTCATTATGGTCCAACATAGCATAGGGGATCTGCACATGCAGGGCTGCTTGCAAGATCAGGATTTGTTTGTAATATACTTTTCACGTAAGGTAAGTTCACAACTCAGCATCGTTAAATCCCTTATCCGCCTTCCAGTTTAAGATGACCCAAGTGATAGGAACTTGGAAAGCCAGTCCTTGATTATTAGCACATAGTGGCCCCAATTCAGATTGAGATCTCATGTCAGGCACTCCCAAACACACACAGAAAAACAGTCCCTGCAGAGAGCATATAATCTAAATAGACAGGAAAACAGCCGCGCAGAGAAGTGAAAGGACTGTCCAAGATCACATAGTGGGTCTGTGGCACAGCCAAGAAGAAAACCCAGATCTACTGACTCCCACTCCCGTGTCCTATTTCACTGATCCATGATGCTAGTCCCGCTAGCTCCTTACCCATCATGCTCCTCTCAGAAGACTTTGGTAGCTCTGTCTGTGCAAGATGGTCAAGGTTAACCTGTGCCTGATATCCCTCCAACTCTGATCAATGTTTCCACCAACTTTCCTGGGTATAAGGTATGCTTTCACCACCTCATAGGAATCCGATATTCATCAAATGCATCATTCATTGGGCCATCCAGTTAATCAAGTGTTGGAGAGAGAGTTAATGCCTTGTTAGCCCTGGACAGTTATAGGATACAGGCCATTGTTTCTGACAATAACACCACATCTCCTTTGCCCAGCTGCCCCTCCCCTTACTACACCAACCCCCATCACCCTGGCTCTCTAACCGCTTTTGATGGATGCAAGGGAATAGGTTCCTGCTCCAACGGAGGGAGTCACATCTCTGACACTTTCCTGTGCCCTGGATTCTTGATAAATTCAAACAACCAAACTTGTTTCTGTCTCGTGACAGTATCCTGTGCCCTACTTTATTTTTACAATTCAGAGTAATAGAGAAAAATAACACACGAAGACCAGCTAGTTTTTTACCCACTTTTACAAGGATTTTTGTCCATGGTTATAGATACTTTCATGTTACTTCACTTCAAATAGAATACTAGATCCTTCATAGTCACTGATTGCTGCATTCAGGCTCAGTAGCCACAAGTTACTGGAAACAAGTCTTGCACCTGTTCACATAAATATGCACTAGCAGTAAACCTCTCATTTTAACTAAACAATATAACTGCCAACGTTTATTTGATAGAAAATTAGTTTCATCTGTAGAAGATAGTGGGATTCCTGTTCTTAAGATTCCTGGGATATAGTAGAAATTAGAATACTACAGATATTAGCAAACCGGGCACTTCATCTGTGTATGATTAATATTTGGCTGAGGCCCATGGTTTTGTAGTAGATACAATTTGCATTACTCTTCTAAACGCTTGCAGTTTTTCATGAATTGTGCAGAAATGGCTCGCCCTTATTTTTACACCAGTCCAGTTTAAGCTCTTTTGTCACAGGCAAACACAACCCTGATTTGTTTTTAAATGTAAATACTGTTAAATCTGCCTTTCAGATTGAAAGTATTCATTGCTTTGAAATGGTAAAATAAACATAACTTGGCATAATTCTTTTGGTTGTAGTTAGAAATAAAATTCATCAGAGCAAAGCTGCAAATTCATCACCCAGGCTTTCGCCATATAGATAGAATTAAATCTTAATTTTTAACAGATGCATTTAGCATTGTTTTCCAGACTGCCTTCAATTGTTTTCACCTGTGTTGGCAAAATGGTGATACCAATTTGAACAATGGGGATGACTTTGAATTTCCTCCATGACTAGTTCAAACAGTTTTTTAATTTCACCAATATTTGATAAATGTTTATTTTGAGGCAGATGCGTAACACAGTGAAACAGTAGGTTACTGATGATGCATGAGTAACTCCATTTTACACCCAGCATGGTCAAGGACAAAGATATGACAAGCTCTTCCTAAGAGGCAGTGAAGCTAAGTGATGGGATTGGGTCTGCCCTATTACAGAACGGTGTTCTGTTCCCAGTTTGTGTGACCTGTATTTGGGAGAAGAGGCATTGTGTAATAATGAGTTGTAAAGAGTAGACTTGTCAGCATAAAAAGTGAGTCTAGAATTCATGTTGTCTTGATTCCCAGTTATTGTCATTCGTATTTCTCTGCTCCAGGAGTTATCCCATTCCCAGACAGTGTGAAGAGGGGAGGCTGCTGCCCTTGTGCTGCCACCAAAGGGGTAGATGAGGTTCTGAGGCCATGTGCTGGGTCTGTGAGGGTTGTTGCAGTGGAGAGCAAACCAGTCTCTCCTAATACAGTACTGTAGTATGTTTGTACTAGAGAATTCTTGATATGATCAAGTGAAATGACTTTTATCAAACATACTCTAGGACTCTAGAAAGCATAAAAAATTTTAAAAGCCTGATCATGTATCAAATGGTCTGTGTGCACTGTGGGTGAAATTCATCTCTGTGCAGAAGGCCAGCACAAAGCCTATGCAACACTTAGTCCCTTAGGTGGGACTTAAGCTGTGCATAGTCCTGCGCTGGCTCTCTCTTTTATATGGAGGTATTTATAATCAAGGGCCTGATCTTGAAGGATGCTGCCTGTCCTCCACTGAAGTCTGTAGGAGTTGAATATGCTCAGCACCTTGCAACATGGGGCCCCCAAAGAGTAAATGTACAGCTGTGACAGTGTTATTCAGTTCAAGCTGTTTGCTCACAAACATTGCATTCTGTCTTTTTAATTTCCAAACAATTTCCCTGAAAACACTTACCAAACAAAAAAAACAACAACCCATACACCATGAATTTGTGTTTGTGTCGTTGCTATGGAATTTTAGTTCAACTGTATGCAGATGCAGATTCTGTTAATAAGGAAAAAAATGAACTGTGTACTCCAGTGAACAAAGATTACCCTATGTTTGTATTAGAATGTTGCTATGGTAGTGCATATGGTTTTGTTTGATAGAAATTTGCAGTGAAATGGAAGGAAATCATGTATGCAGGACAAACAAAAAAGAAATTGCAGCAAAGAAAGTTCAGTATAAATACTGAAAGTGAAAGGGCTGTCATAGATGATATATTAAATCCAGGAAAACATCACATAGATAATGTAGACTTTTTCCTGCCAACTTTTTTATACTTTGGTAACAGAACTGCACTCCCACTGTGTCACAGGCCTGTATGACTGATGGACAATGGCATAGTTTCTAATGTTTTTCTTGTTCTAGCTCATTTCCCATAATAACTCTACTGATCATAATAGTTTTTATTATGGAAGCAAAGCTCCGTTGGCTAAACTTACTTTTACCACTCTGTTAATTAAACCTGCTGAAAAGCCCATTACATTAGGATAGACTGGAAGGACTTTTCAGCCAGCTTAATTAACATGGTAGTAAAAAGATCAGAAGCCACTGCAGCCTTTCCTATCGGAGGGCTCCCTTTGATGCAATGGTATGCACGTTGGCTGGTGGTGTGGGATAGCTTGCACAGAGATTTCATGTACTGTATCTGTACTGTGGATAAAATTAGATGTCAGCCAAATTTGTCAATCTGGCTTCTCTAACAATTTCTACACTTCGTGTTTCCTTTTTCACCATCTAAGAGAAGAAAAGTTCCTCCACAACATATGTATTGTATTTTGCTCTGCACAATATTCCCTACGATCTCACAGTGAGATGATATTGATACAGACATGTGCACAGTGTGTGAGGAAGATAATGTAAATGGAGTTTTTAATTAATAGTGGTATCTGCAACTGGTTGCACTCACCCTGCACTGGACAGGGAAGGGTTAACTCCATATTGTGGGCTGAAGAAGCCAAGCCCCTTCCTCCCTACTAGGCATGCTCCAAGTATAGCAGTAGTATAAAAGGGAGCTGCGCAGCAAAGTCTGGGCTGACAGCCGAGGAGGAAGAACACTTGCCGCAGGCTCCCACCTGGGAAGTGCCAAAGACTCTGACAGCAGGAACCAGGAATGCTGAAACCCAGGAGGAGACTCAGACGCTGGTGGAGGTCCAGGAGAATCCAGGGTTGCCAGGAGCTATCCGCGACAAAGGGTTTGGAGACCACGAAGGCACCCGAAGTATGACTACAAGATATACAGTAGGAAATAGCCCAGGGGCGTCCTCAGCTGCCCAGCTGAGAATAGTCAGCAGGTTGTGGTCAGGATCCCCGCCATTGACACGGCCCTGAGTTTGGACTCAATGGAGTGGGGAGGACCTGGGTTCTCCTTCCCTAGCCATCACCCTCTACTAGGTGGCGGCCAGAGTTCCTGACTCTGGCCACTGGGCCTTACAGCCCTGAGAGCGAGGGCAACTCTACAGACTCTGACCACTAGGCCCTGAGGCCAAGAGCAGTCCGGTAGACTTATTCATGGGACGGGGTGCCCCCACCCGTCACAGTGTCACTGAGTTGCATGCAGGCAGCAAGTATTCTCCCATGACACATCAATCACACTAGTGTCCGACTGTAAAGCTGTTTCCAATATGCTTTTTGTATCTTTAGTTAAATGAAGATCTTTGCCACAAAGCTGTATTCCAAATAGTTAAACCATTTCTAGAGCAGGATGGAATATGGCTTCTTATTTGTTGACATTGACAGTATCAATGTAGACACTCAAAAGATGGCGACACTACAGTACTAGATCACCTGCCTTCTGAATAATCCAGAAAAGGGTATTTGCTGCCAGCTACTGTTGACTGTAGGAATTTTTTCTGAGGTGTAGATGCGTTTTCTGAGATCTTTTCACATTTTCCTTTTTGAAGTGCTCTTTCTGCTCAAACTTCCATTCTCCATATAAAAGTTAATGGGCTTTGCATGGAGGATGTAGGCAGATTTGTCTCCTCACCCCACCAGGACAAAGAGCAGATCCTCCTGCAGCTTCCTGGCTACAGTTGTGGCTGCTGCTTGATCCGGCCCCTCTTAAAGGGGGTGTTGGATAGTGGATTTGGCAGACTCACTGTTAGCACTTTGGCAGCTGTCCAAACTCCCATCTGCACTGCTGCAAAAATTCCATGTAATAATGCTCTGTGGTGTGCAGGGATGTAAAATTCCCCCTCCTGGGTTCTGTGACCTTGTATGTACTTTGTGCAGAAGCATGTTAGTCCTTCTGCTTTCAGGCCATGTTATTCCATGCAAGGAGGGAACAGAATTTGCCCCTGGTTGGGTATTTAATTTTTTCAGATTATTTGCTTGAATATTTTGTACCATTGCATGTTCAATAAAAATTCAATTTTCGTGCATCTTCTGAAACTTCAACCCAATGGGCTTCTCAGTATTCACAATCTTTTTACATGTATATGCATTTGCAAATGCCTCTTGCCTGCAAAATTCATCTTGTGCTGCACTGTTAAATGTGCTGTCATGGCAAATGTAGGACAAATCTCCTAGCTCTACTGCTGGCAATCTTGGCAAATGGGTATTGCATGTTTGTTATCCAGAGATTTGTAATACAGTGAAACGAGGTCATCTGCCTTCTGAGCAGATTGGATGAGGATGTTTGTCCCACCTACTGTTTGTTCTGACAAGATAGGGTAAGAAGTCATGTCATATTTGTATCTCCCCTTGGTAAGATATTTATTCCAAAAGAAAAGGAAATTAATGTCATGGAAAGAGGAATAACTTTGTATTTAATTAACTTGTTGAATCCAAGCAGAGTCTGTCAAGATTACTTTGCTCTTCCTAAACTTCCATTACTTGTTATCTGATACTTTTAGTGGCCTTTTCCTCCTTTATTACATATAACTACTAATTCTGTAATCAAGTGTTAGATGTTTTCCAATATGTCTTTATTTTTCTTTCCATTGGAATGTTGAGGGCTTTTCCAGCATCACAGTTAATATTTATTTGCACCCTTATTAGCTGTCTTAACAGTTTTCAGGGAGTCATTAGACGGAATGTTCCATGTTGTGGAAGCAGAGAAAGAACTGATAGGAAGGGGATGCAATGCATGACAGTTCGTTAGCAAGAGTTAGGCTAACTGTAACCCTAATAACGCGAGATTTGTAGAAGCGAGGAATGTGTGAGGCAAGTGGGAAAGAACTGTGTGAGAAGTTGTTGCGACTTTGTATAGATAATGTGTAGATAATATGGAATGTAGACTAAGTCTACATTAGTGAGCAAAACAAGATATCAGAATGACCTATGTATAAACAAAATGCAGCTGTTGCTCATTGTAACAAAAGGTATAAATGCTTGCTGTAATTGTTTACCTGTTGAGAGACCTGCTTAGCTCTCTCCCTCTATGCAATTGATAGAGAGAAAATAAAGCATCTGACTTGCTGTACCCAAACAAAAAGTGAGAACTCTGTTATTCTCCGACAATGTGCTCAATCAAAAGGGGCTTCTGCTGGGTTTGGGCTTCTGGGACTGTTCCATAAGTGGTATGGAGGATTGCAATGGTAGCTGCTGCATGGTAATCTCATTCTATGCCATCTGTATAGCAGAATGGTTTGGAGTTGCAAAGCAGTCTCTTCACTGAAAAGATTCAATTCAGTGAGCTGCACTTATAAGTAGGATAAGCAGACTGTTGTGCTAATGAGAGCCTAATCATTAGGCTCTCTGTGAAGATGAATTTGCATGTGCTCTCATAGGGAGCAATATGGAGCAGAGTGTAAGTTAGACCAACCCCGAAGCTGCAGTAATTCCCACCAGTGCTGGGCAGGTCCCTGCACAATCCCAGAATATGGGGCTTGCAAAGGTGGCTTACAACTATGTGTTCCACTTTCTGCCTTCCCTCTATCACTGACTCACGCACAGGAATAGAACGACTAAGCATCGGGCCTAATGTCTTTCCACACATCAATTTAAAATGGACCTTGTACTCATACCCAGACTATGTCTGCACAATACACCACCTTTGGTGGCATATATGTATAAGTAGCTACACACCTCCATGAAAAGCAATCTGTCCACCGCTCTGGTGTATAGCTACACATGTCAGCGAAAGCCTGTAGCAGGGGGTGGTAGTGGGGAAAGGTTTCAGCAACTCTCTGCTGCTAGAGCCTTTTGCTACTGTGAGGAGCTTTTGCGCTCATGCTCTCTGTCCCCCACCACCCAGCAGGAGCCTTTCCCCACTGCCGAAGTCTTTACCCGCAATGCAGAAGAGCTCCGGCAGTGAGAAGATGGTGGAGACTTTACCTGCTGCCTCCCCACTGCTGGAGTCCTTACCTGCAATAGTGAAAGGCTCCAGCAATGGTGGCTGCCACAGTCTTTCCCTCCAGTGGTGAAAGGCTACAGCAGAAGAGAGCTGACGGAGTCCCAGCTGCCAGCTTCTTTTCCCTGCGGTGGGGAAAGGCTCCAGCAGCAGAGAGGCAGCAGGGCACTACATGACTAAAAATAGCAGTGTAGAAGGGAAGGCGCAGCTTGGGTGAGTAGAGTCCTATAGGGTATGTACTTGGGAACATACCCACACCCTCTACTCACCTAAGCCAGGCCTTACCGTCTCCATTGCTACTGAACCCCCTGCTAGTGGGGCTACCTGAGTACATACTCTACACACCGCTGAACGAAGCATCCAATGTAGACTCCTATTACAGGCCAGGAACTTATCCAGTCTCCCCAGGTGGCCCATATTGTATGTGCATGTGTACAAAAGGGGGCAGAATTAAAGCTGGTGAACGTGCTGGGAGATGGCTGTGTGGGATGGTGTTAGAAACTTAACTGAGATTCTCCTGACATTTTTATGTTTAAATTCTCATCTGTATCTTATTAATAAGCTTCATGCCAATTTCTGCTCCCACCTACATCCATGCATCCCTGTTGGCTTTAATGGGATTGCTCCAGTATATCCTGAGAGCAGAAGGGGGCAGGGAAGGCAGAGTTGTAGAAGAAATAGTTTTCCTATCTTAAATTCTTATTAACATATGTCTTGGTTTTCCAGCCAGACCATCTCAATCGGTGATTGTCAGTTTTCATAAGCTAATTGGGTCAGTACTTGGAGCGTGAGATCTCCAAGGAAATCACATGTTTTGGAGCAAGTGGTTTCTCTGACTCTGTAGGTTTTATGGTTTGCTTCTAATCTTGTATAGAGCCAGTGTCCCCAACATAGTGCTAGAAGGAGCTGCTGGCGTTTTGAGATGAGATTTAAAATGGAATACCTGTGCACGTGTAATTAAAAATCCCATTGTGCTCTTCACAAAAAGATAAGTTAACATTTATCACCTAGCTGTATTCCATTCTGGGTAATGACATGTGGCTACCTTAAAAAATTCTCCTACAATATGAGTTAGAGAAACTGTCCTTCATCTCCACCTAAAAAACATAAAAACATAGCATATTTCAGTTGTGGATGAAGTTACATACATTCATTCATACATACATACATGTATATGTATATATATTGAAGTTGTGCATATAAAAGGCTCATCTCTTTATAGTAATCTCAGTTCATCATCATATTCCAGACACTATCTATCCCTGTTTTTTGCATTTGCTTTTTTATGGTCTTTGTAGATGTACCTGGATGTTTAATTCTTTCAATAATTTATCAGTTAGAGACTTAACCCCAGAACCAGTGCCTCTTGAGATTAATATATTATAGATACCAACCTGTCATTACAGCTTCACTTGCTTCCTCTGTTCATGAGTTCCACACCTGTGGCAATGTACTTGGCTGGTGTGTTCAAAGTTAGCCATGTGTTGTTTCCCTCATGATCTCTTTACATTTCATCCTTTTATGGGGATGCTGAACATTTAATAAGTGAAAACATGAATAAAGGTGAAGAGTTGTGACATGCCAGTACTAAATGCAGACTTGATGCAGAGCAAACAGTAGCTCCACCCAAAGGGCTTTATTCTACAAGGTGCTGAGCATTTAAGCATGTACTTAACTTCAGGCACATGCATACACCCTTTTAAGTCAGTGGAACTACTCATGTGCTTAAACTTAAGCATGTTCTTAAGTGCTCTGCTGGATCATGGCCAGTGGGTTCAGCACATGGGTGGAACAAGTCAAACCCAAATACACCTCAGCTAACAACACTCTCAACTGTTTTGTCGAGGCAGGGATCTCAAACTCCCACCCTACAGGCCATAGCTGGCCCTCTCAATATCCTGCTCCTATGACAGATGTAAATTCTGTCAAGTTTTCATTTACAGAGAACAAGTTTTGAGCTGTGTTAATCCACAATTAATTCTCCGCCGGGGGGAGAAAAGATTGTAATGGGATCCACCATTCCGAGGAGAGTGCTCTACACACTGGACTATGCAGTAATTCTCAGGCGCTCTCTTTCTCTGGCCCAATGACTAAGTGTTCTATCCACAATGGAACAGTCATTGGGTCAGAGAGAAATGACTCTACAGACCAGTAGTTAGGGCACCCCCTTAGAGATGGGAGACCCTGGGTCCAGTCCCCCTGCTCCAATGACTTTATCCACAATGGAACAGCTTCAATAGGAGAGACTGAGGGAGCCCCTCCCATCAGAATATCTGATAGCCCAGTGGTTAGAGCATTCTCCTGAGACGTTGAGACCCCCTGTTGCAATCCTTTCTCCCCCTCCTGCAGAGATGGGTAATTGAAACTTGGTCTCCCACATCCCAGGCAAGTGCCTAACCACTGGGTTAACAGCTATGAAGTGTACAGCAGCAGCACCAGCTTCTCCAGATATTTTATATGGTGCAAGGCAGGCAGCAAATTAATTACTACAAGAAATACTTAAGTGCCGAAACTTGACTCCAAGCAGCAGATTCCTATTCATGGATAGGTAGCACAGCTCGGTGCTTTTCTGCAGCTGGATTTATTGCCCATCTCCATGAAAGGGGTGAGGCTTAAGACACACCCTTGTCATCAGGGTCTCCTATTGGCTAGTTTAGGCAGCTCCCTGCCTAGCATGCTGGCTTTTGTAGATTGCATTCCTAGGCACCTCTCTCTCCCCATTAATTGTATAGGGAGCCTAACTCAGGTTTCTGAATTGCAGTGTTCCTGTGATTTTCTAGGTTGGAATGCCTAAGTGCCTTTGTGGGTGCAGGCCTGAGAAATCTTAGGTTCCATTTCAGGCTCTTCAGAGGAGTGGGTTTCAATGGCCACAGACTCCTATGTTTCCCTCCAACCCAACCCTGTCTCTTCCCCACCTCTGGTTCCTCATCCCAGTCCCATTTTCCTTACCTAGGCTGTCCCAGTCTCTACTTCTCAGGCTTTTCATCTTTGTTCCAGTTTGCTTGCCCACCAAGTCCAAGTCTCACCTCTCCAAACTCCCCATCGCAATACCACTGTGTCCCCCAACTCTTCGCCTAGTCTCCTGGCCCAGGCATTCCCAGTCACTGCCCATCCCAACTCCCAATCTCAGGTTCTGTATTGTCCCCATTCTCTTTGTCCCAATCTACTCTCCCCACCATCCAACAGGTTTGACTCTTGCTACCTCTACATTTGACTGAAACAGCTTCCTCCTCCACTCTGCTTGGGCCCAGCAGGAAGGTTCTTGAGAGCACAGGAGAGAGAGGCTCCCTGCTCTTAGTTCAAGTGTCTGGACCCAGAAAAACCTGCAGCAGCCCAGCGTTGTAATTACAGGTAAAGTCCTGCTCAGCCCCAGGCTGGAGCATGCCCTGTGTGAACAAAATATTTGGGGAATTTGGCTGCTAAAATCTTGTCTCTGTGCGCATATGCATAGTGCAATTTTTCAAATGCACATAACTTCACTTAATGTGGGAAGATTTTCACAGGAACAGCAAAAGACACATCCCTCTCTCAAATGTCAAGTCCCTTCTCCAAGGTACGGGTTTGCTTATAGATTATCAAAGAAGGCCACCAGATTATTTTTTTAACATGGGCAAAACAATGTATTTTTCCATAGTCTTGTTCTCAGAAATGGATTATGTGTTTTGGCTAAAGTTCCCCACCACACAAAAAGAAAACCCCACCAAAAAAAAAAAAAAAAAAAACCTACCTGAAACAGATCCCCAGCATGGAAAATTTCAGCCCCAACATTTAAACTTTAGCAAAGTTATAAGCAACTGAAAACAGGGTCTTATAATGGGGAGTGCCAGGCAACCTTAATAACAAGTGCTGTTAGGGCCACTGACCCACCACTGTGGGATTGCATTGCTATGGTCCTGTTTCTGAAGCTGCTCCATGGAAATAAAGGTGATCAGGGAATTGATCTGTTTTGTGCAGGCGGCTAATGATTGAAGTGAACATCTACATACATCTGCTCCTTATCAGCTAGTCTGTGATAGAATTTTAGAGGCATTCCAACAGAGATGGTTGAATACAATTCTTTAATTCAACTTCTTGGCTAGTATTGCTTGTTCATAGAATCATAGAATCATAGAATATCAGAGTTGGAAGGGACCTCAAGAGGTCATCTAGTCCAACCCCCTGCTCAAAGCAGGACCAATTCCCAGCTAAATCATCCCAGCCAGGGCTTTGTCAAGCCGGGCCTTAAAAACCTCCAAGGAAGGAGACTCCACCACCTCCCTAGGTAACGCATTCCAGTGTTTCACCACCCTCCTAGTGAAATAGTTTTTCCTGATATCCAACCTGGACCTCCCCCACTGCAACTTGAGACCATTGCTCCTTGTTCTGTCATCTGCCACCACTGAGAACAGCCGAGCTCCATCCTCTTTGGAACCCCCCTTCAGGTAGTTGAAGGCTGCTATCAAATCCCCCCTCATTCTTCTCTTCTGGAGACTAAACAATCCCAGTTCTCTCAGCCTCTCCTCATAAGTCATGTGCTCCAGACCCCTAATCATTTTTGTTGCCCTCCGCTGGACTCTTTCCAATTTTTCCACATCCTTCTTGTAGTGTGGGGCCCAAAACTGGACACAGTATTCCAGATGAGGCCTCACCAATGTCGAATAAAGGGGAACGATCACGTTCCTCGATCTGCTGGCAATGCCCCTACTTATACAGCCCAAAATGCCGTTAGCCTTCTTGGCAACAAGAGCACACTGTTGACTCATATCCAGCTTCTCGTCCACTGTGACCCCTAGGTCCTTTTCAGCAGAACTGCTACCTAGCCATTCGGTCCCTAGTCTGTAGCAGTGCATGGGATTCTTCCGTCCTAAGTGCAGGACTCTGCACTTGTCCTTGTTGAACCTCATCAGGTTTTTTTCTGCCCAATCCTCTAATTTGTCTAGGTCCCTCTGTATCCGATCCCTACCCTCTAGTGTATCTACCACGCCTCCTAGTTTAGTGTCATCTGCAAACTTGCTGAGAGTGCAGTCCACACCATCCTCCAGATCATTAATAAAGATATTAAACAAAACCGGCCCCAGGACCGACCCTTGGGGCACTCCACTTGAAACCGGCTGCCAACTAGACATGGAGCCATTGATCACTACCCGTTGAGCCCGACGATCTAGCCAGCTTTCTATCCACCTTACAGTCCATTCATCCAGCCCATACTTCTTTAATTTGGTGGCAAGAATACTGTGGGAGACCGTATCAAAAGCTTTGCTAAAGTCAAGAAATAACACATCCACTGCTTTCCCCTCATCCACAGAGCCAGTTATCTCATCATAGAAGGCAATTAGGTTAGTCAGGCACGACTTCCCCTTCGTGAATCCATGCTGACTGTTCCTGATCACTTTCCTCTCCTCTAAATGTTTCATAATTGATTCCTTGAGGACCTGCTCCATGATTTTTCCAGGGACTGAGGTGAGGCTGACTGGCCTGTAGTTCCCCAGATCCTCCTTCTTCCCTTTTTTAAAGATGGGCACTACATTAGCCTTTTTCCAGTCATCTGGGACCTCCCCCGATCGCCATGAGTTTTCAAAAATAATGGCTAATGGCTCTGCAATCTCACCCGCCAACTCTTTTAGCACCCTCGGATGCAGCGCATCCGGCCCCATGGACTTGTGCACGTCCAGTTTTTCTAAATAGTCCCGAACCACTTCTTTCTCCACAGAGGGTTGGTCACCTTCTCCCCATGCTGTACTGCCCAGTGCAGCAATCTGGGAGCTGACCTTGTGCGTGAAGACAGAGGCAAAAAAATCATTGAGTACATTAGCTTTTTCCACATCCTCTGTCACTTTTTTGCATTTAAGATCAGCAAGGATTTCACTGTTTAGCCAAGCTGGTCGCCTGCCATATTTACTATTCTTTCTACACATCGGGATGGTTTGTTCCTGCAACCTCAATAAGGATTCTTTAAAATACAGCCAGCTCTCCTGGACCCCTTTGCCCTTCATGTTATTCTCCCAGGGGATCCTGCCCATCTGTTCCCTGAGGGAGTCAAAGTCTGCTTTTCTGAAGTCCAGGGTCCGTATTCTGCTGCTCTCCTTTCTTCCTTGTGTCAGGATCCTGAACTCGACCATCTCATGGTCACTGCCTCCCAGGTTCCCATCCACTTTTGCTTCCCCTACTAGTTCTTCCCTGTTTGTGAGCAGCAGGTCAAGAAAAGCTTTGCCCCTAGTTGGTTCCTCCAGCACTTGCACCAGGAAATTGTCCCCTACACTTTCCAAAAATTTCCTGGATTGCCTGTGCACCGCTGTATTGCTCTCCCAGCAGATATCAGGGTGATTAAAGTCTCCCATGAGAACCAGGGCCTGTGATCTAGCAATTTCTGCTAGTTGCCAGAAGAAAGCCTCGTCCACCTCATCCCCCTGGTCTGGTGGTCTATAGCAGACTCCAACCACAACATCACCCTTGTTGCTCCCACTTCTCAACTTTATCCAGAGACTCTCAGGTTTTTCTGCAGTATCATACCGGAGCTCTGAGTAGTCATACTCCTCTCTTACATACAATGCAACTCCCCCACCTTTTCTGCCCTGCCTGTCCTTCCTGAACAGTTTATATCCATCCATGACAGTACTCCAGTCATGTGAGTTGTCCCACCAAGTCTCTGTTATTCCAATCACATCATAGTTCCCTGACTGTGCCAGGACTTCCAGTTCTCCCTGCTTGTTTCCCAGGCTTCTTGCATTTGTGTATAGGCACTTAAGATAACTCAATGATCGTCCCTCTTTCTCAGCATGAGACAGGAGTCCTCCCCTGCCCCCTCCCCAAATCAGGCATCAAATAAGGGAACTTAAATAACTTCATTTTGTTGCTCAGGATGGGTGGGGGTATTAAAATACAGCCTGGATACTTACAAGCACATAGAATAATAGCTAGAATATTGGATTCCTTCACTCTTTTGGTTGCATACTGGTGCTCATTATGGTAATGAGTTCTTTCCAGGTGAATAGATTGGCATATCAAAGTCTTTACTGAAGTACATGGAATCTGGCCCTGGTTATAGGAAGCTCCGCTTTGTATAGGATGGTTTGGTTTTGTATTTGTGGTGTGTGTGAAATATTTCATGTCCTGTTTTTCAGAAGTGTTGAGCATCCACAGCTCCCTTTGGCGTGAATGGTGCAAGGTCCCCAGTACCAATAAAAGTAAGGCCATAGATCTGCTTTAGTATCCCTCTAACAGGAAAGGAATAATATATCTTGAAGGGGGATTTCAGTGCTTTCTTTTGCTCAATAAATAATATTATAATAATGTGTTCAGAATTTAGTTGTAACCCCTGCCATTTACATCTTGAAGGAACTCCATGAGTATACTGTTTCCTGTTTTTTATATACAAAGTGCATGGTTTTCTGTTGGGGCAATTGAAGGGATGGAGAGTTTTGTAGAAGCTGCAGATGAAAAATAAGCGGGAGGTGAAATTTACAATATCAAACGTGGTGGGGTTTAGTATTTTTATTTCTCTGCTATTTCCATTTCACACCTGTGTGGAATATAGTTAATTCTGTTATTACTTATCCCTGTTCTACACACACACTCTCTGTATGAAATTTTGACCCTGGGAGATTTGCCATTGACTTCAGTGGGGCCAGAATTTCACCTTCTCTTTTTAACAGGATAATTCCATTTAGTATATCTTGTTTCCCATTCTGCTTCTGCAACCCTTACTCCTTGCTCTTAGTAAGGCTCACAGGATTAGGCCCATAACTTGTAAAGTATTAAAGGCCAAGAGTATGTCGTTCTTGCTGGGGCATAACTACTACTCTGCTTTATTAGAGTTGGAAGTGCCATTATGGGTATTTTTTAAAAGGGCACTAATTCACTCTGGTTAACTTTTAATATATTGAATAAAATACAAAAAAATAAAGGTAACACCATATACTAAAGGTGGGAGTGGCTAGGAATGAAAATACAGCTACTGTGTACATGTCTGATGGGGATATGCCCTTTTCATTCCCTCTATCCAATAAACCAGCCCATACAAATGGTGAACTCTCAGCAAGAGTTAGTTTGTTGGCAATACCCCAGGCATGAGCTATGTACAATCTACATCCTGATGTATACACTCTTTGTTGCTAGATTTGAATGGAAGCCTGACAAAAGTGCCTCACTGAATTTCATACTTTTTCTGTCAACAAATATTATACAGACAAGTTTAGGTATAGGTAAGATGGGGGGCCACTGTTAAATTCCAAAACAAGCTTAAGTCTTTAATGTCTTGAGGGGGGAAACCTGACTGAGCAGAAAATACCAGGTTATAATTTTTCAGGTGAGGTATTAGCTGCCAAACAATGAAGTTCTGAAACCTTTGGCCATTTATTTGGCGGTAGTATTTATGTCTAACCTTAATGGAAGTTAACTTAAACCTAAACTATAACACCAGACTACTGATCTGTCTTTTCTGGTGGCACTCACTGTGACCATATTCTATGAGAGTGGAAACACAAACACACATCTGCTTCTTGAAAATAATTTACTTTCTTAAGAGTATAGTGAAATATGTTGCTAGAGGGCCGTATTGATGACAATAGAAATAACAGAGAAATCTACGCTATCATAGTTTTATTGTCAGTCCTGTCTATAGCGTAGCTTTGTAGCAGCCAGCATTAGTACAAACGTTGATGCTGGCTTCCTCAGTTTCTTATAGCCTTAGTAAAAAAAAAAAAAAAAAAAGTTTTTCTTCACATATCCTAGTCATCTACCCTTTGACCATGCTGATAGTCAAACTTAATTCACATCTACAAAATATAAAGTTTAATTATATTTAAAAAGGGAGAGGAAGGGAAAGGGAGAGAGGCTGGCTTTAACTCTCTATTGGAAAAGTACTTGAAATTCTTCACATTCTTCTCCTGTTAACAGCATGTTTACTTTTAATCACTGGGTTATTAGGATTAACACAAGTCATTGCTTCAAGCTCATTTAGTTTGAATTTAGTGAAAACAAACTACCTCCTACAGACTCTAGGAAACATTCTTTTTCCATATAAATGTATTAATTTTCAAGAAGCAACTATACAAAGTAACGTGAGCCTGGACTAACTCTTCAGACCCACCATTCAACACTGTGGTGCATGTATGCATTCTAATTAAACTCACTCTATTGCAAATTTCAGGATAATTTGAATATTTTCACACTAATTAACAAAGCAATCTCTATTTTAGAGATTTGATCTTAAACATACTAAGTTGTTTTCATCTGTTTTAGCGAATAGGGGACTGCACTTTGGGTAGAGCAATTTTTAATTTTTTCCCCCTAAACTAATAAAGTCTATCAGTCATCATTAGTTCCAAGGTAGAGCTTGTTTTAGGTTTCAGAGGAACTGAGTTTGTAGAAGTTCAAGCTTCTACTACAGAAAGCTTCCACATTCAGCCAAGTTGTTTGTTACCTGTCAAAATTTTCTACTAAGAGTACATTTAGGTAAATATTTCTTTATTAAATGATTAAATCCATAAATAAATTCTTTTAATTCATTGAATATAAAATTAAAATCATTTACAACTTATTCCAGTATTACGGGGGGGGGGAAGGGGGGGTTAAAAAAACAAAAGGCTACATTTTGATAAATAAAATACTCAGCTTTAAAACAACTGATTTCTGTTTGCAGTTAAACTATAATTGGTACATAATAGCTGCCACCAGTGAGTACTCTAAAGTGCCCACCTCAGGAAGGAATGTATCTTCCAACTCATGTTTGGAAAAAAAATTAAAAAAAAAAAAACAAGTGTTAAAAGTGAAGAGTTTAGAAAAGTTTAAAGTTTTCATAACCAGAACAAACATTTATCTGATCAGTTACAAACAGAAAACAGCACATGATTAAGGTAAGGTGCTCCAAAAAGAAGCAATAAAGTTGCTCCAGTACTATGAAGCTTTAAGTATACTTAAATCTCTGTTGCATTAGTGTCCAGTTGCACAGGGTGCTCTTGTAGTAGTATCTCAATGTTGCCCTCAAATGGGCAAGGCACCATTTCCACAGAGTTCTTTTCTCCATTGCTTGTTACTTCAAAATTCTGATAACTCCCCACCCCCATCACAATTTAGTCCCTAAATTTGTGAATGTCATTGAACAGTCTGTAATATGGGTAAGCTTCATTTGCATGTGGACAGTTGTAGTTGCATTTGCAAGACTGGATCATCATTACATTCTTAGTGAAAGTTTCTCCATCATCACAACGGAACCTGATCTTGACGGTCCTGGTCTGGTGGGGGGTACAGCATCTTCCATCCACACAGGAGCCACAGTATTTGGGGCGATACTTCTTCACACTGGAACAGCCAGCATAAGTAAACTTCATTGGGGCTTGTGACTTCTTGGTCTTGGTGCATTTCTTTCCCTTCTGTATGGAAGAGGTAACAATGTTATTAGCAAAATATTTCTTTGTAACATCCACCTTCAACCCAGACCCATCTGGGGGAAAAAGGGGGCTATCACAGAGATCTATATTTACCTTTAGGGAACCATAACTGGTCTGTTCACATGGCCGCACTTCACATATCCTGGTCTCTTTGACTAGTCTACAGTCGGGATTATCATTGGTGACTCTGGTAGAGATGCCAGTTCCACAAGTCTTTGAACACTGGGACCATGAAGTTGTCTGCACGATGCATTTGAGACTCTCAAAAGATCGGCTGTATGGCTCAGATCCAAAGACTAGAAGGGAGGAAAAGAAGAAGAACTTGGCATAAAGTTTCTCATATATCTTGATGCCTCTTCTCAATGAGGAATACAGAAAAGCACTATACCCATTGTATTTAAAGTATCCCCTCCCAATACAGAGCATTACTAATATGTACAATAGCCTTACTCACCAGGTAGCGTTTTCAGTCCTCCTTTCACAATGGCAATCAGCTCGTTGTTCCTGGTTAATTCACCTTCAGAAGCATCCAGGCCAAATTCTTTGTTGAAGAAACCTTCCAACTCCTCAGGAGCATCTTTGGTCTCATCACAGACCCATTCTTCACAGCACTGGCCAGGGACTTTAACCAGCCTTGGGTTGGCACAGCCCAGGTTAGGGAGAGAGAGTTCTTGTGGGCAGAGTGGGATGCAGCCCACAGCTCCATCTATGCATGTGCACTGGTGTTTACAATTGGGCTGGAAACTTTCACCATTCTGGTAGATTTTTGAGTTATATTCACAGGGTCTCCCCTCGGATTGCGCTGCAGAGATTAATAAAGAGAGAAAGGAGGGAGTTAGAGGTGAGACCCGCTGTTTTAAACGCATGCATATTTGCTGCTCGGTTAAATTCGAGTTATGGTAAAGTTCCCTACAATCCCCTAGAGACTCAAGGCTAGAACAATAAGTTAGTCAGGAATCACTTTTCCTTATGCGCTTTTAGCGGAGCCCAGACATACTGAATTGCATTCCAGACTGCTGAAGTCATGTGCCTTTCTGCCAAGCTACCAACAACAAAGCATAACCATACATGGACTCAAAATTACTAAACTTGGGCACTATGGGGACTATTATTATTTTTAAAGGAGCCAAACCACACGCCTCTTACCTCTGCAGATCCCCTTCTGAGCCGTGGTACTGGCGCCGAAATTGCATTCCAGCCCCTTGGTGTGATCACAAGGCTGGGTCTTACTGCAGTCCTCGTTGAGTTGTTTAGCGCAGACTTTACAGCAGCCGCAGCCGTCCAGAACGAGACCGACTCCCGGGGCACATTTGGGCACCTCCAGAGGGCACTGGCAGGCGGCCGGGCAGGCGGAAAGCGCCTAGGGAACGAAGCACATTAAAAGCCGATGAGTGTAAGTGCTAAATGGCTCATGCATAGAGACACAAACCCGAGATTTACAACAACCCGAGATTTACAACAACCCACAGTACGGACAGCAGCGCTCGTCCACACCTAGGAGTTAGCGATGCTCCCAGTTTATGCCTTCACAACACATACACCCAGGCGATCGACTTTCCGGGGGTATATTTCGCGGCAGGAAAGTGACCAAAAAATGGCAAACAGCTTTAAAAAAAAACTCGAAACCCTACGGTCCCAAACAAAGTTACATGCAAACGCCAACTTACCAGCCTGAATAAGTGGACGAAGGCAACAGCCAGAAAGAAATAACTGGTGGTTTGGTAGCTCATTGTTAGCGAAGGAACTGTTTTCCTACTATAGCTAAAATAAAATAACAAACTAGAGTAGAGAGAGAGCCTAAAACTTTCCCTGCGGCTTTACAGGCTGAGTGGATCTCTTCTTGTGCCTGTAGAGAGAAGAGTCTAAATCCTGAAGGGCTGTGAAAGCGTGTGCTGCTACGTTTTCTTCTTTTCTGAGAAGAGCAAGAGGGATAACAGGGCTGCTGCCTGGATCCTCCGCTTCTCGGGGTCCCTTTGCAGTCTGAGGAGGCAGCGAGGGAGCCACTCCTTATATACAGTGCTGATGCCGCCGCGTGTTGCAGCTGCACTGACGTTGAGCGTTCCAGAATGCTAAAGCATCCAGAATTCCAAAGCATCTCAGGAATGTTTCTTGGCGCGGTTTGCGTCCAAGCTCCTCCCTGTCTAAGTTGCACCTTTTTTTTTTTTTTTTTTGGTCTCAATAAAGTTCTACCCTCCCCTTCCCCCAATCCTCAAACTTGAAATGATAATTTAAATAATCCTCCCTTTAAGGATCTTTTATGATCATGTGGGAAATGCATTTTAGGAGGTTCTTTTTTTAAAAAAAAGTTCCCAGTTTTCAGGCTGGGAAACGCTATACGTAGATCCTCCCTGTGTGTTTATTAAGTAAGTTATGTACGACTGAATGTCACTCTGAAATATTGGGGGTGGGGGAGGTGGTCCGGAAAAGCAGCACAAATCTGTTGCTGAAATTATGCACCTTCCTATCAAAGCCAAAAAACTTTGATCCAGTGTGTGAGTGAGGGTGTGTATTTCAAACTAATGCCCTGATGGCTTACTTTTAAATATTTATGAATGGGAAAGGAACACAATAAATAGCTCCCTAGTATCTGGCAAAGTTCCATTAAAAGGTCTTCCCTAGCTTTTTGCTTTGAGAGGTTCCCACTTTTGTTATAATCATGGAAGGTGGAGGTTCTCAGTGCAGTGACTTCGAAGAATCACAGGAAAAAGTTGGCTACTTCTTTACAGGTCCAGTACATATATAATCAGCTGACCTTGCCCAGCCCTCACCCCCAGGTTGTGTAATTTTTTTTAATGATCAGAATTTGGAAATGCAAATAACTCTGCTGCATGTTCTTATCCTAAGCCTTGCCCTAGGAAAGGTAAGTCAGACAACTCTTTTATAAATACTGTTCCTTGGAAAAATGAAGAAACTGCTACACTGTGTTCTCTCTAATTTATAATCTTTAAAGGTGAAGTCGCTGCAAGAAAGTCGCTGCTTGGTTTAAAATTATTTTAAACACTGGATTTTGAAATTGAATAAAAGGAACCTTTTAAATTATTATATTGAGTTTACTATCCTCATTGCTATTTTATTCTGCCTAAATACTTTAGGAGGGCAGAATAACAAGCCTTAAGTTTCTATGGAATATTGACCTCCCTATGACCTTCATTCCAGCATACAATGATAAGCAATTAAAATAAACATCTGTCTAAACTATAGGTTAACCCTAGAGGGGTGAAAATTCAAAGACTGATCATGTTACTTTTGTATAGGAATACTCATACATAGACGTTTTTAAAGCTTTTAATATATTCTCTACATACCAAATTTACATTAATCCAGTGATTTGTTATTGGGGTTGTTATTTCAGAGATAAACCCTGGAGTGCTTTAGATGTCTAGTGTTTAGGCCAGGAACAAGTTAGGAGAAAATCCCAGGCCCTGCAGCACATACATCCCGCTGCAGTCGTGTTTATCACCAAAGTTTTTAGTAATCCTTGGTAAGGTTAGACTCACTTAGGGATTCCTCCATGAAGCTAAAAATTTGGGATGGGGGGGAGGGGCAGAGTTCCTAGCTTCTGTTGTGGCATTTTTTAGGTTTCATGGCTGTAAGTATTTCCAGATG
This sequence comes from Malaclemys terrapin pileata, assembly GCF_027887155.1. Taxonomy (NCBI): domain Eukaryota; kingdom Metazoa; phylum Chordata; order Testudines; family Emydidae; genus Malaclemys; species Malaclemys terrapin. The sequence goes on from NC_071512.1 coordinate 81,102,488, forward strand.
GTGATTCAGACACCAGACGTAACAATATTTCCATATTTGGTATAGCAGTAGCCTGCATTTTTCACATTTTTCTGCTCTGTTATCCAACCACAAAGCATTCTTGACAGCTTCAAATGGTGTTAAATATAGACTTAACTTCTGTTCCCAGGGCAGGAAATTCTTTGGGATTCCTGTTTTTCACGCAATCTGTCTATCATGATTTAGTAGAAATTACAGTGGAGGAGCCAACTGTAGCTTGCTCGTTTATTGAAAAAAGCAAAGTAGTTCGGTCTGCTACCAAACAGCGTTACAATATATCCCCATTCCAAGGATTTTTTTCTTTGCAAACAGATTACGGTTCCTAACACAAGTTTGTTTTTTGTTGCCTTCAATGACTGAAGGTGGAAGAGCAGACCCACAGCGGAGGAGAAACTTGACAAAAGCCTCCAATGCCCTTGGAAACCAGAGGTGGTGGGGAAGAAGTGGAGAGGGAGGAGATGGGCAGAGGAGGGGGGAATCTGATTAACCTGTCTGCCTAGCATTTCCAAACAGTATGTGTCTCTGTGTGCTGCTCCTAAAGGATAGGTGGTTAGGGAGGGAAAGCAGCACTGGCCCCGCTGCTAGGAGGAGAGAAGCCCAGACGTCTTGTCGCCTGCTCCTTTCCACCACTGAAAGGGTTACAGAGAGGATCATTTCATGGTGACTGATTGGGGGACTGTGCACATGTTTCAGGGTAAGTTTTGCTCCCGGTGCTAAATCTGTTTAGGGGGCTGGGGGACGTGTGTGTGTGCGTTTGGGATTTTTTAAAATACAGCAGGAATAATAGGCAGCTTTGTTGGACCTTGCTGGAGCCACAGAAAAGGGGGTTTGTTGTTGTCTTGGGAGCGCCTGCTCCTGGACTTGGCTTTAGATTGAGCAGTGTGGGGGGCACTCTGCTGCCAGGGAGGTGAAGGCGACACAAGAAAGGGGCCAATATAATAGGGCCACTGTCTTCAGCAGAGGCTTGGAGCTGCAGCCTGAACCCTACAGTGGAGTTTCCAAAACATATGTGGTTTTGTTTTACTTCTCAAGCATGCATCTTTTCTAACTGGCTCCAGCCACCCCTCCCCCTTCCCCTACTCCCCAAGGAATAGACCAGGGGTTGATGGATAAAGTCCATCTTTGTTGATTCTTCTGGAGACCATTCTCCCTCCTCCCCATCAACACCCCACCACCATCACCCTGGATAAATAAAGTAACATGAGGAAACCATCTGTTGACCCAAAATGGTGGCATAAGGGACCAATTTAAGCATAAAATAATTCTCCCCCCACCCAACCCCCTCTGAAAGTGCCTTTACAATTATAAGAGAGACAAGGTGGGTGAGGTAATATCTTTTATTGGACCAACTTCTCTTGGTGGAAGAGACGAGCTTTCCAGCTCAATGGAAGTATTTTACTGGAAGCATTTCTGCTTTAAAGGCTCTTTCATGGTCTCCCTGTTTCAGTTATGTTTCATATGGTGCCAGGGTGGGAATGTGGAGAGTATGAAAAGGAGACAGAAAGAGGCATTTGTGTGGCTGTCATTGCACTGGAGCTGGTCTCAGCAGCAGCCGCCCCCAGAGCTGTCACTGCTGTGGAGGTGCTGCTGCCCCATGCTGGAAGGGAACGGGCTGCACTGGCCCCTGGCCTTGCTGAGGCTCTGCAATGAGGGAGAGAGAAGAGAGTCTGTTGCCAGAGTCTTATTTCCAGCTTCAGCACAAACTTAGGATGTTTCCAGCTCAGTTCCATATTTGGTGAAAGTCTTGTGAGCTTCGTCATCCATCCGATGATGGGGATGATGCAGCCTCAGCAGCAGCCACCAAGCTCCGTTTAGAAAGAGGAAATCAGGGGTCTTTGACCTGCATACCAAAAATACAGGTCACTGGAGAATCTGTGGGCACGTTTTCAATCCTTCCCTTCTGAGCCTGGGGGAGGGGCTTGGGGGGTTTCCTCCGCTGGAGAGTTTACTGATGACCGTTGTGCCTCAAGAATGAATATCATCAATTCATCCTGGCATGTTAACCACATTAAGTTAGGGATAGGACTGAACAGCTGCGTTTGTTTTACATTGTTTTAGAGATGGACCCAAGCCATGAAATTCACATTTGGATCTGACCGTCCTGAGAGTTTGGGTGGGATGGGGGATTTGGATGATTATTTTGTTTTGACCCATTATAGAGATAGGGACCAGTGCAAAGTTTGGATCTGGGGCCAAATTTCCCCAATGCCCTCGAGGGATTTTGGTTCTGGGCCAATGTTTTTCTGCGGTTTGGTTAGAATAACAGAATCACAACTTTATGTATTTGTTTTTGTTTTCATCTGTGAAGTCATTTTGCTCCGAGTTCCATAAGGGAAAGGAAAAAAACGCAGCTAATCTTGTAATCTGGCAGTGCCTGGAGGAGTTTAGGAGAGCTGAGAAGATAAGGCAGGTGTGCAGTCTAAAAGAACAGATTATTCTCTCTCTTTCTTAAAGATTTACATTTCCTTGTGTGCCAGTGCATGTGCCTGATACATTGCTGGGGGCAAAAAGCAGGTGAGCAGCTGTCCCAGATATGTGCTTTAGTGATGTTGATATACTAGATTAGCCACACCAAATACTTTGAAGTGTTGTAATTTATATGAGTATAGTATATGCGTTCTGCCACGACTCAGAGCCTGCACCTGAATGCAGCCACAAAAGGGTTAATGTGGTGTTTCATCCTTTTAATCTTTTCATCATTTTCTTTTCATTCTAATCTAAATCTCCCTTGCTGCAATTTAATTCAAGTGACAGATTTGTTGGGTTTTTGTCTATGGTGTTTTTGTGGCTCATGAAAGGTGATGGGTTGGCAGCTCCAGGCCTTCTCTTCACTGATTAGATATTACCTGAGCATGAGTGGTGGCAGGCAATGCTTCCCTTCCCTTCCCTTCTCATCAATTGCCTCAAAACTTGACCTAAAAACAGGGTTGCAAAGGTAATTAATTCTTAATTCCCATGCAACTCGTTGACTGTCTCCCAGTATTGACAATAAGTCACCAATTAGTGCTATTTGTGATTATAGGCATTCTTATTTGCATACCTACCCATTAATAATTGGCCTGAGACCACCAACTAATTCACATGAGCCACCAATAACCATTAAGTGGTTCCATTAACCATTTCTATCCCTACTGACTTGGCAAAATTGCAGTTGGTGACCTGGAGGTGAAAGGTTTCTTATCCTGTTTCCAACTCTCTGAGCTCTCCAGTATTCCAGGTTTTCCTATTTTGCAGGTGTATGATTCTCCTCAGCTGTTTTATTGTGAAGATCTGTAATTCCTTTTGAACCTGTGACTGGTTGAATCTGTAACTGATACAATTTTATCCAGGATAAATCATAGAATCATAGAAATGTAGAACTGGAAGGGACCTCGATAGATCATCTTGTCCAGTCCTCTGCACTGAGGCAGTACTAAATATTATCTAGACCATCCCTGACAGGTATTTGTCTAACCTGTTCCTAAAAACCTCCAATGATGGAGAAAAGAAGAATGACTGGGGTGGGAGGGAGCATGATAACAGTTTTCAAGTATATAAAATGTTGTTACAAGGAAGAGGGTGAAAAAAAGCCTCTGAGAATAGGACAAAAGGCAATGGGCTTAAATTGCAGCAAGGGAGGTTTAGGTTGGACATTAGGAAAAACTTCCTAACTGTCAGGGTAGTTAAGCACTGGAACAAATTGCCTAGGGAGGTTATGGAATCTCCATCATTGGAAGGTTTTTAAGAGCAGGTTAGACCAATACCTGTCAGGATGTTATTACTTAGTTATTACTTAGTCCTGTCCTGAGTGCAGGGGGTCAGGACTAGATGAGCTATAGCCATCCCGTCCAGTCCTACGCTTATATGATTCTACAGCCTCCTTAGTACAAAGCAAGCATTTGGGACAACTTATTATATTCATGGTTATATATATTTACTGGGTATATATAACATTAATTTCACAGGCCATCTGTCTTTGCATTTCCCTAGCACCTGTGCTTTAGGAGCCTAGATTCTGAACTTTCATTTCTTCCAGGAAAAGGGTTCCAATGGAACTGTGACAGGTTGGACCCCTTGGGAAGCCACCTGATGTGCTGAGATACCACTGAGTCTACCTGTTCTGCCAGCCTGGGCCCCCTTTAACCTGTCTTGCTGAGCCAGGCTCTTAAAACCTCCTCTAAGACACACACAGGCAGGGCCACACCCAGCTGCAGATCAGCTCGGGGAAGACTCATCTTAAGAAACTTTCCACAGCACCCAGATGTCCACCCACCCTTGGAGCACAAACCCAAAATAATATGAAATTCGCCTCTTCCCTCAATGTGGAGGAGGGTATGCACAACTACTCCCCCCCACCCCCTCCCAGTTAGAAATCACATAAACTGTGTTATATTGTAAACCAGAAATAAATTTATTAACTATAACTCATGTATTTTAAGTGGTTAAGGAGGTAGCAGACAGAACAAGGCAAATTACTAAGAAAATAAAACAGAGCACACAAACTAGGCTTAATACACTAAAGAAACTGGTTACTTGTAAGTTCTCACCCTAAATGCGGTTCTAATAATCTTCTTCACAGGCCAGATGCCCTTCCAGCCTGGGTCCAGTTCTTTCCCCCAGTTCCCCCTTAGTTGTTTCCAGCAGTCATCTTGTGTGGGGTAGCAGGGGAGAACTGACTACCTTGATTACCTCACTGTCCACCCTTAAATAGGATTTGCATAAGGCAGGAATCCTTTGTTTCCCTAGTTTGACCCCCACCCCTTCCCTTACAGTGAAAAGTTACAAGAAGTCCCAGGTAATGTTTTAGTATCAGGTGACAAGACCACCTGACTCTGTAGGATCACAGCGTCCATGAGTCAGGGGCAGTATGGAGCATCCACAGGAAGGCCAAGCTTTTCACAGTCCATTATCCTTGCTGATGGGCCATCTGCCCTGTCTTGCTTCTCCATTGTCGTACCTGAAGTGTTAGCACTGGGCGTCAAACAAAGTTGCATAGTTGAAATACAGCTACATAGTCAATATTCCTAACTTCAGATACAGAAATGATACAGGCATACAAATTGGATAATCACATTCAGTAAATCATAACCTTTCCAATGATATCTCACATGAGCCATCTGACATAAAGTATATCTCAGTTATGTCATATTCATATCATAAGCATATTTTCATAAAGAATATGGAATGACACGTCACAAGAACCATACCAAAAAGGAAATTAATGGAGGGGTGTATCTCCCTACCTAAAGATTTCAGTCTTTCAAGACTATTTTCAGGGATTTGGGGGCTATGAACAGATATTCCCCTCGGTGTTGCTGGTTCCATTGAAAGTACATACCCAGAATTGGAAAGGAGAACATCAAAAGGTTGTAGTTATGTGAACTTTTGGGAAGGTTCTGATTAAAACCAGAACCCAAATCTTTTTGTACTGTTTTTAATTTCCTTTTTCCCATTCTCATTTTCCTTTACCCATCCCCTCCTATGTGTTCCCTCTTCTTTGGTTTCCTTTGCCCTGTTTCAGTTCTTTCTCCCCCTAGCCTTTCCTTTTTTAATGTTTACTTACATAGATTGGGCCTCTTCTGCTGCTCCTGCCAAGCCGCTGGTTCCTGCTGCACAAAATCAGCTCTTCCAGGGTCAATGGCTCATCCAAATGACTCACAGGAGGTGCTAATCCAGTGGGGCAAATTAAGCAACATACAGGCAGAGCGGTGGAGTAGCAGGAAGGCCTCAACATGTAAAATTTAAGTGGGTTCAGACTTTACTCCCTGGATTTGCGCAGTTAATGCAGAATTCCTGGGTGCAGGTCTTCCTATCGGTACTTTCCCTGCGTTACTATCAACTTATTGTTTCTTTTAGCTGGGCTCAAACCTGTCAGCTCTCCTGTAGTCTGTGCCTGTATTTTCTGATATATTGGATATCTATGTGCCCCATGCTGCCCTCCACATCTGCAGGGGGAGTTTGGCTTTTAGATACCCCGCTAGAATAGCCAAGGGTAACAATTTCTTGATATGACAGCTTTCCACTGACTCCTCTCCGGGGTGTCATGGGCTTCCAGTTCCATGGAACTGGAGGGGGAGCTAATTTCCTCCTTCTAACCCCACAGAAAAAACAAGGAACCTAAGACAGTTGCAGGCTATATTAAATTGTGAAGCTTTCCCTTCTAAAATGTATAGCTCACACCTCACACAGACTGTAGGGCTAGATCATGGAAGCATGGTCCCTGTGGGGCATCACAACAGATTGGAAGCAAGAGCCATCCATGTGGATGCCCCTTTGCTTTTTGTTGATTTCCTGAGACATGGGTTAAAAGGGTGGGTTTCTGGCTTCTCCCTGGATGGGGAAGCCATAGTCTCTCTCCCAGATGGAGAATTCACCAGAAACTGCACAAGGTGAAACTCACAGTTCTTTAAGCATGTCTGTGTGGATCCTACTCAAGCTGTGCAGCTTATATCATGGTATTGCCACCCTTACTTCTTTGCTACTGCTAGCAGTGGTGTTGCCTTTAGAGCTGGGCGCCTGGCCAGCAACCGCTGCTCTCCCACCTTCCACCACCACCACTACCAGCACAGAAGTAAGGGTGGCAATACCACAATCCCCTACAATGGACTTGCAACCTCCTTTTAGATCAGGGCCCCCAGTTTGAAAAATGTTGCAGAGAAATCACATATTTTTCGTGGATTGGTCATGGCATTTAGCAAATTTCATGGATGTGTAACACAGCCGTGAACTTTACTATTTATGCCATGACCAACCCACGTAAAATGTGTGATTTCTCCATGACTTAAGTAGACCCCTACTCATAACAGGGAAGACAGCAGCAGGGGAAGAACTGCTCTCTCAGCCCAGGGAGGAAAGGGACTGAGTTACAAAGTAGGCCAGCTGGGGAGAAGCTGGTGTAAGGCTATAGTGAGCCTGAATGAACAGAGACTCCAAGGAGAGCTGTGTGATTCCTCAGCCCAGGAGTGGAAGCTGGCCTGAACCAACAGAGATCCCAAGGAGGTCTGTCAGACTCCTGAATGAATGGCAGGGTTTAGGGCTAAAAGAGTCTGTGTTTTGGAAATGACTGAACAAAATGAGACCTCACGAAGGGGGAATCTTGTTTAAGTGTTCTGGTCTGAGACTAAGTCATTGCAAGGAACGAAGAGGGAATGAGGGTAGGATGCCTGCAGGGCTACCTCAAGCCACAAGGAGGTCCATAGGCAGGTACAGCTCTCTCTCCAAATACTAAAGCTCATTTGACTAGAGTGCAAGTTCCATCCTCTGAGTGTTTCAGGAACATCCCCATATCTGAAATTTGCAAGGCAGCTACATGGAGTAATCCCTTACTTTTATTAAACACTACGCCATTGACCGGGCTGCACGATCAGGGGCAAAAATTTGTCTGGCAGTGTTACAGACTGTTCAGTTAGTGGCAATTGGTACTCCTTGGTCCCACCTTACACATCGGCATTGCTTATCAGTTACCTAGAGTGGTGTCCACACAGACACATACTCAAAGAAAAAGAATGGTTATTTACCTTATAGCAACTGTGGTTCGTTGTTGTTGACCATATAGACTCCATGACGCATCCTCCATCTCTTCTTTTTCAGAGTCCTCCTTATCTGGGATTCTGGATTCGTGTGGAACTGAGGGACAGTTGCAGCCCTTATGTCCTCAGCTGGAGTGGGGGGAGGGTGTCACAGTGACATGCACAACGCAGGCGTGGCCCCGATGGACACTGCTATTCAAAACAGTACAGTCTCATACACATGAGGTGCATGCACAGCTGGAGAGGGACAACAACATCTTGAAGAACCACAGTGACTATAACATAATTAACTGTTGTATTTGGCTTCCATATGCAGGTTATTCATACGTAGAGGAGAATGGGTCCCTATTTCATTATTGCACCTTTCTCGATGGATGAAAAATCCAGTGCTGGGGAAGGAAGCTATAAAAAGGATTGACAGCAAAATCATAAGAATCCATAGCATTCCAGGGGCCCAGGGAGAGAGGCGAGAGGAAGATTTTCCAGATTAAAGCTCTGAGGCAGATTTTCCAGATTTTACTCTAAAACTGAGAGGCAGATTTTCCAGATTAGCAGAGATTTGTTGAATTTTGCACTGCAAGGTCTGGTAGGAGAGTTTCAGCTATGTCTCCGATTCTGTCACCCGTAACTCTTTATTTGGAAAACTAATCAGACTTAACTTTAGATAAAAATCTTAGATTAAAATGCCCCTTGTTTGTATTACTAATAACTCTTTTAGATTATTCACGCTGAAAACAGCGAATATTCAATGTACAAACATTCTTTTACTCAGTTATGCTGTGACTTCACTTAGCTTGACAGGGAAGCGAGACTGATCTGTTCATAGTTCTATGCACTAGCACAAGGCCACAGTGTTTGGCTTGTGAGCACCACAGAGGAATGTTTAAAAAAATAAAAGTGTTCCACTGACATTTAAAAAAATCATGGAAGTGTTTCTATTAATATTAGCTGGTGTAAAAGCTTCCTTTAGAAACCCCAATCCTACATTTGAGGCCTGAAATATTTACAAAATAAAGAGCTAGATTGTGGCTAGCGAGGTTAGGGAAGGAAGGAAGGAAGAATTCTCCCCTACCTTGCATGGCCTGTGTCAGGGATATTCAGAATAACAGCCCCTGTGCTTGCGGGGAGCACTGAGCTGCTCGTCCTGAAGAGCTGGCGCTCTGAAGCTGGAAGGAAAGGATGGGGAATATCAACCATCACCTCTGGTCCTCCACACTGCCCCTTACTACAGGAACAACAAGGAGTCTGGTGGCACCTTAAAGACTAACAGATTTATTTGGGCATAAGCTTTCGTGAGTAAAAACCTCACTTCTTCGGATGCATCCGAAGAAGTGAGGTTTTTACTCACGAAAGCTTATGCCCAAATAAATCTGTTAGTCTTTAAGGTGCCACCAGACTCCTTGTTGTTTTTGTAGATACAGACTAACACGGCTACCCCCTGATACTTGACACCTTACTACAGGCTAAATGCTGTGAGCCCCATCTCCAAAGTTGGGTAGTTAGAATATTATCAGCATTTTCTTAAAAACTGAGAGCCAACATCGTTAAAGCTCTTGCCAATTTAGAAAAAGAGCCCTAGAATTAATGTCTATGCAGGACCAAATGTGGTGGATGTGACTGAGCGGGTAGGTCTCTCAGAATTTGACAGGAGAACACTCTTAAGTCAAAAGCATTCAGGGCAAACCTCTGTCATCTGTGTAAACAATACTGGGGATATGTATAGGCAACTGGCAATGTTGCTCAGAAAGCCAGGAACATCCAAGGGGATTTGTAAGGATTAGTTTTGAACCTTGATCAAGATCTTAACTGGAGGCCACATTCTCATTTCAATTATACATGCATTATTCTGAGTTACCCAGTTGAAATCAATGGAATTGCTTCTGCTTTACATCCATGTAAATGAGATTTAGAATCTGTGTGTGGATTTTCTAGAGAGCTCTTGAAGAATGGGTGAGTGGGATGCCATTCCTTCCTCTGTCCCTAGCCCTGTCCTATCCCCTTCTTCTCTGCAGTTTCCCTGGGCTGAGGGACAACCACTGGGCCTCCTTGCTGATCTAATTGATCAGAGCAGGGGATTTGTTAAGCTTAGTTACCCAGGCTCATTAAGGTAATGCATAAAAGCAGTCTCTGAGGCTGAGCTGCCTGACTGACCTAGCTGGAGAGGCTCCTGATGCTGGAAAGAAGAGTCTGCTAGAGCCTGGATATTGGTAAGATGTATGCGGTCAAATATAGCCCGTTATCTGGATTGTGATATTTTTCATTTAACTGTCAGCACAGGAGTAAAGCCCAGAGTCTCAGGCAGATTCTTTTCTTTTCTTACCTGCTAGGATTACAGGTGAGTGTATCTGTTCAACTGCAGTGGCATAAAGGGGCCAAAACAGTTTCTTGGGAGTACCCTAGTTCAGGGCTGTTGTAAGCGTGCTATAAGTAGCCCTACGCTGCCCTTCTGCACAGGGCACGCCATGGGCAAATTGAGGACAGGAAAAGGAGTGGCAGGAGTGCTTTGCACTCCTGCTATTCCGAGCATTAGAGCAGTGCATAGGCAGCTGTGCGAGCCTGTCATGAGTTCCTGGATCAGCCCAGAATTGGGGAGGTGCAGACGTGTCCTAATGCCATCCTTAACCTCAAACCCTGGACTGCACCTTTTGTGGAGCACCTCCTGAAAAACACAGCACAGAATCCAGCTCCCTGGGTTTGTCCCTGTTCTTGGACGCTACCCCTCCTTGACTAAATACAATTAGCTTTTGCTATAAGCTTTGTAACAAGTGTGCTGGCCCCTTTAAAAGTTGATGCCACCATATGAGACGAGCTTGTGGCTTGGTCTGGGAGAGCTCCAGGTCAAGGTGTGGGGGCTAAAGAGGCCTGGGAACAGAGACTGTAAGTTGCTGAGCCTTAAGAGGCCTGGGGAAGGTCTAGGAAGGAGTGGTGGGAGACTACCTAGGAAGGGGCCAGAGTGAAGGCCTAAAAGGCAAGCCAGCGCTGTGGTAAGTAGCCCTGGGGATAAGTGAAACAAACATAGAGGCCGAAGCAGACCGCTGCTTCACTTATTATGTTCTTGGAGGTGGCGTCTGGGATGATGAGAGGGACTGGATTTCCCTGCACCCCTATAGTGTCAGCTAGAGAAGTGGTACAGAAATCTCTTGCTTGAGAGGGAGAAAGGGCTATTCAGCTAGGAAAGGCTGAAGGAAGCTGTGTCCTGGGGAAGTGATGATGAAATACTACTGAGCCCAGAGAAGGGCTTTTAAAGGATTACTGAGGCACGGTAGGATTGATGGATTGTTATCCCTGGGAAGTGAAGGGTTTGCATAGAGGTTTGGTTAAAGGGCATAACCTAGGATTACGCAACTACAAGCCACCTCAGAACACCAGAAGAACTGAAGAATGCAGAGCATTACATTGTGAAAACATGGTGCCAGCAGAGGGAAACTGAGGCAGATACCATGTCTCCACGCTGAGGCAAGGTACACTGGTGTTACAGGCCACCTACTTGAGCTCACTACTAGAGATATCCTGTTTAGGAATAGAACTGGCAGAATAATAGAAAAATTTGGTTGCAAAACTAAATTAGAAACCAAGTTTCAATTCAGACCCTTTTATTATTTGTTGTTTGTGAATAGTGAGTCAAACAAACATTCAGCCATATGAACATTTACAAACAGCAGTCGTCAGGCCCACACTGAAATTCATTGATTCCAGAAAGAGAATTTCCCTGGGGCACCTCTGATCCTGGGGATATTCCCCAGTGTGCCATTCCTCTGCGTTTATGACCCATTTGTGCTGCTAGAGAGGCATGGAGAGTCTGCAGTGAATCAGAGAAACTGGCACATGGACTCCAGAGGTTGAAACGCTAGCGGAGTGACCTGGCAGGGACTTCTGATTCTCTCTTGATTTTTATGGCAAGAGATTTTCTCTTGCCTGAATATCACATACTTTGAAGGCGGCACAGTTGGTACGTAGTCCGTTCCTCAGGGACAGCTGGCATAATGACAAGAGACTTAACAAATGAATGTACTGTCAGCCTCAGTCTGCATGTCACCATCATTTCGATGCTAATGAGCTTTCTCCTCAGCCAGCTCTTGTCTAACTGTAGGGCACTGAAGCATCCCAATATTTATGGGATTTTACTAGATTAGTTACAAATCTATAAAGCAAAGAAAGAGACAGTTCATCCAGTAGCGTGTGTGGTGGTAGAGGTTTTAAAAATGCCACCTCAGATAAAATACTATGGGAGCTGAGTAACCATAAATAAGAACTTTGCCTATGAAATGGTTTCTTATGTGAACTTGGGATCAGGGCCAAGAGAATGTCTATGTCTTAGGGAAATTTATTAGCCCAGGTCAACAGTATTTCTAGGACTCAGAAGATGGGCTGGCTAAGAATTTGCCTGCTGGAGTCTGCTCTTCCTTAATTCCCTGTCCTCTTTATGACAGGAATTTTACTTGTAAAACTCTCAAGATGATGCCATTTGCATTTTGAATGTTCTGGTTCCTGAATTACTGCCGAATAATAATAGCTCTACACAAAAATGATTAGGGGTATGGAACAGCTTCCATATGAGGAGAGATTAATCAGACTGAGACTTTTCAGCTTGGAAAAGAGACTACTAAGGGGAGATATGACAGAGATCTATAAAATCACAACTGGTGTGGAGAAAGTAAATAAGAAATTATTTACTCCTTCTCATAACACAAGAACTGGGAGTCACCAAATGAAATTAATAGGCAGCAGATTTAAAACAAACAAAAGAAAGTATTTCTTCACACAATGCACAATCAACCTGTGGAACTCTTTGCCAGAGGATGTTCTGAAGGCCAAGACTAAAACAAGGTTCAAAAAAGAACTAGATAAGTTCATGGAGAATAGATCCATAAATGGCTATTAGCCAGGATGGGCAGGGCTGTAAAACCATGCTCTGAAGAGTCCTTAGCCTCTGTTTGCCAGAAGCTGGGAATGAGCAACAGGGGATGGATAACTTGGTGATCCCTGTTCTGTTCATTCCCTCTGAAGCACCTGGCATTGGCCACTGTCAGAAGACTGGATACTGGGCTAGATGGACCATTGGTCTGACTCAGTATGGCTATTCTTCTGTTAACACTGAATGCATGTGCAGTATATTGTGCTCCTGGGGAGCTACCCCTGTTAAGTGCAGTGGCATAGCCAGGTTCTAAGAGCACGGGGAGCAAACATATAAAAAAGGCACCACCTGCTGTGAAGCAGCGAAGAAAAAAAGAAAAACCCAAGTCTTGCCACCGAAGAACTCGCTGCGCCGAATTACCCACCGCCGAATTGTCGCTGAAGACCCAGAGCGACTGAAGCACCCGCCGCCGAATTGCCACCTACCCAGAGCTGCCTGTGGGAAAGCCGCACTGGATTAGTCCTCAGCCAAGCAAGGTAGCAGGTGCCCCCCAACGGGCACATGGGGGAGTGTCACCCGGCCACCACAAAGCGAGGGTGGGGGGAGCAGGCGAAGCACTTGCCGCAGGAGCCGCCGCAAGATGCATGCAGTAGAGCCCGAAGTGAGTGCCGCCGAAGACCCGGACGTGCTGAGAAGCACCGAGTGAGTGCTCAGGGGAGCGGCCGCTCTCCCTACTATCTGCACTACTGGTTAAGCGATCCCTCACTTGGAATGGCATAGCTTTTCTAAAGGAGCAATTCTCCCATTTAAACCCCATCATTTCATCTGCTTGGACACGCTGCTGGGCCTGGGCCTCTTACTGCAGATTCAGTCACTTCATAATGCCCACCACTATGAATGTCTGCCACATTGAGGTTATTCTGACACTGGTCATGCATTCATTTTTAAAAAGGAAAAATACACATCAGTACAATAGAGCTGTGAGTTTCTCCCGCCATTTACCTTTCTCATCTCTTCATATCTCTTAATCCCACCATTCTTACCATTCTTGCACTCCATTCTTCCTCCATTTAGTCCGTTCTTACCTGCTTGCGCTCGCGCTCTCTCTCTTCCCTCCCCCCCCCCCCCCAACCCATTGTTTCTGTTTGGATTCCTCTTATCCATGTCCCCTCATCTTTTTGCCTACTTGCTCTTCTATCCATTTGTGGTTTTTGTTCCCAACTCGCCTCCCCATCCCTGCAATTTGTTTGGTTTTTGTTTGGCTGGTTTTCATTCACTTTGTCTCTCTGGGATTCTTTCTCTTAAATATTTCTTTTTGGACTCTCTCAAATTCCAGGGACCCTTCAGTAATTGCTATCTGTGCCCTATTCTGCCTCATTATGTCACTGTACTGATGTGGAAAGATTTAAGCATAGAAGCAGTGCAAAGAGCTTGGAAAAAATCCATGAGTTCCTTCCATTTTAGGGTGTGGGTTAGGTTTAGGATTACCTGGTTTTTCCTGTAAAATTTCTAAGAGGGATGGAGTTAACTGCCCCCCTCCCATGTTGATACCTATGTTTCCTTGCCAGGTTATCTCATAGCCCCCTTAAAAACTGTATGTTCATTGATCCTTGTGGTACACACACACCAGTTTAAATACCTCTGTTACAGATATCTTATGATAAATGCCTTAGGGATACATTATATTATGCCATGTGCAATGATGTTTTCATGTGATCACATAAAGTACATCAGTGGCCTGTTGGTAATGCACTTAACTGGAGTGTGGGAAAACTCTCTGACTTGAGCTTAGTTTTGTATCTTTATGCCACATGAACCTCTTTGAATGTTTGTCATTCCCTTCACGTGGCTGTTGCCGGCTCTTGTACTGTAATTATTGTACTAACATATGCAAAATCTATTGTGCTCCTTTTTAATGGGCTATTTACAGTATAAATACAAAAGCAGACAGTGCTACCAAAGAGAAATAAAAATGCAGTTGTGGAATTTTCATTTTGTGCAGACAGTGCCAGGACTATTAATCCATCATACAGGAATCTCAAGTGTCGTGTGTAATATAAGATTAATACTCATATATTTACTATCAAAATCTCCATGCTGTGACTTGCCAACCACCTCATCACTCATTGGCTTCAATGAGAGGTGAGGGCACTAAAGTTCTCACAGGATGAGTCCTAAGGAAATGGTCTTGAAAAAACGATATTCGCCAAATCATGCACCTAACTTGCACACACACTTATTGCTATTACACATGCAAATCAGGTACTGGCATGTGTGAATACCCATTTTGCATGCTCGACAACATGTGAATTAGGGCTGTATTCTTGGAAGCCATGTCCTGAAGTGTGTGGTAGTGCATTATTCCTGCACTGGAGTGACATGTGAACATTTTATTTATTGACAAAACTGCAGATGATTGTTTTCCCTGCCTGAGTCTGAGGCATTTGACTCATTTGAATGAAAATCAAGGAGTATTCTATTTTTTTAATTGCATTTATAAATAATTGGATTAAAAATAATCAGTGTCTGCTCCCTGGCAGCTCTGATAGAGTATATATATATATATATATATATATATATATATATATATATATATATATATATATATATATATATTCTAAAAGAATATGAAAAGGGGCTGAAGGCCCAGAAATTCTCTTGGCAGCCCTGCTGTCTGGTTAGAAAAGGAAGTGAGCTACAAAATTTGAACATTCTGTTCTGAGACTTGAAAGATTTCTGGATTTTATTACTGACTCAATAGGGTTTTCATTATGTATGTGGCCAAGAAGAGAGGTTTACGCAAGCAAGAGGAACATATTGTAATTGAACTTTGTTTGTAATTTTACACATTGTTAAATAATTGAGATATCTAAATATCTTCTAAATGTACAAAAAATGAAGTGTTAGCAACACTGATTGTGTCACAAATAAACAAATACAACATTTAAAAGTCTTTAATCTACCTCCTTGTCAGAAGGGGCCTGAGCCTGAACCATTGAAATCTAATGGGAGTTTTGCTATTCACTTCAGTGGGAGCAGGATAAAATTCTATGTTTGTTTCATTGAGTGTATATATAAAACGTTTGCAGTTTGGCAGCCCCTCAGGTGCCTACAGGTATGTCAGCCTTATCTTTAACTTTTTTACTCCATAGTATCTCAATACCTCTGCTATTTAAACAGTTCTTTTGTGCTAAGTTTCTTCTGTTTTCATTTTCATGTTTGGTTTTAGAAAGGAAAATACTTTCAGAAGCAAGATTTCACCTAGATCATGAGGGAGAGGGTTTGACACATAAATTATGCTCTCAGTACAAATTGAGAGTCTAAATTGCTGTCTTCTTGCTGCTAAATTACTCTGCCTCAATCTAGGATGTGCTATGTCAGATCACACCATTGTTCTATCTAGCCTGGCATTCCACCAATATGGGTGCTTAGGGGGCATGTGAATCCTTCTCCCACAAACAGCACATTTCTAGCCAATTGGGAACTTTTGAATCTGCTGGATTGCTTCCTGACCACCACAATTAACTTATTCCCTAAAGCATCTATCTATTTTAGGTATTTATATGGGCCCATCACCACAGTATCTGAACACCTAGCAATATTTAGTGTATGCTTCTTCACAACATCTTTGTGGGGTGGGGAAATACTGTTATTCCCATTTTACAGATAGGAAAATGAGGCACATGAAGATTCAGTGACTTGCCCACAGGAAGACTGTGGTGGAGCAGGGAATTAAACCTGTATCTCTTTAGGGCATGTCTACACTACAGCACTGGGAATTACAGTGCCGCTCAGAGAGTGTTGAAGGAAAACCGCTGTTGTGTGTTCACACTATCAGCTACCTGCGCAATAGCGTGTTCACACTTGCGGCACTTGCAGAGGTATTTGGAGTGGTGCACTTTGGGCAGCTATCCCACAGATCATCTCTTTTTCTTCTGCCGCTAAGAATTGTGGGAAGGTAGAGGGGGTTGCAGGGCATCCTCGGTCGCATCCCAGCAATCTCTGTACTTCCATCTGCATTTGGCGCCATCTTTCAACCGTTTGTGTACTGTGCGCCCTGCCTCTTTGAGCTGCAGGAATGGATCCAGAACTGTTGACCATTATGCTGCTTGCTCTGATCAACACATCACGAGTGGCAGTGGAGTTATTCCTTAAACTACAAAGACAAGAGGGGTGTGACATTGATCTCGCCACACGTACAAGCTATGACACAAGTTTGCTTGTGGCATTCACAGGGATGTTGACCACAGTGGAATGCCACTTTTGGGCTTGGGAAACAAGCACTGAGTGGTGGGATCACATAGTGATGCACGTCTGGGATGATGAGCAGTGGCTGCAGAACTTTTGGATTAGGAAAGCCACATTCATGGGACTGTGTGATGAGCTAGCCCCAGCCCTGTGGCGCAAGGACACAAGAATGAGAGCTGCCCTGTTGCTGGAGAAGAGCGTGGCGATTGCACTGTGGAAGTTGGCTACTCCAGACTTCTACCGATTGGTTGCTAATCAATTCAGAGTGGGAATGTCTACTGTTGGACTCATGTTGACAGAAGTCTGCAGGACCATTAATCGCATCCTGCTCCGAAAGACCGTGACTCTGGGCAATGTGCATGACATTGTAGATGGCTTTGCACAAATGGGCTTCCCTAACTGCGGAGGGGTGATAGATGGCACGCATATTCCAATTCAGTGGTTCTCCAGGCACTTGTGAATCACCGTAGGCATTTCACAGACATTAACGCAGGCTGGTCTGGAAAGGTGCATGATGCACGCATCTTTCGAAACACTGGCCTGTTCAGGAAGCTGCAAGCAGGGACTTTCTTCCTGGACCAGAAGATCACCATAGGGGAAGTAGAAATGCCCGTTGTGATCCTGGGAGACCCCACCTACACCTTAATGCCATGGCTTATGAAGCCATACATGGGGCAACTTGACAGCAGCAAGGAGCAGTTCAACAACAGGCTAAGCAAGTGCAGAATGATTGTTGAGTGTGCTTTTGGCCGTTTAAAGGCCCGCTGGTGCTGCCTCTATGGGAAGCTGGACCTGGCTGATGACAATATCCCTATGCTTATAGCCACATGCTGTATGCTCCATAATATTTGTGAAGGGAAGGGTGAAAGCTTCACTCAGGGGTGGACCACAGAGGCTCATTGCCTAGAGGCTGAGTTTGAACAGCCAGAGACCAAGGCTATTAGAGGGGTGCAGCATGGGGCCATAAGGATCAGGGATGCCTTGAGGCAGAAATTTGAAGGTGAAAGCCACTAATATTTGTTTCTATACTCAGGAGTGCTGTGCTTGTAGTGCTAGGAGGTGATTGGTGCAGATGATGAAATATGTGGGTTTAACATAATTGAATGTTGCTTTGCATGGCTCTTTTTGCTTTCAATTAATAGAATAAAGATTGCTTTCAAACCAACACAATTCTTTTATTAAAAAACAACAACCAGAGGAGAGAGTCAAACCAAAAAAACATCAGCAGTGAGGAGGATGGGGGAAGGGAAGGTCCCAGGAGGAGGAGGGATCCCGGGATAGCTAAAGATTTGTGCATGTCCTGGGATCATATCCCACCTTCTCCTTTGGAGTACAATGCAGTGGGTACTGTACATCAGCAGGGCCAAACTGCAGAGGGATGGGTGTTGAGTGCAGTGGGCACTGTGAGTCTGCAGTGCTGGACTGTGAGGGGGAGGAGTGGAATGCCGTGGGGATAGACTGGAGCCGGGAGATTGATAACTGTGTGTTGGTGGTGTGTGGGGGGAACACGGGAAAGAGTTTTGTGACAGCGGCTGCAGGGGAGAGTGGGTGAGGAGCTGATCAGTTTGCAGTGCTAGTATCACCTGGAGTATGTCCGCTTGGCGTTCCATAACGTTTCAGAGCCACTCCGTGGCTTCATTCTGGCATGCCACCTTCTCCTTTCGGTCCCTCTTCTTGCTGTCCCACCACTCCTTCAATTCTTGTTTCTCGGCTGCAGAGTACATCATGCAATCACGCAGAAAGTCCTCCTTAGTAGTTCTTGGCCATTTTCTAATTCTGCTCAGCTGTTAAGCTGCTGATAACAAAGAGGGAGGCTGGGCTCCCCAGGTTATCTCTGTGAAGTTTAAATGCAACATTTTACAGAAGCAGTATTGTTTGCAACACAGAGAACACTTATTCAGTGATTTAAAACACAGCCAGTACTCACACACCTGTCACTAACTGGCTGACCCCAGGCAAGCACACATGAGCCACAAGACCCGCAAAATGGTGAGTAGCTTCAGGGGCAGGGTAAATAACTCTTCCCAGACCCTGCTGTACACTGGGCACGTGGCTCTTGGGGAGAGCCAGTACTGTAGGGGGGCCTGATAATCATTCCTGTCCCCACACTTTTCACAGGAGGTGATCATTATGGAAGATATCTCGCTGCTGAGGGTGAGCAGGGAATCAAGGGAGGGTCTTCTCCAAGACTGCGACTTCCACCCTTGCCCCTACGCAGCTCGCCTGTGTGCAGCAATGATCCCCGGGACAGCACAGTGGTGCGGGAAAGTCACTGTTAATGGGGCAAGAAACAAAGCAGCTCTACTGAAGAACCTGCGGCAGCGGATTGCCCAGTATCTCCACGAGAGTTTCCTGGAGATCTGAGACTGATTCCCTCACTTCAGGGGAACCTATCAACAGCCTGTTCCACAGCTCAGACTATGCATGTAGTGGGAGACAAGCCTGCTTTCTGCAACCCTCCTGCCCCCAACAATTCACCTCAGCGATTCCCAAAATCATATCCACTTACCAGGGGCCTCCTCTCCTGTTTGTGCTTCACCAACATCCGACAGCTGTGACTGTCTAGCCTCCTCCAGGGTAGAAAAGAGCTCTTGGCTGCATGCATCTCTGACCTCTGAGTCATCCTCTGCCTCTGGGTCCCTCTCCCACTCCACATCTTCATCCAAGACTTCCTCCTCCTGGCTCAGTCCACTTTCAACTGGCACGTGAGCCACCAATGTATCCACAGGGCATTCGCAATGGAGGTGGGGTCCCTGCCGAGTATTGCATCCAGCTCTTTGTAGAACCAGCATCTTGTGGGCACAGCACTGGAGTGGCGGTTTGCCTCCCGCACCTTGTAGTAGGCATTCTGCAGCTCCTTCAGTTTGACCCTGCATTGCAATGTGTCCTGGTCATGGCCCCTTTCTGTAACGCATCGTGAAATCTGTCCATAGGTATCATAATTTCTATGGCTGTAGCGCAGCTGGGACTGGACAGCCTCCTCTCCCCAAATGCTGATGAGGTCCAGCAGCTCGGCATTGTTCCAAGCAGGGTATCACCTGGTGCATGGAGCAGGCATGGCCACCTGGAAAGATGCCCTGAGACCACAGCACATGTCACCAAGCAAACAGGAAGGGGACTTTCAAAATTCCAAAGGAATTTATGGGGTGGGGATGATGGTTGGTCACCTGAGGGCAGGGCAGTAGAGTTCAAACCAATGATCAGAGAGGCGAGAACCGGCACTGTGGGACACCTCCCGGAGGCCAATCACAGCATTGTGATCGACCACAGTGTCTGCACTGGCACCGCGGCGCTGTAGCCCCGGTGCAGAAAGCTCTACACCTCGTGTTGGGGTGGTTTTTTTTTTTTTTTTTTAAGCACTACAACTGCGCAGTTTCTGTGCACTAAGTGGTTTGGCAGTGTGTACACCTCAGGAGTTACAGTGCAGAAAGCAGCTTTACTGTGCAGAAACTTGCCAGTGTAGACAGGGCCTTAGTCTTAGGCTAGTTCTCCAACCACTGGCCTATCTTCCTTCTCTATTCAGGAGATTGATTGTCCATATTGTCTTAACTTGCATAGCACTAGTGGAGTTAGTGCTCATTAAATTATCTAGCCACTGTGTTTTGAGTCTGACTTCCTGTGCAGTGAGTTCCACAGATTAACTGTAAAGTAAATTCCTTTATTCTAAAATTACTGCCTTTAATTTCAGCAAATGTGTACTTGTTGTTTTATGGGACAGGATCTAAAGGTGAGAGGCTGATTAGTTTTCAGTCTTTCCTCATTCTGAATGCATAACTCCCTCTTCTCCTTTCCAGGCTATTTAATGTTAGTTTATTTGTAATCTCCCATCTCTGTAAATTCAGACACACATCTAGTCATTTTAGTTGCCCTGCTGCAGATTTCTTCAGTCTGTCCTATGTCTCAGTGAGGCCACCAGAATTGGTAATTTTATTTCAGATGGTGGGGGTACTACTGTTTATCATCCCTTTATGAATGTACCCGTGCTCTATTTGCTTTAACTGCTGATGTCCGGGGGGCAGATGTCTTCACTGAGTATCTACAATGACTCCTGAATTTCTGTCCCTTTGAGGATCTGGAAAGTTTAAAGCCCATAGGGGTAAGTTAAAATAATTGTGTCAGTATGCCTTACGATACACTCCTCCAAGTTGGGCAGCATGTCAGATGGAATCCAATCTCCAGTGTGTCTAAATCCACCAGGAGTTTCTCACAGTCCTTTAGACTAGTTTTTACTAACCAGAAAAATGTAGCACTATCAGGAGACCTCACCAGCTTGTTGTTCACATCCTTCTCCAAATCATAAAGGTGTCGATTGTGTCTTTAAGGCATAATCTGTTGTAAGGGTGGATGCCAGAGGAGCATCTGGAAGTCTCTTTGAGCTCTTCAGTTGTACTGGATGAGAACAATTTGCTATATCCCTTTGAGAGGTGTAAAATATTGCCCTCCCCCACCACACACACAGGGGGAGAGAGAACCTACATTCAGACCGTTCAGACCTCTGATGTACCCACCAAGTGCAAGGACTGTGATTCTGGGCTGTCCTTTTTTCAGGCAGCAAAAGGAGGCGGTGGAGGCGGCTCCTTACTTTCTCACACTCCACTTAGTGGCTACGTAGGCACTAACCATAATCTAACCCAGAGATAATTGTAGTATTAAAACTTTGGAACCTGTAGTTACATAGAAAAAAAAATGTACCATCAATAGCAGCCAACCAGAATCCAAAATCAATGTACGTGCTGTAGCTACATACAAAATAAAGAAGTCAATGGACACTGCTCTGTGTTCAGATTGGGTATTTTTGGTTTCTTTTCATGAAGTTATGCAGCTGGTTCTGTGATAGGATCCTTACAGTTGACACACGCTAATATGCTTATCTTACATAGTGAAATGTAATTGCAAATGTAGCTATTTGCAGTTCATTAAATAGAAGAGGCTTTCATACACAACATGTAACTTTCAAGAAAAAATTACCAGTTTGAGACCATTATTGGGAAAAGATTTGTGATTACTTGAACAGCAACTGTTCAAAGTATGGTAAAACTTCTATGATGGTGATTATTAATATGTATGTTAATGGGAGTTTAGGACTTTGTGGAGTCAAAACTACTGCCAAGTCTTAGTTTATGGCCTCTGTATTGTTGCATACGCACATTCCCGCCCACCAAATAAGGTATCAGCAGTGCAACAAAGTGAAGCTTGCCCACATATGTTCTAAAACTACATCAAACATTTCAAAGGTGAAATGAAGCTGTTCACTTGACTCATAACCCTAACTGAATACGCCCCAGTATTATTGAACACAGCAACACTATTGCATGTTACTCTTCATTGGCTACACCTCCTTATTTAGCAACTCTCTTGGCTAGAAACTTTCCAGCCACAATAAACATAGCATCCCTCAAAAGATGTGTTACGGCATCTAGGAGCCTGTGGAAACACTGTCTATGCCCTTCACATAGCTGACTGAGCAATCTTCTTTCCCTGGACAAAGAGCCTTACCAACAACCACTCTATGTGGCTGCTCATTTTAAATGGTTTCCGAAACTAAAACTTGCAGCCTGCAATTTGGTTACCAGCTACAGCCCAGAAGGTGTTGCATATGGCAGGGGCATTTGGGTGTGTTTAAAAATTCTGGACTGTAGCAGGTTTACTTACTCTTAAAAGTTTGGATAATTTAAGGAGTAAGACCCTTCTCCATATGAGTAAGGGGAGCAGAATCAGACGTTTGCAGGACAAAGCTGACTTGACTTCACAGAACTGTTTAAATGAAGTGATGTCTAAATTCCCAGTCATCCCACCAAATATCCTTATTAAACTGGAGATAAAGGGACACCTCAGCTTGAAATCTAGTCCTTTTAAAAATACAAAAAGTAGCTTCACTTGCCTCTGAATCCCTTTGTCAATTTTTTATGGTTTACCATCACATTTTCCTATTTGTTTTCAATGTTTTTCTCTCCTCTGTTGCTGTGCAAAAGACCCTCACAAACACAGGAAAGTGACCGTAAGTAGGAAAAAATGAAACTGAATCTGTAAAATGCACTAAATAAACTCTGAAAAAATGAGAAATATTTTTCTCTGATTTCCTTCAGGTTTAGTAATTGTAGATGTTTATTTATAACTACAATTTGTTTAAAACAAAAAATCAGTTCAGACAAGCATGATTTCTAAGCTGACAGTCTATTTAAGGCAGTATATTCATCGCTATCTTAAGAGAAAACACATGAAAATAAAGTTGTAATTTTAAAATAATGAATAAACACACTTTGGAAAGTATAGATATGTGGCATTCAAAAACTCCTAACAACTTTAACTTCTCTAATTCCATCTCTATGCCACCGGGTGCTCTTTCCATCTGTGTGACAAGTCTCTGAGCTGTTTGACATACCAAGTCCTGTATTCCTTGGCAGTTGGACCATGAACCCAGGGGGCTAGGAACATCTGAAACCCTATATAGTTTGTTAGTTCATACAAGGACTCTAAGGGCTTGATCCTTCTCTTGCTTACACTGGTGCAAATCAGGACTGATTCCACTGAAGCCAATGAAATTACAAGAGTACAACAGTGGTATGAGATCAGAATCAGGCCCTAGGCTTGTATATTAGGTGCTACATAGCTGATGTTGGGGATAAGATGTCCTCTGCTCAGGGAGCATGATCACTGGCGATAACCAGGAGCTAAAATGAAAACATGCTTATGTCTCTTAGAGCACTTTCTGTCCACTGATCTCAAAATGTTTTACCAAGAAGGAAAGTATCATTAGCCAGATGTTACAGATGGAGAAACTGAGTTCCAAAAAGGGAAAGTGACTTGATCAAGGTCAAGTTGCAGAGCCAGGAGCAGAGACCAGATTTCCTGAGTCTCAGGACTGTGCTCTAGCCACTAGACTATGCTGCTGTCAAAATTATTATAAAACATCCAGTGCCTGTAGTGAGACAGCAATATAGGGAAGGTGACATGGGGGTAGGAGAGGTGTATGTTGTGTATATAACGTAAGTGGTGAGCTTGTCTTGTCAGTGAAGAGTGAATTGGAAGATAGGCTGTGGTCACAGCTATTCCAGCACCCTGACCTCCTGTACTGCATCATCCAGAACTCCTGGACATTCTCTCCTCTGTGCTGTTTGCTCCAGCGCCACTCCTGCTCCCTCCCTCACAGGGTATGTGATCGGGGTGTGTGATTGCAGCATGTGTAGACAAAGCTGAGCTAGCTTTAATCTAGTTAGTTTGGCTACCAAAGCAGTGAAGCTGTGACAGCCTGGGTTTCAGCATAGGCTATACCAGCCCATCCAGGACCCAGGGTACTTACTGAGGTGGCTAGTTCATGTACCATGGCTTCACTGCTATTGGTCCCCAAGCTAGCTAGATTAAAGCTATACTTGTATGGTAACCTCTGCCCACTATAACCTCTCGTTTTCTTGTGTATTTAGCTTATAAGATTTTTGGGACAGGGACTGTCTGTTATTCTGTTTATCCAGTGCTAGGCACAATGGAATCCCAATCTTGGCAGGCCTCTAGGCACTCCTAATACAAATTAATAATAATAATAAATAGCACTTCTGTGCAGCCCTGACAGATTTAGCAAGCTATGTTTGGGGACATTAGTGTCCATATGTAAAAAATAATAGTTAATAAATAGTAAGAGATAGGGAGTGTGGGTTGGAGAGGATTGTATGGCAGATGTAAAGAAGTCTCTAGTGGAAGGTGTGTTGTGTTGTGTTGTGCTATGTAATGAATGTTCTGTTAAATGGGTAGCCAATGCTGGAGGATGAATGCCCTCCAAAGACTTGTTGTTGTTATGTTCTTTGTTGAAAAAATAAATAGAATTTTGTTTTTAAAACTAATGCACTGAGGAAGTGATAAGTTCAATTATAATTGAAATAGATAATGAGATCTCGTGGACCTGTCTGAGGGTCCCCAAAACCAGATCAAATAACAAAAGCTGACCACCCAATCTTCTCAGAAATACTTGAGCACCAGCTGTCAGTAAGGATAGAAGAAATCAAATTTGACGGTTCTAGGCCAACTCCAGTTTGATACACTGTGTTTCAGGACAGAAATTAAAACAATTTTACATAAGGAAAAATCATCTCAGACTTCAGTCACATCTTATAAACTCCCTGAGCTCAGATATCAGGTGATGCAGGAGCTCTGAGGGGAGACAAAGGTGGCTTTACACCACCTTTCATGCCCCTAACTGAGGCAGAGAATGGAATGATTCAGCCCCTGGCACAACTTTGAACAGCTTCAAGGCTGCTCTAAATTGTGCAGACTGTTAACAGCCCAAGGGGTTGTTATGCTGTATGGAGACTGCTGAAGTACAGAGTGTTCTGGCTACAATCTTCCTTAGTCCAGGGTGCTGCCAGTGATGGTATAGAACCTGCTGTGGTGAAACACAACAAAGGGAATCTTGCTTGGGCCAGGATCTTCCCCCTTCCCGCACTCAGATTACTTCCAAAAGAAAGCACAGCCGAGAGCAAGACACCTGTCCCTTTTTTTGGGCAGATCTGTCCACTTTGGGATAGCAGAGAGTTCAAAATGTGGTTTGTAACAGAATGCTAGCAACACCCTTAACAAATGGGGAGAGACAATCATTTCTTTGTAACGGAAGCATTTGCTGCAAGAGAAACTTTTCAACTACAATACTAAATAAATCCATTTGAAAGTCTGACTTCACACATAGTACACTAGAGAAGGAATAAACACTAGTTATTTACCTCCCTGGTAAAATGCATCATCTGATGTGAGTCAGAAATTTTAAACTTAATTTCCATAAGATTCTAATAATGCATCTTTTTGGTCATACACATAGTGTGATATAAAGGTCTTTGTAAAGGTACGTCTGCACTGCACACTCTTTATGTCAGTGTGTAAAGTATCTACACTGCACACCAGCCTAGGACAGGCATAAATACCAGTGTAGAGGGTGAGGCATTGCTTAGGTGAGTAAAGACATCCCTGAACCCTAGGAGTATGTACATGGCTCTCTACACACCCAAGCAGCGCTTCCCATATCTACACTGCCTTTTTAGCAGTGTAGTGTCCCACTGCCTCTCCAGCAGAAGGGAAAGGCTCTGGCAGGGAGGAGGCGGCAGAGAAAGGCTCTGGAGCAGCAGCTTCCCCACAGCGAGAAAACACTTTGGCAGGAGAGAGGCAGTGGGGAAAGGAACCTTTTCCCTCCTACTGCAGCCTTTCACTGCTGCATGTAGCTCCACACTGAAGTGGGGATACAGCCTGCTTTTCACTGCAGCATGTAGCTATTCATACCCGACACACCACTGCCAGTCCTGTGCCATGTAGATGTAGCCTAAGCTAGAGAGAAGATGATGCAAACGATCCAGAATGTCATTTGATAAACAGTGGGCCACAAGTTGTCAAAAAAAAAAAAAGAAGAAGAAGCAGGTCTGGCATATGCTGAATCCATTCCTTTCTGTGGAGGAAGAAATAAAAAATTCTTTCACATACAACTGAGGTCTTTCACAATCTGCATTGCTCACAGTCAGAGTAACTGCAGTCAACAGCAAGGATGTTAGCTTGTCTGGAATCTCTCCCCTCCTCCACCGCACGCCCCACACACCTCCTACCTTCACCTCACATTCCATGAAAC
This sequence comes from Malaclemys terrapin pileata, assembly GCF_027887155.1. Classification (NCBI taxonomy): domain Eukaryota; kingdom Metazoa; phylum Chordata; order Testudines; family Emydidae; genus Malaclemys; species Malaclemys terrapin. The sequence continues at coordinate 81,128,715 of NC_071512.1, forward strand.
ATAGAGCCAAGAACAGCATCTGCCTCATCAACAGGAGACCGTGATGCAAGATCTTGAATGGAATTCTCACTATATCACATGTACCTTCTGGCTAGGTCCCTAGGTCAAGCACAGCAAGCTGCAATAATAAAGCCTGATTGAGACTGCTTTGACCTGCTATCACACACTTCTCTAAATTACATGTAAGATACCAGTCCTGAATGACTTAAGTGTGATTTTTGTTTTGGGATGTGACTATGAATAGAGCGTAGCTCATTGTCATGGCATCTGCCACCCTGAGCAGCATACATAGCAGTGTCCTAGAGTGGCCAACCCTCCAGGAGTGTCCTGGAGTCTCCAGGAATTAAAGATTAATCTTTACTTAAAGATTATGTCATGTGATGAAACCTCCCGGAATACATCCAACCAAAATTGGCAACCCGATAGTGTCCCCTAGGAAACTTTTCAGGATCTGAATGTGTGCACTGTACAGGATATAGAAAGCAAGTGACCAACTCTGACTGATGAGACAGGTTTCTCCTAAAGCAACTTAGATCTTTGACAATATCACACAGTTCTGTAAGAATTGATAAGAAAGTCAAATGGAGTGTCTCTAGATTTTGAAAGGCTTTGAGAATGTTAGACTGGGTCTGAAGCAGAACTAGTAAAATCTGGATACAAAGCTAATTATTTCATGCAGGCCAGATGTGCTGAGAGGTATCCTAAAGACACCAAACATATTTTTTCAGTTTCAGGTCAGATATGGCCTACTCATCAGAATGATATTTAGGAAGAAGGCTGACTGTAGCATGCTGACAAAGACCCCACAGATGACTAAAATTAGCTTGTTCCACAGCATTACCAATTACTAACTTTAGATGGTGATACAAACAGTGCTAAGTTTGGATCTCATCTTTCTGGCTCATCTTGGCAGGCAAATTATAATCTTAAAATAGCAATTATCTAATGGGGAAAGTCCTGCAAGTTCTAGATATCTGGATTCTAAAAATAGCCATTGTTTGTAAGACGTGCAAAATCATTGTGAGCCACATTCTGGTTAAGCCTTGTGGAAATGTACCTGTCATCAAAAAGGTGATGCACCAAAAGATGCCTGGAGTTACATCAAAATCTGCTTGGCCTCAGAGCAAACGTCTGCCTATTTGCCAGTCAGGGAAGGTGTAATGATAAACACCAGGTGATAACCACATAAAGCTGGAAAGCCTACTCATGAATTTGCATTTTTCTGTGTCAGAGGAGGAGTAGTTTAATTGGGTGCTGTGCACATGGCAATACTCAAAATATTGTACCCCTCTTTCTTCTTTATCTTCCTGCACGCTCAGGTCCACCAGCATCTGCCCTTTATTTTTGGTCTTGTGGTGGTCTTCTGGGGGGAGAGAGAGCTCAGTGGTTTGAGCATTGGCCTGCTAAACCCAGAGTTGTGAGTTCAGTCCTTGAGGGGGGCCCATTTAGGGAACTGGGGTAAAAATCTGTCTGGGGATTGGTCCTGCTTTGAGCAGGGCATTGGACTAGATAACCTTCTGAGGTCCCTTCCAACCCTGGTATTCTATGACTGTCATGTGGATGGATTTGGCTTCTTTCTCTATTGTTCTGCATAATGTTTCTCTAGAACCTCCTTCATGTTCTCTTTCCAGCTGGTATTCAGATTACCACTTGCCATGGAAATCACATTGTTGGCATCCTTAAAGTGTGTCCTAAATAAGTCCGTTGTTGTCTTCTTACCATAGTTGATGCTTTAGAGTAATTTGCTCTACTTAAAGTGAGGCTGGAAAAGCCATATTTAGACACCATGGTAGAAGTGAGTTGATTTTTTTGCAAAGGTGCTGAGCACCCCACTGTCGATGAAAGTCAATGGGAGCTGTGGGTGTCAGCACTCTGGCTTCTGCTTATGTCCCTTAGGGCTGGAGCCTGCAGTGAGATGTGCAGAGGTTCACCCTTACTCTCACATGTATTTAATTACAGAAATGGGGCTGGAATATGAATTTAGAAGACTAATTTTAGGCACCAAGGTTTGAAAAAATTGTTCTAGCTGGTTGTATAGGTGAATTATGCTCTGCCTGGATTAATGATACTAGGAATCAAAACAGTTCTTTTAAGCACTTTTACAGCTGAAGTATAGGAAATACTATTTCTCAATCTGTCGGCTATTTGTTGAATGAGATAATCAGTTCTTTTCAGAACTACAACAAGGAACTGCTTTGACAGTTGATTTTATGCCATCTTTGGTACCCATTCTGTCTTCCCTATAACTCATTTTTAGATATAAAATCTTTAACATATGGCAAAGTGATTTTGTCTCTGAAGAATTAAGCACATATATCATTACAGACTTCATCCCAAAGCAGGTGTCCATGGACGGAGATGACCATTTTCCATCTGTTTGTTTTATTCTCTGGCTTATTTGTCACCATTAAGTGCTTCCGTCAGTGACAGAACTCCCAAAGTATGCGTTAGTGAATTTCTATTTCAACTGTTGAGCAAGATGATACTGGAATGTGCAATATCAAGGGAAGAAAAATGAGGACAAACTAGGGGAGTTGGTTTTGATATTTATGCATGATCATTTTTAAATAATCTTTTAAACTCTGTAATGAATCCTACACTGTCATAGGCCCAACCCTAATGCCTCTGAAGTGAGTGACAAAACTATTGACGTAAACAGGAACAGGAGGTGGAGCCCAAGTAGGATTTTTTTCTTGATTATTTTTACATTTACCATCTACGGCCCCAGTCCTGCAATTGACAGCATATGAGTGCACTAGGGTGCCTAGGTGGAGTCCTAATGAATTAACTGAGGCTAGACAAAGCAATCCACCTGCACACTAGCAACTTCAGCATCAAGGCCCAAGGTCTGACCCTGGAAGGGCTCAAGTCATGCCCCTAATTTCCATTTAATTTAATGGGAATTAAGAGTGCTCCCAGGACCAGACCCTAAAAATGTGCAGTGCATCTGCTTTATCCGAAAAGGCAGCCCTTGGGAAGTGGTTGAAGTTTTCAGAGTTCACCTTACACTAGGGGAATCAGACAGCTCAAGGAGTTAGTAATGCTGCAGCCTCTTGCTTTCAGGGCCCGGGTTTGAATTCCATTCTGGATGGCAATGATTGAATGTGTTTCCCAGTTGGCAGCTGTTTGGCCTATGTGAAACATGTTGATGGTCTCAGAACATTTCCTGGTGGACAGTAGTTCACGTCTCAGACTGTCACCGTAATTGGCAGTGGCACTTTTGTTGGAAATCTGGAGCAGAGAAGCTAAGAGGTAATGAGGAACTCTCCTTTCATCCCTATAGATAGTCCCTGGGATCAGGGCTGAGCAACACTGATGGGGCAATGTGGGAGAATCATACACTGCTGATGCTTGTTCTATATATTTGGTTGGTTCATTGAGGAGATCTGTTTTCAGAGACCTTTCATAAAGGTATGTCTACACTGCAAAGACACCCGCGACTGGCCCGTACCCACTGACTTGTGCTAAGGGACTGTTTCATTGTGGTGTAGACATTTGGGCTCTGGCTGCAGGCTGAGCTCTGGGACACTCCCACCTTGCACAGTCCTAGCGCCCCATTGCCCAGGCTCTAGCCGGGGCGACAGGGGATAGATCACTTGATGATTACCTGTTCTGTTCATTCCCTCTGAAACACCTGGCATAGACAGGATACTGACCCAGCATGGCCGTTCTTATATTCTTATTAATAGTGTAGCACCTACAATTAAAGGGCATAGTAGTTTGATGTGTGCATAGCACAGTAAGGGCAGAAAATGAGGAACTTGTGTGAGAAATAAGCAGTGGAAGAAAATTAATTTTGAAATGTGTTTCAGAGTTTACACATAACAGGGATCCCATCCTATGCACCTAGAAATCTGAGAGGCAAAGTATTTTTTAGGGGAGGGCAGGAAGATGATCAGAAAAAGATCTGATGGTTGGAAAATATATTTCCAACCATTTGAAAATAAATGGATTCTGTTTTATGTTGTGGGCTTGTTGAATAAGTTGTGTATATGATACAGTAAGTGGTGGGATGTTATGGTAATTACTAATGGCCCTTGAATACTTGGTTAACCACTGTATCTAAACCCACGTACAATAGCCTTTCCAGGAAGAATTTAGATCAACCCTTTGGGCAGGATTAACTATTAGTGTCTTGTTTCAGCAACTTTTCAATTATTTGATTTCAAAACTAGGAGTTTTCCATTTTGGAAAACAGCATGTCCTTTTGACATCTGACTTTTTAAAAAAATGTTCCATGCCCCTTTCTAGTAATGAACTGTGAGGTTACCACTTGTGCACAGGGAGAGAAGGGTTAGGAAAAGTCTTTCCGAATTCTGAAGCCACATGTTCTACAGCAAAAATTGATATTATTCCCTCCGCCCCCTAAATTCAGTGAAACACACACACAAGGCATTAGTGACATTGAACTCTTCAGGTCAGATCCATGCAGCAATATTAATATGAAAAAAGTTACACTCATCTCTAATTCTCCTCCTCACACCCTGCTCTATAAGCATTTAAGAAATACCATTCTGCCCCCACATTCTTCCTTCTACTTTATGCTTTTCTTCCTCGATCTTTATGCCAAGTCTTCTTTGATTTATACCAAGTGAGCATGATAGAGGGTTGTGTGGAATATGGGCAGAATTTGGTCCACTTTCTCTGAGTTTCATTCCTTCTCTGTGAGGAATTCTATTTCCTTGTAGTCCAAGCTTTATAAGACTTCTAGCCCATCTAGTTGGTATCCCTCATTCATCGGTGGCCAGTGCCTGATGTTCAAAGACAGAAGAATCCTTCCACTCCAACTAGTGTCTCTAGACAAATGGGCACTGCTATTCCTGGGGCAAGGGAAAACTCCTTCCAGCCTCTGGTTCTCTATTCAGGAAAGCATTACAGCATATGGGACTTAACTTTAAAGTCCCATTAACTTCAATGGACTTTAGCCATGTGCTTAAAGTACACATGTGCTTAAGTGCTCTCCTAAATTAGTCTCTCACATAAGAGAACTTTATAATCTAAAGAAACACAAAAGCATCACTATGCTTTCAACAAACGTTCCTATCCTGGGTTGGACTTTTCTGCGTAGGTTCTATAAATGCTATCAGTTTGCTTCTCCCTCTCCTTTACAGCAAGCTTTTAAGCAGAACCTTAATAGTCTCTGTTTGTTGCAATCCATTTTACACTTCATCTTTTTCTGATTCAGTTGTTTGTTTGGTGCTTCCGTATCACGGTGATAGGTGCCTTCAGGGCCGGCTCCAGGCACCAGCTTACCAAGCAGGTGCTTGGGGCGGCCACTTCGGAGAAGGGTGGCACCTCCAGCTATTCGGCGGCAATTCAGAGGATGGTCCCTCACTCCGGCTCGGAGCGAAGGACCTCCCGCCGAATTGCCCCCTCAGATCGCAATTGCGGCTTTTTGGTTTTGTTTTTGTTTTTTTGTTTTGGTTTGGTTTTTTTGTTTGGCTTCTTGGGGCGGCCAAAACCCTGGAGCCGGCCCTGGGTGCCTTACAGTTACCTTAGATAGATGAGTTAGATTTGATTTGTAACATTGTCTGTGTAACCTTTGACACACTTTTCTCTAGGACATCTTAACCTACACCCACACAGCTTGACACTTTTCCCCTTCCTTGATTCCCATTTTTATCGTAGTTTGACTCCTATCACTTGTGTATTCATGTGTCATGGGCTTAGTTCTTTACTGATGCTCAGATTTGTGAACAGAATACAAACATTATAATTAAAATCTTTGACACTCTTTTTTCTTCTTCTTCTTCAAAAAAGACAAACCTCAAATAGAATAATACAAATTATAGTTACTTTCAGACATAAATTCTATAAGCAACATAAAATAAGACTGTACCTCATCAGAGAACAGTTAGAAGCTTAGGAAAATGTCAGCTCTTGCACTCTGCTGTTTAAAGCAAGTCTGAATTTAGTTTCCAAAAATTACTCAGTACAAATTAAGTACCTATTTCACTAGCAACAACCTTTTTATAGAAACTGCAGAGGTTACAAGTGCACATTTTATCAAGGCTTCAAATGTAGGAGCCATGACATTGTGTCCTGGTGCCTTTTCAGAAACAGAAATGGAATGATTATATGAACTAACGTCCCTCCCATTAGGCATTTTAATATTTAATATTTTAATCTATGACTGCAAACATTTAATGATTTTATCATTTCTTGTTTCATTTTCATCTCCCATAATTATAATGATTACTCACCTGCAGCTCCAGTCCTATACTCAATAACTCTTCAGAAATGGGCCCAGGAGTCATTGAACTAAAATGGTATACTAGTAATCCTGTCTTGTACAGTAAACTCAAAGGAAAATTAGTGCATAGGAAATCTGTAGTTTTAAATCAAATTAATAAACAGAATCAAATGTTATAAACAAATATTGCTAAATACATTACTTTTTCACTCTACTATCGTAGTAAGTTAGAAATGTAAAAGACCTTACATTACTTTGTCCATCTTCTTTCCAGTAACTGTTATTTTGACAGTGTCCAGAAATTTGCTATGTACTTTACAAAAGCTTTCTTTAGCAAAGTTCCTGGCCAGAGATGCACTGAGAAGGTTTCAAACAGAAGTGGGAGGTAGGAAGGGGCGGACTAAGGTTATGGTTATAGTTATTTCACAGTGTGACTTTGTTTTGCCAGGAGTACTTCTTGAGAATGCATTGCAAATAATTAAAGTTTGATAGTGTTCATTTTTTCTCAGTTAACTCACTTCTTGTAGACCACACGGCAGAAGTGAGTTTTAAAGAGGGATTTAAAGGAGAAGTGATGGATTGGAGCAGAGAGGGTCCATGGTAGGAGATAAGGTTAGCTGGGGCAGAGCTGTGCATGGCCTTCAAAAGAAGAACAAGGGGGCAGATCTGCAGCTGGTGTAAATTGTTATAGCTCCATTGAAGTCAGTGGGAGCTAGGACTGTTCACATTTGCTGAGGATCTGCCCCAATAAGTTCAAACTTGAAGCAAGACAATGAGGAGCCAATAGAGGGGTTCAAAGAGGAAGTGGTCATCTGAGTGATTTTAGCAGCATTTTGGACGGACTGTAGGGGTGGCCAACGTGGGTACCAAGTTGACTAGAGAAGACACAATTATTGTCAAGGTAGGAGATGACTAAAGTGTGGACAAGCTGCTGATACGGATGGGCCAGGTTGGATTTTCATTTATGACATGGAGGAAGAAATGGCAGGAATTGGACACATCCTGGATGGAAGGGGATGAGGAAATGAAGGAGTCAGAGGTGTCCCTACTTTGTATGTGATGGTGGTGTTGACACTAATGGAGAAGGGGAAAAGGATTTAAGAGGAAAATGGGGATTCAGTCTATCACATTGGTGAGGGCTCCATCCAGTCTTGCTTTAAATAAATTGCACTGCTCTCTATTTTAGTGGTCTCAGTCCAGGACACCCAAATCACCATCAGAATTGGCACTAATCTGTTCCTTCATAGTTGCAGCAGATGGTCAAGGATGTTATTAAGGGGCATGGCGACTAAGATGCCCAAGGGATAGTCCCCTGCCGCTCATGGTTGAAGAACATAATGGTAGGGCAGTGGGGGAAATATCTTTTGCCACTGCTTGTATTGTACTTGGTCTGGGGATTACTATAGGACTTCAGTTTCTGTAAATAGTAAATGCTAGGATTCAGTCATAGATGTGAGGAAATTAACCACCTATAAACTGAGTTACCCAATCCTATCACCCTGGTGGGTGTGGGTGTCAGTCACATCTTTTTTGAAGAAATGTCTGTGCTAAAATAGGTTAGCATAGCTTCAAGCATTGAGCCAAATAGCATAAAAGTACCCTCTTGGTGGACTTATAGTACACTAAACGTCCTGGACACTCAAAGGTTACAATTACTCAGGATAATTAATGCCAAAATTCCTAAGTATTTCTCTGTTCTGGAATGGCTGAAATAAACCTATTTATATTTAAACCCCTGAAAGAGTTTGAATTTTCTATTCTTCTCTGAAAACAGCTTTTACTTTCTTCTGCAGCTCTAACCTCATTCTTTTATTTAGAAGACTCTGCAGTTAGTTTTTGTCCTTTCCTGTGCTGGATTCTCATTCATCAGCTGATTCGCTCTGTTACCCTCTGCTAGATATTACCTCCTCTTCTTTCTTACGCTGTCCTTCTGTTTCAGAGGTTTTCACTTTCTCATGTTCAGCTGTGTCAGACTTTTCTATAAATTATTTCACAGGGCTGAATGTGAAAAACATTCTAGTTTCTAGTCAGGACCTTTTCACATCCATCATCTTGTTCTTAGTTCAATATTGTGTATTGTACCATAGTTTACAACACTATTTTGTGTGTGTGTGTTTACGTGCATGTAATGAGATTTTCTCCTGGACCATCTTTGTTTCAACCCTTTTGTTCATTTTTGTGGCTCATTTCCCTGAATGTTGCATGTGTTATGGAACTGTTAATTAAAATAAATGTTCAGGTTTGCAAAGAAACTTCTGTGTAACACATTTGAGTATTAAAAAAGAGCAGACCTTTAAAATTCAAATGCTTATGAATGACTTACAGTAGTGCTGAAGCTTACAGTATGCAAACACACCTTTGCCATGCAGCTTTTGAGAAATCAGTATTCTCCTAAGGCATTCACAGAGGGAGATTTCCCTTGTGTGTGAAATGAAAAGGGAGCAGAATATAATAGAAGGCATTTTTGGTCACAGCGTACAAAGAATAATGATCCAAGAATCAAAACAGTAGAGAAATGTTGGCGGGATTTACTGCACAAATATGCTAGGACGTTTTCAGGCTTTTCCACGTTATGATGCAGTCTCCTCATTCTTAAATTCTTTCCAGGACACTATGGGTTAAGTAGTTGCTAATCTTTAATCATCCTCCCAATCTCCTGGAGATCCTGGTTAGAAGATGCCTCACAATGTGATCATAAAGCACCCTTGTTGTGTTATGATTCCTTAACAACAAAACCTACCGTATCACAACGCATCCCCACCACATGGCTATCCACTGCTTTTGTGCTATAATTGTTGTCTGCACCTTTGTCCTCTTAAACTATAAGCTCCTTGCAGTAGGTTCCTTGCCTCCTCTTTGTCCTGGATAGTACTGAGCACACAATCAGTGCTCAGTAAGCAATAATGAGGACAGATCTGACCTTTTAGGAACTGAAAGGACTTCTGACTTGATAGCCTCCTCAGTGGCCTTTGTTGTAATCATCTTCTTTCTGACAGCATGACCATTACCCCTGTGCTTTTTTTCAAAGCCCTCATCATGTCCTTCACCTTTGTTTTGTTTCTTTCCCCATATTCTTGTTCTGTCTCTCCATGTGATTATGATAATTTCACATCTCTCTAGGCTTCACTGTCTAGCTTTTAGCTTCCCTTCAACTTATTGGTCTATGTTTCTGCCTCATCTATCATGATTGGCTGGCCAAACCCTCAGAGGTGCTGGTACTAAGAGTGTGGAGAAGAGGAAGTGCTGGCTTCAACTGGTTTCCATTATATCAGGGTTTACAGTTTGGTTCAATGGTTCTCAGTGCCCCTATTATAAAAACTGTTCAAGCACCCCTGCAATCCCTTGTTCCTAGGGCTAGTTCGGACAATGCTGTCATATCTGCAGCAGGGCCGTCCCTAGGCATACGCAGCATATGCGGCTGCGTAGGGCACCGGAAAATTTGGGGCACCATTCCCCTTGCTGGCCGTGGCTGTAATCCTTTCTTCTCCAGCCCCTCCCCTGTGGGCTCAGAACTGTAGGGTCCCGCCGCCACCTGCAGGGGCTCTGAGCAGCAGGGTCCCCCCACAACCCATGGCTCCGGGGGTACCCACTGCCTGCAACAGCTGGGAGCTGCAACAAGGGGGCCCTGCCACTCCTACCAGCTGGGAGCTGTGGGGTGCCCTCATGGCAGCTTGGAGCTCCGGGGGGCCCCCGCAGCCCTTGGTGGCCAGGAGCTGCTGGGTTTGGAGCCCCCTACTACCCATGGTGGCTGGGAACTCCCAAGTCCCCCCCACCACCCATGGTGGCCCAGAATTCCCAGAACCAGGGCCGGCTCCAGGCACCAGCGAAGGAAGCAGGTGCTTGGGGCGGTCAATACAAAGGGGCAGCACTCCGTCCATCCGGGTCTTCGGTGGGAATTTGGCGGCAGGTCCCTCAGTCCCTCTCTTCCTCTTTGAGCTGCCGCTGAACTGCCGCCGAAGAGGAAGAGAGGGAGTGAAGGACCCGCCACCAAACTGCCACCAAAGAATGGAGCAGCGCGATTGAGCTGCCGCCGAAGTGCCGCCGATCAGCTTTCCCTCTCCCTCCCCCCCCCCCCCCGCCACTTGGAGCAGCAGAAAACCTGGAGATGGCCCTACCCGGAACTGCGGGCTGAAGTCATGGAAGTCTCTGGAAGTCACGTGACTTCCGCAACCTCCATGACAAAATCGTAGCCTTAATCATGAGACAACATAACAGTACGTAAGGTAGCCACCTTGGATTAGGGAGAAAAGTAGGTAAATTTGCAGGCTGCTAGGAACTTTCATTGAGCAGAAAGATGCAATGTGTTGGAGATGTGCCCTTTTCTGTCTGTCTTTTCCTATATAGCCAGCTGTCAAATTAAAAACAGTAAGAAGAATCTCAGCACCTTCTTTTTTTTTTCTTTTTAAATGTAATTTTCAAATGTTTATATACTCATATTTTTCTTCCTAGACAGGCTCTCTTGCATCTTCTTTGGATTTTTTTAAAATAGGTAAGCTTTTTTGCAACACCCTCCCAGTCAGATGAGTATTGGTACTTTATTCTTCTAGCATTCTTTTTTAATTACTCATTTTAAATGTTTCAGAAAATGACTTTTAATCTCCTCCCTCCTATCGCCAGTGGAAGCCCTTAGGCTCTAGACAATGCCCAGCCAAGAATTTCCACTAGCAGGTCAATGTAAAACTTTAATAAATTATAGTCCTATCAGTATTATTACACAATATCTGTTCAGCACTGTAAATTACACAGTCCTTCAACCACATAGGTGAATGCATGTTGCATAGACCAATCATCTTAACTTCAGTAGCCGGAAAGATAATGGAGCAAACAATTAAGCTGTTGTTCACAGACAATTTGCAAACATCTAGAAGATAATAAGGTGATAAGTAATAGTCAGCCTGGATTTGTCAAGAACAAATTGTGTCAAACCAACCTGATAGCTTTCTTTGACAGAATAACGAGCCTTGTGGATATGGGGGTAGCGATAGATGTGGTATATCTTGATTTTAGTAAAGCTTTTGATACTGTCTAACATGACCTTCTCATAAACAAACTAGAGAAATGCAACCTAGATGGAGCTACTATAGGGTGGGTGCAAAACTGGTTGGAAAACCATTCCCAGAGTGTAGTTATCAGTGGTCACAGTCATGCTGGAAGGACGTAACAAGTAGGATCCCGCAGGAATCAGTTCTAGGTCCAGTTCCGTTCAGTATCTTCATCAATGATTTAGATAATGGCATAGAGAGCACACTTATAAAGTTTGCGGACGATACCAAGCTGGAAGGTGTTGCAAGTGCTTTGAAAGATAGGATTAAAATTCAAAATGATCTGGACAAACTTGAGAAATGGTCTGAAGTAAGTAGAATGAAATTCAATAAGGACAAATGCAAAGTACTTAATTTAGGAAGGAACAATCAGTTGCACACATACAAAATGGGAAATGACAGCCTAGGAAGGAGTACTGCGGAAAGGGATCTGGGGGTCATAGTGGACCACAAGCTAAATATGAGTCAACAGTGTAATGCTGTTGCAAAAAAAAGCGAACATCCTTCCTGGATGTATTAGCAGAAGTGTTGTAAGCAAGACACGAGAAGTCATTTTTCCACTCTACTCCATGCTGATTAGGCCTTGACTGGAGTACTGTGTCCAGTTCTGGGTGCCACATTGCAGGAAATTGTAGAGAGTCCAGAGAAGAGCAACAAAAATGATTAAAGGTCTAGAAAACATGACCTATGAGGAAAGATTGAAAAAATTGGGTTTGCTTAATCTGGAAAAGAGAAGACTAAGGGGGACATGATAACATTTTCAAGCGCATAAAAGGTTGTTACGAGGAGGAGGGATAAAAATTGTTTTTCCTAACCTCTGAGGATAGGACAAGAAGCAATGGGCTTAAATTGCAGCCAAGGAGGTTTAGGTTGGACATTAGGAAAAACTTCCTAACTGTCAGGGTGGTTAAGCACTGGAATAAATTGCCTAGGGAGGTTGTGGAATCTCCATCATTGGAGATTTTTAAGAGCAGGTTAGACAAACCCCTGTCAGGAATGGTCTAGATAATACTTAGTTCTGCCATGAGGCAAGGCACTGGCCTAGATAACCTCTCAAGTCCCTTCCACTCCTATGATTCTATGATATTGTGAAAGGTGATCTTGCATCATTAAGTTGGACAAGTGGCATTAAAAAAAAAAAAAAAAGCCAAGACATCTCTTTTGTGTCTTGCTGGTGCAGGACTGATGGCATTTTTGTCCTTAGAGGTGGATTCCCAGCAGGTTTAATTTTAAAGTAATTTGTGTGTATATGAATACCCTTGATGATTTTGGTTATAGGAGGATTAGTGTAGTATTTTGTGCAGATACTAAAATGTGTAAGCAAGGGGAAGTAAAATTTGCAAACTCTTTTGAAACTGAAAATAGTCCTGAATGTTCAGTAAATATTTTTGTTTCCTTTTCGGTAATGGCAATGATTCTCATTTGCCCCCTAAGCCCCTTTTGTGTCTCTCCAGCAGTATAAATCCATTTACAGTCACATCAGAGGCACCTCTGCACTTCCAGAGTGAAGGGGGATCAAGGTAAGTGAGAATCAGAATGATATTAGAAGAATTGGTTCTAGAGAGAGACAGAAAAAGTGAGCACCATCAACTCACCTTAGCGGTCTTATTCGGCCCCCTTCTCAGGAATTCACAGACAATTTGGCATGGCTATGAATGGCTCAGGAAGAAAGGATCACAGGGAGTCGGTCATTCTTCTCTCTCTCTTATTTATTTCACAGCCTATTCATCTCTACTGGTGCTAAATGTAGACTGAACTCTTGTCCAGCTACCCTTACTCTTAATTAAAATAAATCATCCCATTTTGCAAATTCAAGGTTATATGTACAGCATAATATCTTGGGCAGTGTGGTCTTGAGGTGTCCGGCTAATCCCTCAACTGGAGTGCTTCTTCACCTCTATGTTTATGGTTGTGTTAATCACCAGATAACCCATGGCTCTAGTCTCCTTGGGAACTTTATGGCTGTCCTCACTTAGCTCTATAATAAAGTAATAATAATGATAAAACAATAATTCTTAGCTCTTAGTGGTTTTCATCTTCAAAGTGCTTTGCATACATTCACTAATTAACTGGATTCAGGCCTGAGTAATTTAACGCCTATTAAAAACCACATCTCCTTGGTCAAAGCCATTGTGGAGCTGTTACTGGAAACCATTCATACTATTTGAGTCAGACTGTCCATTAGATGCTATTATTTATACAGAACCTAAAATATGCTGGGCATATAAAATATAACATATAAAAGATCAATCAGAAACCGTTGCTAAACCTATTTTTCCCCCCTTTCACTCAGACTCCAAAGATTCTTAGTGTTTAGCTCCCAAAGGAAATATAAATAAGTAATGAAAAATCTGTAGGCAAAAAGATAAGGCCAAATTTTCCAAAGATTCTCAAAGAAGCCAATATATGCAGGCATAAAATAGTTATGCATTCACTTTTGAGCATTCTTATTTGTGCAAGCAGATGATAAAATTCATTCATACAAAACCCATTACCTGTGTACAAGTGAGAGTGCTCAAAAGATGCACATGCAGGTTTTGCAAGCACAAAGCTGCATGTGCACAAATGGAGGCCTCACTTTAAAAATGTAGCCCATCATGTCTCAGTATTGGTCTGTGCCACCTTTCATTCTGCTGTCTGTAACTGCTTCGTTCAGAACATGACACAGAATTCAGAGCACAAGTTGTTGCAGCAACTGTTGCAACAGATTCTGGAGTGCTTACTGGAATTAAGAGTACCACGTCGCAAGTGAAGTGGATGAGCAGGCGAAAACTATTTCTGATGGGAACTGCCAAAGGCTGGGAAATAAGCAGGCTGCAAAATGTAGTGGGGGTCAAAAACCAATGGTGACATATGGGAAGAAAGCAGAGTGGTGGGGAAGAAAGACACTGACACAAAAGGTCCTGTATCAGACCTGCAAGATTGCTGGCTTACCACAGCTACACTTCACACTACACAAAGGAGGCTGTTATTGGTTTGTGCGTATTGTTTAATATTCTCAGGAGTTCAAGGAAATCATTCACTCAAGGAGCCATCCACAATCGGGAACATGCTGCTGTCTCTGGGAAGTATGTCAGCAGCAGCAAGCATGACTTTAAAGAGCTGAATGAATGTGGCAGGAGGGATGTTTCAGGTATAGGGAGAGATGTGGGATTTCTTGTGTGAAATTAGGACACTTGGCAGCTGGTAGGCTTTTAATTGCAATCCAAAGCAACTGATGGTGCCAAAGAAGGAACAAAGCTATCGATTTCCATCTGGGCACAAAATTTACTTCTCAGTACTCGTCATCTTGATGTATATCTTCATTCTGTGTCTTTGTTATGCATGAGCTGAGACCCCTTTAGTCTTCAAATTTTAGTTCTGGGTTAAATGGAGTACGTGGGTAGACTTTTAAAAAAATCAGCTATTCCCCCCCCTCCCTCCTTCCCAAATGCACAATGTGCTTTCAGTTTTGGAGACTCTGTTCATCTCTAGGTTCTTATACAGTCTCTGTCACTCTAGTATCTGAGTGCCTCTCGGAAATTAAATGTAGACATAGAGATCGTTCTCTCTCCAGTCAGCAGGGACACAGGACTATGTTTATGTTAAATGAGGCATGTTTGTTTTTAAAGTCTAGATCAAAGAAGTGGATTTTGCATTTCACTTTGAAGGCACTGAGGTTCATTGCAAACCCGACCTCTTCAGGGAGTGGCTTCCAGATTCACGGGCTAGTTGCTAAGAAAGTGTTGTTTCCAGCACACACACATATTTCAGTTTGTAGTTGCCAGTTTCGTTCTAATACAGTGGTTATCAAACTTATTTGATCAGGCCCCCCTTCTTTGTGCCTGTAGTTGTTTAGGCCTCTCCCCAAGTACATATACCACCACCCAGCTCTGAAGGCAGAGCAGAGAGCAACGGGCTGCTGGCCAGGTGCCCAGCTCTGAAGGCAGCACCATGCCACCAGCAGCACAGAAGTAAGGGAGGCAAAGGGATTTGTCAATATCACTTTTCACAGCAGACTTAGCGCCCCATTGCCACCCTTACTTCTGCGCTGCTGCTGCCACCCTGGGGCTGACAGAGCCCTGCCACCTCCAGGTGAGGGATTGGGGGAGAGGGGAGGAGTGCCTGAGCCCGTGCTGCCTCCCGGTGAGGCAGGGGAAAGCCCAAGCCTGGGTGACCAGGCTTCAGCTGTCAGCCCTGGGGTGGCAGGTCTCCGGCGGTCCCCTTTATCCCTGCCGCACAGGTGTGCACGGCCCTTCTGCATGAGTCTCAGCCATCCAGGGCTGACAACCAGAGCTCTTTAAAAAAAAAAAAAAAAAAAAATCACAACTTGCGCCACCCTGGACACATTCTCATGCCTCCTTTAGGGGGCGCACTTGATAGTTTGAGAACCGCCGTTCTAGTGGAATGTAGGTACTGTGTAAGATCAAGATCTTGAAGCAGAGACGCAAATGAAGAAAATCATATGGAAACTCTGTAACAATTTAATAAACAAGTTCTAACAGACACTTAACAAAGAATGAAGGTACCTAAAATCACTAATCACCTTTCAAAATATTGATCTTCGCCTTTTTCCTTAAAGAATGCTTTGCCCCAATTATTAAAAAAAAAAAAAAAAAAAGTTTGTTTCAAAAGCCTTTCTAATTGAAAGGCTTGTACAAGTACCAAACCTCCATCACTGTTGTTAATCTATCTGCTAAAGTGCACAAATAATTACTCTTCAGTTTTATAAATCTTACAAAACCGATACCATAATCATTAAATAATTATTATTTCCTTAGATGCAAAATAAAAGGCAAACTTTTTACATTTCCACTTTGGCTGTATTGCTGATTAATATGTGGTGGTTTTAGATTATCTTGAGTGAAATAAGAATATAACAGTTTTTAGGAACGGAGAGTGTGAGTAAAGAGCAAAGTTGGCAGACTATGTGGAGTACATTTCTGCTGATAATCTGCTATTTCTTTCAGGGATGTTGGTGGGAAGGCTACCTGCCTTCAATGCTGCCTTTCTCCTTTTCAGTTACTTTGGGAAAAGTATAACAAGTCCTGTACATTAATCTCACCTGTCCTCAAATATAGCTAAACTAATAAGGCCACCAAACTTAACAGCAGAGAGAGCCTGCACATCTATTATTCAATTTCTTTCTAACTACATGGTTAAGCCAACATTCATTACATTCATATAAGGCAACTAACAATGCCAAATATCTGTTGTCTGTACATAATACGAGGGTGGTTGAAATGGTCACATAATGCAAAAACTGGCATTGAACATAGAAATATAGAGATTTTTAAATGTCAACAGGTCTGCGAGGCAGGTTAGCTGTAGGCTAGCTAAGCAAGGAGGAGGCAGAACATTCCCAGTGCACAGCTAAAGAATCTTACATACTGTTGTTTAAACTGATGGATATTCACAGTTAGTTCTTTGTCTTGAAAGATTCTCCAATGGTTTAAACTATGTATATAGTCAGTAGTTTTCAGAACATCCGAGATCTTCAATGTTTAGTTTTCCTTTGACATTTGTCAATTGTAAGAGATCACTAAAGAACAGGTGGGCTAGATCCTTCACTGGTATAAAGTAGCATAGCTCCCTTAGGATGAACGAAAATAAGCCCACTACATCAGGGGTTCTCAAACTGGGGGTCAGGACTCCTCAGGGGATCGCAAGGTTATTACATGGGGGGGTCATGAGCTGTCAGCCTCCATCCCAAACCCAGCTTTGCCTCCAGCATTTATAATGGTGTTAAATTTATAAAAAAGTGTTTTTAATGCATAAGGGGGGTCGCACTCAGAGGCTTGCTGTGTGAAAGGGGTCACCAGTACAAAAGTCTGAGAACCCCTGCACTACATAGTACCAAATGGGTGGTACTGAGCCTTTGATAGAATTTTTGCTACTCATAAAGACACCACAGAACTCAGACATAAATTCAGCCCAATGTTAAGTGAAGGGACTGGATTTTCTCTATCTATGTGCAAAGCAAATTTCTTTTGGGAAAGCAATAATTCTAGAAACCTCCTTGCTATTTCAGGATCAAAACGTTCAGGCTTTTGATGTCAAAAATACATTTAATATTCAAGCTTAAAATGGCTTCACTTGCGTACAAAATCTGTCCCCTTATTGCTATATACCAGCCCTGTGATTGGAGTACACTGAGTGGCAAGTCATCTGTACAGAGTAAGTAGTTGGGCTTTGTGCTGGAGAAATCCACAGGGGCAAGGGGAGGAATTCTCCTCCACTCTGCCAAGGAGTGACAGCATAGCCACAGAAGCTGCCCTGTCGTAACCTCTGTGCTTCCTGTACCCCTACTGCATGGGGGCAATGGCCATCCTTCCTCCTCCTCCTCCTTCCCCCCAAGTGCCCCACTATGATAACGCACATAGAGCATTCCTGGAACCATGTGGGGTGTACACCCCTCTGTACTGTCTCCTAAGCCTGCCCTGCCAGAGAAGGCAAAACTTCACCTCTCACTGTACATGGTGCCTTCTGCACCCATCAATGTGGGAGCAAGATTTGCCCTTAATGGAGTTAATCTCCTCATAATGGACATACACCTCTACCCCGATATAATGCGACCCGATATAACACGAATTCGGATATAACGCGGTAAAGCAGTGCTTCAGGGGGGCCGGGCTGCACACCCCAGTGGATCAAAGCAAGTTCAATATAAGGCAGTTTCACCTATAACGCGGGAAGATTTTTTGGCTCCTGAGGACAGCGTTATATTGAGGTAGAGGTGTACATGCATAGCAAGACTGCTCTCTATCAGCCTCTGTTTTTTGTTTTGTTTTGTTTTTTGCTATAGAACCACTAGCTATTGCTGTTAAAAACTTAATGGTATGAAACGTGGTGCAATATATGCTATGTTATCCTCATGTCCTGTTGATCTGTTGGTTTATTTGGTGAATTGAGAACCCTTTGTTCTGACATGTTCTATTTCTTTTGTTATAAGGTAAACTGGCAGAAATCAGATATTCTATCCCTTAATGAACTGTGCCTGAACCACTCCCTTTCCTTGCTCCTTTTCAGCTGGAGGTTTAAAATTATCAAATACTTGGGGGTGACTTGCAAGGCAGTCTCAATATGGAAGTCCTAAAAGAATAAATTTCGACGGCTGATATCCTTTCAAGATTTCCTGTGATATTGCTGCCCATATTAATTACATTTTGATCATGCTTCCAATGGAATTATCTGCATTTTTTTTCAAATCTGAGCAGTCTAAAGAACATCTTGTGTTGAAGAAAGAAGAACCTTTCCCATCCTTTTCTGTACTAGATAATAGCAAAGATAATTGCATTAAACCCAGAGGGTTGATATTGAAGCTAACCTTCCATATTCTTTCTGCTTATACAATCTCTTAACCATCACTGTCCACAGAGTATATTATTAAATTTAGTAATAAAGAACCTTGGAAATGTTCACTTTTTTAGTTTAATTTGTGATGTATTAATCTGTCTGTCTGGCTCCAGTCCTAGCTTGCAAAATAACCTTCTCTTGGCCTGTGTGGGAACAAAAAGAAATCCACAAAATTGCTGACTTATATATAAGTAATAACTTTGTGATGTCTTTCCCAGGGATATGTAACTAACTCCACCTAGCCATTTTCATTTAAATATCCTGTTTCACAGTCACATCTGAAAACTGTTTGTTGACAATATACTTACCATAAAGGAGGAAGATACTATATATTAGGCAACATTTAAATCATGTGGGCCCATCAGCATCAAGAATACACCAAACATTTAAAACTCAAGACAAAAGATGATTAAGTGATGAGAAAGTCTGGTTTACCTACTAATAGCTCCCAAAAGTAATGGGAGGTCCAAGCTAAGGAAAGCATCAGATTCTGTAGCAACAGTCCAAACATAATTGTCTCATAATGCTGACTCTCCATGCATTTCTCAGGAGATGATACTGTGGACAACAGCTGTCCCCATCTGTCCAGTCACCTCCTGGGCCTGGCCCACCTAATCGCCATAGGGCACCAGCAAAGGGCTGTCAGCTGGTTGGATGACTCAGCAGAAAAGACAAATGTAGTCTTGCAGTAACATTTTTTAAAGCACCTAAGTCCCATTGACTTTTTCAATGGGACTTAGGCACTTCTGAACATCTTACCCTCGGCACCATGGCATCTTTCTTCAAGAATAAAATTAACATAACTTCTTGTTATAAACACAAGCACAAAAAATTAATCAGAAAAATCCCTGGCATGGCTACAACTCAGCTCTGCCATGTGACCCGGCTGTGGGCCCCTAACTTCGCAAAGGATTTTTACCCCTTCTGTCTCCCAGGCAGACCTTCTTACAGATCTTCCCCTGGGGGAAGGTGGGATAGCGTCTGCTCCCTGTTCACTGGGCACTAGCTAGTGTCCCTGTACCCTGTCTTGCTATCTTACTTAGCTATCTGAGGTTCACTAAATGCTGACTGTGTAGCATGAATGAATATGCCATAATCCTTTCTGCTGCACTCCAAGAAGGCTAACATCATTGCCACCAGATTTCTGACTGCACCAGAGAGTATCCTGAGCTATTAACAATATCCACTTGCATTTTTCTATATTAATTTTAGATGCTCTTAACAATTTGAGAATGATAAAATGAGCAATCAGTAAAATCTGCTTTGTACATTACAAATTTCCTCAAACACTCAACCCTGAAGGCAATGCATTTTCTACAGGTGTCTGACAATGTCATTTTGGGGAGCTACTAAACTGCAGCCTTACATCTCTAAGTTTGAGTGCCATTGTATTTTGTAAGTCTGAAACTGCCTTTTCCTACTTACTTTCTTCCCAATCATCCCCCTTCATAATCATCCAGGCAACACCAGATTGGACTGTCCTTTACAAATCTATCAGTCTTTTCAAGCTTTTAATAGTAAATACTGTATATATATATTTATATTTTTACTATTAATGTAGTTGCTATCACAGGAGCTCCAATACAAACTTCAGTTGTGCCACTTAAATGATTGGGTCTTTTATAGACACCACACTGTGTAACCATGGCTTAAATCCAACACTTGGTTCTGATCCTGCTGTGAGTGCTGTGCAGGTGTGCATCACCCACATGATTACCACTGGAGCAGTGAAGCCTTAGATTGCAGATTTCATCCCATATGTCTTGCAAATTTCTTGTGCCTTATGATGGATGGTGGGGTTTATCAGAATGTGCAAACACCCCTTGGTAAACTTACTGCAGGTCTGTGCCATCACTAATAGATCAGCATCTCCTACCTAAACTTATAATACAATTGTGTGGGCTGAGCATGAGTAACGTACCTATCAGATACAAATGAATTGTCTTCTACAAAATGCATATTGACCTTTTCTTGCCAAGCTAATACAATGACATACATTACTACAACGCTATCTCATTCCCGTGCAGAGAAGACCACATACCTAAACTTAGCCTGTAAAAGGTGCCAGATGCCAGGAAAATTTATTATTGCCTCATTTTTCTACAGGAATGACAATGACAAAATAGAGAGTGCATGTCTTAGTTTTATTTCCTCACTGTCTGTCTAGCATTTGTTACATTTGTCTAGGAAATGCATCCATTATTGAACCAAATATCATCTTCTCCACTCTTTTCTGTAAGAAAAATTTTAATGCTTTCATTTTCACCTGGAGACCCTTTCATGCATGGTAATGTGAATTTGTGGTGCACCACAACTTTGATCTTCCACACTCCTAAACGACAGATTTCACTTACTGAAAGGGAATTTTAGAAGAAGATGAGATACTATCAATGAATCTATAGAAAAGAATTCTACGGGAGTTATACGGTTAATGTCCAAAAGGTCTGTTTGCCCAACTGAGTAAATCCAAAGTTCATCCTAGCTGTACTAGTGCATCTCATTGTAACAAAAGAAGTGGGACGACCATAGATGTAAAGCATGCACGACTCCTCTGAGTTTTGTCTGTGCTTCTTGGTGCCACACATATTGGCAAGACTGCTGTCAAAGCTGATTTCTAAAGGATAATCTTTGACAGCTTTTTTTCCCCAACTGCTTAGCTGTCAGTTCATGGAAATTGCTACTTGTCTTATGTAAAATGCCAGCTGACAAAGTGCCTAGTTCATTATACCACAGTAGATTAAACAAATACTGTGTTTCTGCTGAACCAGCTACGTATAGAACAAATTCTGCAGCCAGGGTATGGATCTGTAACCTTTTGTTCAGATAACTCAACTCCAGTTCCCCTAGGCTCAGGTAGGGGAGAAATCAGGAAAACATTGCACCTCCAGAAGGTTCTGCCAGATGCTGACAGGTACATGGTTTAACATCTGGAAGCGATCACTCTTCCCTCCAAAGAGGTCTCTGCTACATACACTGAATAGTTCACAGCTATTTTCAGCTTGCACTAGCTTCTTTTTCTACCATTATAATAAAAAAGGGATAATCTTGAGTATTAAATAGTTATATTTGTACAGCACTTTGAATATATAAAGACTGGCACAAGCTTAGTAAGGTGTCTTAGTGTTTGTGCATATGTAGCCCGAATGCAATCAGTTAATGTTTTTTAATTCCCCTGACTTTACTCAGATTATTGAGTTGATACACTGATAACATGATTTTTAGTAAGAATATAATTTGCCTAAATGATTGAGCTATTTTGTGTAAAAGTGGGCTGGATTGGAAGTCAGGAAATTCTGTATGCTAATCCCAGTTCTGACACTGGCTTGTTATGTGACCTTGGAAAATCAGTGCTTGTCTATATTGTGAAGCAAATTTGGCTTAAGGTAGGGTCTGAGTATAAAGTGGAATAGCTATTCCTGATTAACTCCACATCCAAAGTGGATTAAGATAATTCAGAATAAAGAATTCTTATTCCAGAATAAGAGAATCCACTCAGGAATTTGACTGGGAATAGTTTAATGCAAAAGAGCTATTCCAGACTAATTTTTCCTGCATAGACAAGCCCTCATTTAACAGCTTTGCCTCAGTATCCCTATCTGTAAATGTGGATAAATAATACTTATCTCCCTAACAGGAGTGTCAGTTAGAACTGAATCATGTACCCTTGCTCAGACTAAACTCCAATTGATACTAATGGAAGTTTTGCCCAAGTAAGGAGTATAGGATCATACTTCTCATGTTTGGGCAGCAGTCTGATTATTAGAGGTTCTATGATTATTAGCACTCTGTTGCAAAGTAGTTGCAGTATTTTCCTACAGAGGTAAAAGAAATATATAAGAAACTTGAAAATTTTACCCAATGTCTTCTAACTATGTTTCTGGTACAGTGGACTTATCCACATGGCAGAGAGTTGCTGGTTGAATGCCTAACATGCCTTTTTGTTCTGGTCTTTCATGCTCCTTAATTTTGTGCAAACCTTAGTTAACACAGTGACACACACTATATAGAAACTTTAGAGAGAGAGAGTGGTGTTAAGAACAGCTAGCATCTGCAAGTGCTGGAAAGTATGTTCAGACTTGGCATCGTAGAAGGCTTCAAAAGATTGCCCAGGCTGCTTGATATGCTTTTATACTAGGCATTGATCCAAATTCCACAGTTTGTTACTGTCACGCAAATTGTTCAATAGCAGTGAACAACTGTGGTCTTCAATTACTTAGTGCAGTACATGGGCGTTGCCTGATTTTTGGCATAAATTCTGAGTCCTCATTGACTCACAGAGATGACGTAACATGCCAAAGAAATATTTGTGATAAAACATGCTTTATTTATGCTACACGACTCATCCCAGAAATAAGTTTCAGAATCTCTAGTATGTAACCATCTTCTGCCAAAATTATCAGTTATTTTCTGAATGTAATGCCATAGCTAGAAAATCTGGCTAATATGCCAAGTGACGTAAAGGGAAACAAGAAGACTTTTTATCAATACATTAGAAGCAAGAGGAAGAACAAAGACAGGGTAGGCCCACTGCTCAGTGAAGAGGGAGAAACAGTAACAGGAAACTTGGAAATGGCAGAGATGCTTAATGACTTCTTTGTTTCGGTCTTCACCGAGAAGTCTGAAGGAATGCCTAACATAGTGAATGCTAATGGGAAGGGGGTAGGTTTAGCAGATAAAATAAAAAAGAACAAGTTAAAAATCACTTAGAAAAGTTAGATGCCTGCAAGTCACCAGGGCCTGATGAAATGCATCCTAGAATACTCAAGGAGCTAATAGAGGAGGTATCTGAGCCTCTAGCTATTATCTTTGGAAAATCATGGGAGACGGGAGAGATTCCAGAAGACTGGAAAAGGGCAAATATAGTGCCCATCTATAAAAAGGGAAATAAAAACAACCCAGGAAACTACAGACCAGTTAGTTTAACATCTGTGCCAGGGAAGATAATGGAGCAAGTAAATAAGGAAATCATCTGCAAATACTTGGAAGGTGGTAAGGTGATAGGGAATAGCCAGCATGGATTTGTAAAGAACAAATCGTGTCAAACCACTCTGATAGCTTTCTTTGAGAGGATAACGAGTCTTGTGGATAAGGAAGAAGCTGTGGATGTGGTATACCTAGACTTTAGTAAGGCATTTGATACGGTCTCGCATGATATTCTTATCGATAAACTAGGCAAATACAATTTAGATGGGGCTACTATACAGTGGGTGCATAACTGGCTGGATAACCGTACTCAGAGAGTTGTTATTAATGGTTCCCAATCATGCTGGAAAGGCATAACAAGTGGGGTTCCGCGGGGGTCTGTTTTGGGACCGGCTCTGTTCAATATCTTCATTAACGACTTAGATATTGGCATTGAAAGTACGCTTATTAAGTTTGCGGATGATACCAAACTGGGAGGGATTGCAACTGCTTTGGAGGACAGGGTCATAATTCAAAATGATCTGGACAAATTGGAGAAATGGTCTGAGGTAAACAGGATGAAGTTTAACAAAGACAAATGCAAAGTGCTCCACTTAGGAAGGAAAAATCAGTTTCACACATACAGAATGGGAAGAGACTGTCTAGGAAGGAGTACAACAGAAAGGGATCTAGGGGTTATAGTGGACCACAAGCTAAATATGAGTCAACAGTGTGATGATGTTGCAAAAAAAGCAAACGTGATTCTGGAATGTATTAACAGGTGTGTTGTGAGCAAGACCTGAGAAGTCATTCTTCTGCTCTACTCTGCTCTGGTTAGGCCTCAGCTGGAGTATTGTGTCCAGTTCTGGGCACCGCATTTCAAGAAAGATGTGGAGAAATTGGAGAGAGTCCAGAGAAGAGCAACAAGAATGATTAAAGGTCTTGAGAACATGACCTATGAAGGAAGGCTGAAAGAACTGGGTTTGTTTAGTTTGGAAAAGAGAAGACTGAGAGGGGACATGATAGCATTTTTCAGGTATCTAAAAGGGTGTCATAAGGAGGAGGGAGAAAACTTGTTCACCTTAGCCTCTAAGGATAGAACAAGAAGCAATGGGCTTAAACTGCAGCAAGGGAGGTTTAGGTTGGACATTAGGAAAAAGTTCCTAACTGTCAGGGTAGTTAAACTCTGGAATAAATTGCCTAGGGAGGTTGTGGAATCTCCATCTCTGGAGATATTTAAGAGTAGGTTAGATAAATGTCTATCAGGGATGGTCTAGACTGTATTTGGTCCTGCCATGCGGGCAGGGGACTGGACTTGATGACCTCTCGAGATCACTTCCAGTCCTAGAATCTATGAATCTATGATTTTGTCAAACTGATGGAATTTTACTTTTTCTTGTTGATTTTTTCTGTTCTGACAAACCTTTAAAATAATATCTTCTTTCAAATCTGCTGCTTTCTTTTGAAAGTGACCTGACGTATTCACACGTGCTTTCACAAGTACATTCCTGTAATTCAACTTTCCTCTGTCCCTCTTAAGACTTTCTCATTGGCACTGTCAAATAAGTCACTGTAGTGTCATTGAATATTCATACTTTTCTATGTGAACATACAGTCTGTTTCCCCTATTTTCTCTTTCTAGCTACCAATTTTCATGTTGTTTAAGTGTTGTGCATAGTACCTTCTAATCTGGTCCCTGTTAGAATGGTGGTGTTTTTTGTTTTTATTTGTTGCTGAATTCATTTAGGATACTTTCCTTGTGACACCTCTTTCTTTTCTGTCTAGCAGATGGCATCTCTACTGACTTCCACTAGCACCTGTCTGAACTGACTATATTAGGAAAACACAAAGTCTCTGTAATAATGTCATCCATAAAGTGATGAAATAAATATACTCCATGAATCTTGAAAGAATGAAGGTGATTATAGCTGACCCTGTAGCTTTTTGGATTACTGCATATGCTATTATGATGAATTTTAACATTACACTAATCAGACTGTGTAATTGTTGTGTGTACTGTTAATTTATATGTAAACTGAATAATTTTTGCTACCCTTACCATCAATATGCACAATTTGGCTCCTAGTGCATCTGTTCATAGACACTGTTAATGACATGTCACGGTTACAAAAATATTAACCTCAAAAAGCTAGTTTTGATTTACATTTAAATTGCAGCTGTACCTTTAAATACCTACATGTAGCATTTTGGTTTATAGCATATTCAATACTTTGTTTCTATAACTTTGTGTCCGTATATAATATTTTATATGTTCAAAGCAATGTTGTAGTGGTAAAAAAAGAAGTGGGTAAACTAACCTAAACTAAACTCCACATTCCCCAAATGAGAAGTGGATAAATTCCATTTGCCTGTGTTTATCCACAATGCTACTGGTTCAAAGTGCATTGTATTCTTTGCATAAGGATCTCTGTCGATAAACAGCCTCCCTCCTCCTCAGAAACAGAATGGCATACAAAAGCTGTTAGAAACAAATTCTATATATTTAATCCTTCCATACAGCACTATCATAAGTTTATGATATATAGACCTATAGATTCTATTGTCCATCTGAGATTATCCCATGTCAGTGATAATTACTACAGGAGAACCACATTATTCTATCATATAATAAGTGCATGTGATGGCAGCATCACCTAATATCCCATATTCCTGCAATTTTTGGTAAGAGATTAAAAAAAAAGGTAACAGTTTACAATTAAATTACATATTTTGAATTTTGAAAATCTAAAATGATTAGAACTACTCTATTCAGTGATTGTGAGACCACTATTTTCAACACATGCTATTTCTTATTATGGAACCTATATTTATTCTAATTATTGACTAATCTTACCATTTCTTCTTCTGGCTAAAATCATGCTAACCAAAAAAAATAAATAAGTGTGTGTCATTAGCGAAAACCATGATTTATAATGATAAAAATAAAAAATGATGCTTTGATAAATGTAGACTCATCAAATTTTATGTATGTGTTCCAATTCTCTCTTCAAGATCCTCAATAGTTTGTCATTCTCCTAAATAACAGAGGTTATATGCCTGTTTGTATACTGAAAATACATTTAATACCCATATTTATATAGCTCTTCAAATAACTACACACATGTGGTCATTTCAATGACCAGGGAAGGAACCTGGGAAGTACTTCACTGAAGATGCTGGATAAGGCCTAGGAGGAGAGATTCCAAAGCAAAAAAATGGCTGAGGGAAAAGTGAAGTAAGGTGGGTCTTTCTTTGAGTGGACAGTTACTTCATAGTTTAGGTCCCTGGGCTGGAGGCTGGACTAGAGGGTGAGACTGGACTCCTACTTGCTGCTACCTCATGGAAGTGGAAATCCCTGCAATGAAGAGAAAAGATGCTGTAGTGCAGAAGGGGGAGAAGGCAGACAGGCCCTCAAGGGAGGACAGTGATCCAGTAAAAAGACTTGGAGATTTGATGGTTTGTTTTTAATTTCCTTTGAACTTCTACTTGGGGCTCATGCTGCCCTGGAGGAACTCAATCGTCCAACCAAACTACCCCACCACCAGAGGGAGACTTTGGCCCAGTGTGGGGAAACTGTCAGAGCTGTGCATCTTGACAGAGACAGGTCAGCCGCCTTTCTACAATACCCAAATTAGATGTTAATTAACATGAAGCCAAAGACATGCAGGTACAGTTATATGAATGATTTGGCTATCTAAATGCCCTTGTGGTTATTTGAATAATTGTAAATTAAAATATAGGAATTCAGTTATGGAAATGATCAGCTATCCAAGTAAATACTCCTGAATTTATTGGAAATAAAACTGATGTAATTCAAAGTTTTGCACAGATTTCCATGGAGCCAGGATTTCACGTTTGCTGTTTATCTCAATGTACAAAAGTTACTTGGCACCTGATCCTGGAATTAGCTCCATTGCCCCATTGGCCTTTAAGCCTTATTAAGTCCCTGCTCCTATTGAAATCAGTAGCAAAACTCCCATTGGTTTCATGGTACAGAGTCTGGCCCCATTCTGGTAAATAATTGGTAGACAGTGACATTATGCATGTATACTATATGATTTTCAAATGAATATACCATTGTTTCTAATACCAGCGTTTTAAAATGCTAAACCAATGTGAAAACCTCAAGTTTTGCTTTGATTTTAAAAATGTCAAAAATAGCCTTATTTTGCATTAAAAAAACTACACACAACAAAACCTAACTCAAAAACTGAATGTTTACGAGATATTTCTCTGAAACAGGACCAAATAAGGGCAAGAGTATCACATTTCTGAAAAGTGTGAAACTTCTTTCAATTGAAAGTAAATTTTCCATGAGTACATGCAAAACTTTGATTTTTTTTTTCATGTTTTTATGTGAAACAGGACAGGCCATTTCATGGAAGTTTTGAGAAAGGAAAAAATATCAAGAACTAAATGAGACAGAGAGAGAGAGATGCTTTTGTCACCTTTGTACAACTATTTTTGAACGAATGTATTACACAAGTTGAAGGTACCACACTTCACGTGTTCTCATTTTGTTTTCAAACATAACTTCCTTTAACAAAATACAGTGCTGGGATGGGCAGGACTATACTTTAAAAACTGCAGCTGTGCCACTGCAGTGCTTTAGTGCAGATGCTGCTATGCCACCAGGAGAACTTCTCCTGTCACCATAGTTAATCCACCTCTACAAGAGGCAGTAGCTATGTTGAGAGGAGAAGCCCTCCTGTTGACACAGTGCTGTCTCTATCAGGGTTAGATCGGTATAACTGTCGCTCGATGGTGTGGATTTTTCACACCCCTGAGCAACCTAGTTATATGGATGCAAGTTTATAGTGTAGACCTGGCCTAAGAAACTGCTCTTGAAAAATTATTAGCAACTCAGACTTCAAGATGGCCCTAAATATCCTCCCTCCTCAGCTCTGGGGAAAGTTTGGATTTGCATCTGGAATCAAATTCTGTTGACTGGACACCTCACTACCAAAAAGAGGTTTAGAGCTGAAGAGCCGTCTCCCATCCCTGCACATTGAGGGTGCAATATATACACCTGGTCCTTCCATGGGTGCACGATGGGGAGGGGAGGAAGGGCATAAAGAACCTCTTCCTCCTCTCCCTGCCACCCTCACTTGCAGGGGAGCCCTCCTCTAGGAACTGGCACCCAGGTTCAGAATGTGGCCTATATGCTTTCAGAGGAATCCAGATACAGTGAAGTCTCAGTGAATGAGGGCCTGGGCTAGGGTGCCCAGATAACAAATATGAAAAATCAGGTTTCAGAGTAGCAGTCGTGTTGCCACAAGTACTCCTGTTCTTCTTTTTATGAAAAATCAGGATTGCCGGGGGGGAGGGAGGGAGGGGTAATAGGCACTTATATAAGAAAAAGCCCCAAATATTGGAACTGTCCCCATAGAATCGGGACATCTGCTCACCCTAGCCTGGGCACCTGCCCCATCTTCCTCTCGCCACACAGTCTGCAGCCAGCTAGCTCCAAGCTGTGCAGCAGCTGAGCGCTCTCCTCCAGCTCCCCCCCACCCCTCCAGGAACAGGTCCTACAGCTCCCCCGCAACCCAACCTTGCAACCCAAAAACCAGGTAAAGGGCTCTGCCAAAACGACCAATCAGGTGCTTCGATCCAAGCAGCCAGCCAATGGGAACTCCCTTGGAACCGCACCAATGGTGGGCTGCCTATTCAGGCAGAGCCGCGTGAGCTCTACCCCGCGGGGACGGAAGTGGGTGCGGGGCCCGGCTGCTGTGCAGTGAGCGCGCGGCGGTGCCTGCTCCTCGTCTCCCAGCATGGCCGGGCTGAGCAGCGGCAGTGGCAGCGGCGGCGGCGGCGGCTCCAGCCTGGGGCGGTGCAGCCACGCCGTGGTGCGGGCGCCGCCCGAGTCGCTGCCCCAGCACGCGCTGCGGATAGAGAAGAGCAAGGAGGTGGACTTCGCCCGGGCCGAGCGGGAGTACCAGCTCTACGTTGGGGTGCTCAAGAACAAGCTGGGGCTGCAGGTGCTGGAGCTGCCGGCCGACGAGAGCCTGCCCGACTGTATCTTCGTGGAGGACGTGGCCGTGGTGTGCGAGGAAACCGCCCTGATCACCCGGCCGGGGGCCCCCAGCAGGAGAAAAGAGGTACCAGCTGCAGGGGGAGTGTGGGCGGGGGGAGGCTCGCTGAGCACGGGCGGGTCTCCAGCCCTTGAGCCCCACCTGGGGAGAGCTTCTCCCCCCTCAACTCCCAGTCTCCGCGTGGTCTCCTCTAAGATCTCTGTAACTTCCCGGGCGGGGGCAGAGCCCATGGTCCCCAGAATCCCAGGCTGGGTCATTTTCTGATCGGACTTCGTCTGTGACGTTTTATTTTAACTTAATGCAGAACAGAGCCGGTGCAAATGCACGGAATTAAACCGAAGATCTCTGTGGGAAATGTTTGCAAGGAATATCTGTTCCGGGAAGGCAGCAGGGTATACAGAGTGCGGTGCTGTAAGGCGTGGCAGGTTGGTGGCATGATGGGAGAGGAGAGTCAGAAGATGCTCAATGCACTTGCAGTCTCTCTTTCCCACAATGAACTCCAACCTGAGTGCTTATGAAGAAGCTTTCCCATTCTTAGCACAAAAGCCAAGCTTGGGAAGAACACGTCTGACTTAGTTCTCAGTTGTGCAGTGAATCACCTACAATTTGTATCAGAAAGAAAATGAATCCAGATGTATGTTCTTCTTGTCTTGGCAGTGCTGTAATGTTGACTGCAAATTGACTAGTCTGAAAAACGGATCTAGTCCTGTTTCTTTCGCAACTAGTTGTGCTTAACAAACATGTCAGGATGTCTATCATTTTGTTGCACGAAATAGATCACTCTGATGTGTTTTAAGACCTCCTGAAGCCCTTTATAGTAAATCACAGCAGTTCTTTGTAAGTTTAAACACAATCCAGGGAGGTGATACAAAAATGTTACAAAAAACAATTAACAACTCCAGATATATGTGGAACACTGCACAAGACTCAACGTGAATCTAATACATATGTAGATGTAGTATAAATCTAAATTCAATCTTACGTTAGAGAAACTGGATGGAAACATTGAATTTATTCCGTTTCACTAACATTTCTATTGAATGTGTATTACTCCTTTAAAACACTGAAAGATGGTGTGTGCAGTTTTGTGGGTTTTTTACATATGAACAAACAAAAATGCACACCTACATAATTTAGTGTGACGTATGTCCCTGTAACAGATTATAATATATTGATATATTATTAAAGTGTTCATCTTATTAATTCAGCAGGTTGTATAAGCACTGTGTTGCAGTTTTGAGTGCAGAAATTTAATATCTTTCCTGGGTGTAGCCCTTGTGATGGTGGTCAGGGCATGTGTACACTAGCGTTAAGCACACTTTTAAAATGTGCAGTCAGTTTAGTTTCTCAAATACACTTAAATATAAATTGACTAAAAAGCCATTGTCACAGTCAGAGAATATTTGAACTTACTGTGCAACACTTTTTTAAATAGTGTGATCTCTAGGGATTCTAGGTGTCTTGGATGCTTGGGATTCAATAATTTAAGTGGGCTTCAGTGTTTTCTTCTTCATTAAGCTGTAATACCACCCTCCGACATCTTCATATGTGTTTATGACCATTCTAAGTCACATCTTCACTTGGAGTCCTTCAACAGTGTATTAATGAAATAGTATTTCCCCCCCTTTTCATATAAGAGGATATCTAATAACACTCCTCCCAGTTTCAGGTTACTGATGTACCCTATACCCAGGGCAGAAGTGGCTCATGTCAGGAAGCACCTTTGCATTCAGTTCAGACAAGCAGGGAGAAGATCAGCCAACCAGAAAATGAAATAAAAGCAGTCAGCAAAGGATGATTTGGGAAAAGTCTGAAGCAGATTAGCAGCTAAGAGAAATCAGGGAGTTAGATAATGCAATAACAACCAAGATCTGTCATGGAAGAATAATTCTCTGTTACAAATAAGTAGTACTTTATTTTAGTAGAACTGTTTTAAACAGCACGCTGTATAAATCTGCACAACATTTTTATTGCTTGCTCTTGCCATTCCTCAGTAAAGATTTCATAGAATGTAGGGAAATGGTTGCAAGTTGTTAAGAGTTTATTATTTTTGCATCATATTTACTAGTGTGTTATGAATAGTTATCAATAAATTACTACAATGTAAACTTGGACTCCTTGTTTCTCTTTTCAGTTTTAATTTGCAGTATTTATTAACCTGCACAGTACAGTAATTCATAATGGGTCTTCAGTTTTTGGTGCAAATTAGTAATAGTTCTGATATATTCAGAATAAATTCTTTTTATAAAGTGTTAAGTGTATCTTAATCTCTCACATTTCAGGACATTCAGAACAAGGATGCCTATGGTCCCCTTTACCCAGCCTTTTGTGTGCATATGAGTTATTTGTGTCAATACAATATAATTTTAACATGAATGCCTTAAACCCAATTGTGCAGTCATGGTGCACCTATGATTTCTGTATGGTAGAAACCAGTGGAAAACCTTGGGCACAGGAATGGAGACTCTGCATTTAACAAATAGGTGCAAGTGACTCAGTTACTGCTACAGGAACCTTTGCTCTGAAATTCCAGTCTTTATGTTTGACACTTCAAACCTGTTCATCAAACCAGTTCCCTCTCTGCATTCAAATGCATCGTTAACTAATTTCTGTCACCTTGCCTCTAATAAGTGAGATGGGGTTAGGGAATAAAATGTACCTCCCCCCCCGCCCCCACCAAGTTGGGAACATGTCTTACTGTGTATTCACATCATCTTTATTGTAACACTTCTCTTCCTCATTCCAATTCCCCTCCCTTTTTGTCCCTCACTGCTCTTTCACAATACCTATTCACAGATGAGCTGTTGGGTAGGGCTGGGTCTTTACTTGTTTCTTTGAAGCTGCTAGCATACTTTTGGGCCCTCAGGAAATTTTATTAGAGAATATTTGAAAAATAAACAATACAGAAAATTTGAGGCATCAGTTATTGGTCATTGGGGGATGTTAGTGTTTTTGGGGTTGGGCAGCACACATAATATATACAGACTGCAATGTCCCCAATGGGGAGGGGGTAAACCGGTGGGCGGGATCAGGAAACAGCCAATAAGCGGTGAGGGTCTATCAATCATACAGAAAGTAGAGACAGTCATGGGTAGAAGTAAGTGGGCTGGGTAATGGGGATGGGGTGACCCTCACGTGGTGGGATTCAGTTAGGTTCGGTGGGTTCAGGGCTCAGGGGATAAAGTCCAGCAGGGGGGGTTTATAGGTCTCTTCCCCCTTGTGGGTGCATGAGGTCTCCCCGGCTCACTCTCGGTATTGGCGATGGCCGGTGATGTGCTCTGTGTAGATGTCCCGGGACCAACGAATAATGTGCCATTTACCTAGATTCTTTGCATTTAGTTTTCCTTTTAATTCATTTTTTTAATGTCTTGTCAAACAGTGCAACTGTCTGAGAGATTGCGCAAATCTCTCATTCAAGAACATGCACATGCATGTATTTGGAGGAGTGTAACCAGATATGTGCTTAAAAAGGTAATGACATCAAAGTAGTATGTGGGTGCAGTATGTTACTTTCAAATGCAGCTGTTTCTAAACCAGACTTCAAGAGAACTTTCACGGAACCTATACCATGACCCGCTGGCATGATTATTTATGCCCGTGTAGAGTCCTGGTGACTTCAGTGGAGCTCTATGTCATGGGCTCTCAACCTTTCCAAACTACTGTACCCATTTCAGGAGTCTGATTTGTCTTACGTACCCCCAGGTTTCACCTCACTTAAAAACAACTTGCTTACAAAAATCAGACATAAAAATACAGAAGTGTCACAACACGCTATTACTGACGAAGTGCTTGCTTTCTCATTTTTACCATATCGTAAAATAAATCAATTGGAATATAAATATTGTACTTACATTTGTGTATAGTATATAGAGCAGTATCAACAAGTCATTGTATGAAATTTTAGTTTGTACTGATTTCTCTAGTGCTTTTTATGTAGCCTGTTGTAAAATTAGGCAAATATCTAGATGAGTTGATGTACCCCTGGAAGCCCTCTGCGTACCCCGAGAGTTGTGCATACCCTGAGTTGAAAACCACTCCTCTGTGTGAACGTAAGGGGCCATGCTAAGCTTAGAATACAGGTGTCATCTCTCCCTAAGGTATAGAATTGCCAACACTATGTTATGAGTTGTAATAAATGGACAGATTGTCTGGATCCAGGTCTGTGCTTAGAAGGAGCCCAGAAGCTTGTAATGTAAAGATTCAGCAAGGGGGCCAATGCAAAATGTGGCAGCAGCTTGTGGGAGACAGGCAGGAGGTAGAAGGCTCCTGCTACACAACTGATTGCTACTGATGGCACTGGCAGGAGGTGGGGCTCACTCAACTCAAGAGAAGGCTGTAGTAGGCAGATCTGGGGCAAGAAATGAGCATGTCTGGCCCACCCTTGGGTCCCATCTTGTGCTGATGCAGAGGGATCTGAGAGGGATAGGATGTAGCAGTATAACTAAATGGGGGTATTTATGGATTTTTTTTTTCCCTACAGTTGATGTGGTCCATAGAGCAAGGACTAAAGTGCAGGCATGGAATCAGCTGTAAAATGAGAAGAGGGGAGTTTGGGGTTTTTGTTTGTTTGTTTGTTTGTTTTTCTTTTAAGAAAGTTCGTTTTCCAGACACTCATTGGGCTGGGACTTTAAAGGCGGGTGGATGAGCTGGACAGCCTGAGGCTGAGGAGGCAGTGAAAGAGGCTAATGTGGAGGGAATCTGGGAAAGAAAACAGGGTGGTCTATATTGGGAGGAAATGTTTATGTGGGGAGCTGGAGCAAAATTTTGGCAGATCTGGGCCCTTGATACCTTTTTTTCTGCTCCTGGTAATAAAAAGCAGTGAACAGGGTGAAATTAATTATATGTTGGCTATTACAAATGCCAGCCAGGTGATAAAATGTTTAACTTTCCCATTAACCAAAAACCACAAGATGGCGTAACCCCAATTGGGACAAGCATGTACAAAAATTAAAAAGGACTATTCTGGAGGGGCTGTGTATGGTAACGAATTATCCTTGAGTTAGCTAAATTGTCTACTTCATAGTAATATAAAACCCAGCTGTATTTATGTAATGTTTCCTTGTTGAATCCATGCTCAATCACAGCACCATTAAATTTCACTGTATTTGGAAAGGTACAGTCAAACTCGTCAGTATTTGTATATGTGCAATACATACTTGTTCAAGCTGATTTTGAAAGCTCTAAATTAAACAATGAAACACTAAATAGAAAGGAATCCATACCCGATCCCATTCATAACATAACCACATTTACAGAGACATTTTCTCTAATGGAGTATTGTATGTAGGAGAGACACAGGAAGGGATGAAGCTCAGGTATATTTATACTGAAAACATTATTATTCATCATGTCTACTGTGTCTAAAATCAGTTTTGACTATTCTAATGCAGGTTGACACAGTTAATTCCTAAGAAACCATATCTCAAATAAATCATGAATATGTTAAGATCTACTTTGCAACACTTCAGCAGGTACAGATTGACTTACGTTCATCAAGTGAATGGTCCATAGGTGCTTATAAATTAAAAAAAAAAAAAAGAAAAGGAAAACCCCATATTCTACACTTATTTGCTCTAATGACTGGAACATCCACTGTGAATTACTTAATTTTGTGTATTTGAAAAATAAGTGAACAAATGTAAAAACAATCCAGGGTATTGCATCATAAACTATATATTGTTTGTCTTACTGGTGTAGTTCTTAATTACTTATGACAGTACTTCATACTGGGAATGAGACCTCACAGCAGCACTCTGTTATGAAATCTGTGTTGAGGAGTGAGGTGAGACCACCGTTTCTCTGTTTATGGTCACCATTTCTTAGGGTATGTCTATACTATCCGCCAGATCAGCGGCCAGTGATCGATTCAGCGGGGTCAATTTATCGCGTCTAGTCTAGACATGATAAATCAACCCCAGAGTGCTCTCCCATTGACTCCTGTACTTCGCCACTGCAAGAGGGGCAGGCAGAGTCGACGGGGGAGTGGCAGCAGTCGACTCACCACAGTGAAGACACCTTGGTGAGTAGATCTAAGTACGTTGACTTCAGCTACATTATTCACGTAGCTGAAGTTGCGTAACTTAGATCGATTTCCCCCCCCCCCCCCCCCCCCCCGGGGTAGACCAGGCCTTATTTATTTCAATCTTTTTCTGGTACTTCACAATGTCAGAATCACAGGGCTAGCTGCACCTCTATCTGTCTCTTCCTGATCTCTCTGAGTGCATTCCTTCAGGGGTCAGGCTGCCTTTACCTTTCTTTGGGTGGAATTTGGCAATTCTCCCACTGTTAGACTATGCCCTGGGATTCAGTACCATGTGTATAGTCTCTGGGCTTGCTCATCGGATCCAACTAGGTTTGGCACCTGCGGTCCTTTCCTTTGGCAGTGTGTGACCAGTGGTGTTTGTATTGATCACACAGCCTTCTTAAAAGCAAAACATTGTTTATTTTACCAATAGGAACAATGTGTTCAGAGAAAAGGGGTTTTAAAAGAACAGTAAATCTGCATGCATGTCTAGCTTACCTAAAGACGTTCCATTCTGTAATGATGGCCAGGGCAGGACTAGCTTCTCCAGATACCCCAGCAGATGCATGTTAGTCTGGCTTTTCCAAACAGCTCCTCAACAGCTACCCCCCCCCCCCCCAAGAGAGAAGCGAGCTTTTAATGCAGCCAGAGTTGATTTGTTCTTGTCAGCTCACGTGCTTTTTATTTTATTCTATGGATTTCTATGGACAAAGCCAGTCTGGTAGGCTTAACAGGAGGTTAAGCCACACTCCTCAAAGCCAGTGGCTCTGCCCCGTGCCCTGTAACATCACCCTTAAGTGTTTGCAGAAGGCGGAAGGGTGGCTTATCTCGAGTTACCCTTCATCCCTTCCTGCTTGTTTTTCCTTGCTATTAAAATAAACCAACATAAATAAACCAACATATTCATATAATAAACATCCCTATAAACAGGTCAATATACAATAGTAATAAATTATTACAGAGCAGCTCCATGTCTGTCATAGCTAGGTTCAGCATGTTGTTTAAAACAATATTTAAATCAGTATAATTTTAAAATTGCAGTATAATCCATTCACTTTATTAGACTCTCCATAATAGGAAAACTAGCCCTCCATACCCCAACCTCTACTTTAACTGAAAAGTCTTTCTTGTCCCCATAAAAAGACCGATTAGAGCATAGGCATATTTATTTGGAAACTTTGTTTACTGATCAGTCTCATAAATAAGATATGGGATAAAATTTTCAAGAATGCTTAAGTGATTTAGGGCTTGTATTCATTGCAAAGTTAACTTGAGTGCTGCCTGTAACTCAAACTCTATACACACATTCAGTCCCTTGAGCTTTCCTTAGCATTGAATGGAGCAATCCTTTCTGTTAGCATTGCATGTTGGGGTGGAGTCTGTTTTCAGTGGCCATAAGGCAACTCATTGGGGTGAAAGCTAAACCTTCCCCTGGCCTTCAGGAAAAAGGTGAAGGTCTTTGCAGGGTGTGTGTGTATGTGTGTGTATATAATATAAGAGAAATTTTTCAAGGTAATACTTTATTTTTAGAGGTTTTTGAAAATTGATTCAGTTATAACGACAGCAAAAAGAGAGTGCCGGGGAGTATGGCAAAAAGATGGATATTGCCATTACTGCAACTTCTAAGTTCAGAGGGCTGCTTAAAGTGAAAGACAGGGCAGACTTCCCCCCAAAGGAAGGTGGGATGGCGGGCAGTGAAAGAGCAGAATGAACACGTGGTGGAGTCAGTCACCTGTCATGTTAGTTCCACATTTTTTATTTATTTCACTCAGTTTTGCAATTCTGACTTCCTTTGATTAACACTTCCCAGAGTGGGGTAGTGCTGGCAGTATTAAGCTTGGAAGTTAACTAATATGATTACTGCCCACTTCCATTTTATTTTTAAATGCTGTTTTAATTTTCCATTCACCAGTCCAAATCAGGAAATTACACTGGTGTGAGGAGAGAATGGGGAATCAAATGTGTTCATTCATAAGGACAGCTGTAGCTATATGCATTTAACTGAAGTAAATTACAATAGCACTGTATGTACCAGCAAATCCATAGAATAAAATCCAGTAACAGAATGACCTCTCAGGCTTTGCAGATATAATTGGTTATTCTATTAAAACCATTGAGACGACCAAGCACTTTTAGACACTTTGGTTGATGGCTCAATGTTCTAGACAGAAACCAGTTTCTGAGAATGTACCATTTTTGGGGAATATACCATTTTTTGCTCAAAGCTTTTGCAAACCAGGAAGAATAGAGGCTAAATCCATTTGTCAGAAAATGGATAAATTCCAGAATTAATTTAGCACACTAGAAAAATAATCAAGTAAATCACAGGTTTAATAGCTTAATGGAAAATTTTGATATCAAGGAATTAAGTTTATTGTCCGCCTCAGAATTTTTTTATCAGATCCATATGTCTTGGAGAATTATGGAGTTATTCAACAAGTAAAAACTTCTAAATGCAAACCTTAGTTAATTTCCTGATGAAGATAAGTTGATTTATCTGTCTTTGAAGCCACATGCAAACATTGATACATGCAATGTTCAAGTCATGGTGATTGAAATAATACTGTGGTCACTGAATTATTAGCAGTTCAAAAACCTTTCTTTATACCAGTGTGTTCTGATTCAGTTAGCCCTCTAGGGCAGTCTCTTCAGGTCACATTCTAAACACTTTGGGGTCTGTTCTGAAGAAGTTTGATCCATGTGTCTCTCTCACTGCCTAAGTTGTTGTTGTTGTTGTTTGTTGTGTGTGACTGGGATAGTGCAAAGCAGCACTACCACCATCCTTTAACCCTGCATATCGGCAGATGGCAATCCAAGTGCTCAACAACAGTGCCATAGTCAGCAGACCTCCTCTTGCCTCTGCTGCATGGAAAGGGAGAAGGATTGCTGCAGAAGAGAGTGATGCAGGGAACCTCCTCCATAATGGAAAGTCCATTGTGCTTCCTCGCTTGGTGGTTTAAAGGCGGAATTGTCTCGCAAGCAGGAGGGAACCTGTAACCCCTGTCTAAGCAGTCCAGAAGGGAATGAAAGGGAGGGCCGCCTTCCAGTAGCCAGAGGTTGTATGGGAGAGTGGATTGCCACCAACCCCCACAATGGGTGAGAAACCTGATGGGACCGGCAGTGATTGGGACAGCCCCAGTAGAAGCTGAGAAGAGAGCACGGATTATGGGACCTCACGGAGGGCCCCCTCTTCCTCCAGAGGCTTTATCCACCCATTGGTCAGCTGGAGGAGGCGGGGAACCAATTGGTCCCTCGCTCTCCCCTTTCATGAATTTAAATCCTAGACGTGCTCAGCTTATGGGACGAGTTCTATTCTTCCATGAGATCAAGAAATAAATGGAAACTTTCTTTAAAACACATGGACACAGTTTTAACCTTCCTGTATTCAATAACAGAACTGCAATCTCCTAACAAATGGGATGAAAGTCCAGTGGGAAGGCTAGTTGCTTAGTTGGAAGGTTACATAAAGCAGTGCGAAGGTGTCAACCAGAATGATACTTCACACTTATTCAGTGCCTTTCACCTCAAAGTGCTTCATAGACTGGTCACGGAGCACCATTGAAGGGCAGCCACCTTAGGCATGCAGATCTCAACCAGTGCTTTGTGCATCACATCATATAATGTGACCAAGGGGCAAGGAAGTGAATTTTTGCCAAGCCCATTACGTCCAGCTTCTGTTACTACAGAAAATGCTCTGGATTCTTCAATGCTCGTGAACAGCAGACAAGACACATGATCTTTTTTAAAAGATCTTGTTTGGCAAAAGTCTCCTCTCTCCCATATAGTAAATTGCATAGAACTCAGTTTATCTAATTCAAAAGAATGAAAGTGGAATTAACCTATAGTGCTACAGATTTTAGAGCTTAGAAGTATAAACCATGAGGCTTTACCCTTTGTCAGGGTAGAACAGTCCCAAATGCAAGTTTCTCCTTTCCGGTCAAGAGTACACTGTGAAATCAATCAGATGATGCTTCTGAGGAGGTGGAAGGTTGTGCCACAATCAAAGGCATACAAGGAGAAAAATAAACACACACATGACTGTGTGCTACTGTAAAAGTCTGAGATAAACTGTATAGTGGTCAGCAATACCACTGGCATCCTTAGCTCTCTCGTGGATCTTGGTAATTCTACTAGATTGTGTGGTGGCTGGGAAAAAAAGAGTGGGGAAAAAACTAGAGAAACGCTACCAAGTGACAAAACAGCTCCACTCCAAAAGAATGATGGACAGTGATGATTTTCCTAAGCATAGCCAACACTTCCCTTAGCTATGCTAGCTCCCTCCGTAAAGTTAATTAGGATAAGTGATTTTTTTTTTTTTTTTTAAACAGTGTCATGCTGGTGCCAACAGAACCTCCATTTGCTGACTGATCACTTTAGCAGAATCTAGCAGCACAGTGGCAACGATCATCCTGCATGTCCCAAAAGGATGGTGATGAAACTGAGAGGGGCAAAAGAGAGAGAGAAAAATTCTAACAGTTTAATTCAGATTGTCACGGGTTTAGAGGACTAGTTCTGTGAATCTTGTAGACTCCCACTCATCCTCTGCTTTACCTCCTTGTACCAAGGCCCTTGGTGTTATCTGTGAGCTTTAGCATCCTGTCTTGACACCTGCCCACTTTTTGCTGGCCTATAAATTGGTTGATGCTTAAAATGACAGTTGGGTGAACTCGGTCAATTTAAAGCATTACATATTGACACACAATTAGGAACAGACCCTTCTGCTCCTTATCATGTCTTAAATATTTTCCTTCATTTCTGTCTTAGAAACTTGTCCAGACGAGTCTTAAGTGCGTTGATGTTTCTGATGTATTTGCTATCTTGTAACTGAAGTTAGGTTGGAAGGCGTGGATCTTCAGCCCTAGCCAGACAATATTCTTTCTTGGGTTTTGCCCAGGTTTCTGCAGAAAGACTGTACTGATAGTGTTGAATGAGGAACAGACTGGTTTCAAGGTACACCCTTTATTATGAACCCAAACTACTTAGAGAAATGAGGTAATAAACTTCCTACTCTGTGCAGCTGCAGCCTCTCGCTGCCCTGTTCTGGGCTTCTTTTGTTTCTGCTCCAGCAGGAAATGTATCCCATGAGGCCAAAGATTGCATCTGGAATGTACAGGCAGTTTAACCATCTTTTCACTTCCTGGAGGACTTATGCTGTAGCTTAATTTTCCTTTTTTACATCCCTTTTTAAAAAATGTTCTGACTTAACTAAAACACTATCAAGATATTAAAATTACCATAACTAACATAACTTTTTAGGTTGCCTCAATACAACCAAATACTTCTTGAGCATTTGAGCAATCTTCATGATATGCTTCATTACAAACCCTCTTTAGTCAAATTCTTCTCTGTAACAAGATGTTGAGTCTCAAGGCTTGTCTACACGACGTGGCAAAGCATGCCACAGGGTAAAGCACATTCTAACATGTTGTGCTCTAACTGCCCTGCGTAGACCCTGCTGGTATGCTCTAAAAGATACACAGTTCATGTTAACGTAGTCCTGTTTGAAGCAGGACTATTTCAATGCAAACTAGGTATCTTTTAGAGCATGCTAGCAGGGTTTACACAGGACAGTTGGAGCATAACACATTAGAATGTGCTTTACAAATCACACCGCTATAGTGAGCTTGCTGATGCTATATAGACAAGCCCACAGGGTCAACTTGTGAATTGTTTTCCAGTTGTATGTCTGCTCTCACTTCATTTGTCTGGCAAGTTATCCCCCTCCTTTTTTTATCTACAAATACTAAGGGGTGAACCCAATCTGTTGGTTCTTCTAGTCTCTAAATACCCGTTGCTGTCACATTTTGCAGCTTAAGGCTTGTGGAACTTTTCATGTAGCATGTACCACGGGTTCTGCATCTCCTCTTAACTGTATCTTGTACATTACTGGGAGACACCCACTCTTTATGAATACATCTTCATATGATGCTATTGATACACTTTTCTACCCCGATATAACACGACCCGATATAACACGAATTCGGATATAACACACTAAAGCAGTACTCCGGAGGCGGGGAGGGGGAGGAAGGGGCTGCGCACTCCAGTGGATCAAAGCAAGTTCGATATAATGCAGTTTCACCTATAACGCGGTAAGATTTTTTTGGCTCCCGAGGACAGCGTTATATCGAGGTAGAGGTATATTTACATATCTGGATTTGTGTTGGCTTTCTATCCGTCTGTGGTAAATATCCTCTTAACAAGACCAAGCACCTCACATATGGGCAGACCCAAGACTGGTTGTTGGCCTCCGTACCACCACAAACTCTTGTTATATCATTTCTCCTTTGTATTTAAGCGTTAGCATGCACTTGCCCTGCACTGGAATTGTTCCTTTTATAGTCTTTCAGAGACATTGACTCTTCCACTTACATCTCTCTTTCAGTTTCTGTTATTACATTTATTTGTGCTCCAATGTCTATCTTGGATGTGACGTTAATTAGCCAATCTTTCCTGCCTTCTCTGCACATTTTAGCGTAATGGTTGGGCTTATTACAGTTCCTACATATTTGATTGAATGTTAGGCATTTCCTATACGCATTGTGGTTGCCGCATTGTTTTCTGTCTTCCATATTTTTGTCCTTGGCCAGTTTAATTTCTGTGAACATTTCCCTTGCTTGGTTAGCTGTCTTACTATCTGTCATGCTCTGTGCTTTCTCTGGGCTTTTTATTTGTGTTTCTGTTTGTTCTGCTGCTTAGCATATACATTTTGTCCTTTCTAGTATCAGCTCCATCTCCCCTTAGTTATCGTTCAGACTTTTTTTTATTGTTACACACCAGGACAATCTGGTCTGAGTCTTTTTATTCCATATTCACAGGACTGACTTTTTAGTTTTGATTCTGTAGCTAACTCCTCTATAGTTTTCCCCTTCATACTATGTAGGATCTTACTGATGAACAGAGTGGTGTCAAGATAAAACCTTTACTCTGAACAGAATCTCATCCGAAGAAGTGGGCTGTAGTCCACGAAAGCTTATGCTCTAATAAATTTGTTAGTCTCTAAGGTGCCACAAGTACTCCTGTTCTTCTTTATACAGAAATGAGGTAACTGACTTATTACTAACCTGTGTAGCTGTAGCCTGAGTGCCCTGTACTCTGCCCCAGAGAGAAGAGTAGATAGTTTGGTTTCCTGTGACAATGTTTATAAGAAGTGTAGCATCTCTACACTTCCTGGAAGGCTTACTCTATAGCATAGAAGGTATGTAGTCGGCAGAGCAGTAAGTAGTATAAGTCTTTGATAAAGTATGTGTCATTTGGAGGTACGTGCTTCAGCACTTGTGAAGGGAAAGCAGTTCTGTCCGTGGATAAATCGGAGTTGCAGACAAGGTATGAAATTTGATAAGAGAGGCAATCGCTGCAACAGTTGCTGGTGTGTGCTTGCTGACGCAATTCTCCTCCTCCAGAAAATTGGCTCTTTGTACCAGGCTCTATGTTAAACATCACCAATCTTCCTTTATTTATAACTTTTATTAATTTTCACTTTCAAGGTTGTTTGGGGGATTTGCTGGTCTGAAACACAGTTTGAAACTAACCAGAATTTGGAAGGGTGGAGAGAATGTCTTTCCCTCTACAACCACACTTAAGGTAAAATGAGAATATACCTGTATCTTGTCAATTATTGCTTATAGCAATGCTGCACAGATAGACCTCCATAACAAGGTACCATCAGGCTGACAATTGGCTTTGCTGGGCTTGGGGTAAGAATGGATCAGTCTTTAAACCGTCTATCCTAAAAGTGAACTTTTGGTTTAGTTGGTATGCACCTTAGGACTGTGGTATAAATTTGGTTACTTTCTCCTGATGCTGGTGGATCCTCTTTGGCTTCAGAATAGTTAGCTCTGTGACCGGGTACATGCCTATATCATGCAATTTCTAGCAAAGGGCTATTCTCAAGTGGAGAATCTTAGACCAGGAAACTGATCCATATCACAGATGTATTTGGTCTCTATTAACATGAGTATACAACACGATCTCTTAGCAATGTCCTAGTAGTCTTTCAAAAGGGTCTAGACAGGGGACTTGAAGGGAGCAACTTGAACCTTCACGTGACTTCCAGTAAAATGTAGGCCTGGTTGCTGGGCTTTTATACTGAAATACTTGAGAGTATCTGAGTTTCTGGAATTGAGAATAAAAAAAAAAAATCAAACTTTTTTTTTTTTCTCCCGTAGAAGCTGAATATCACTGTGCTGGCTTAGAGACAGCCTTTGTCATTAACTTTTTTTATTCAGTATCACTGCACTGCCAGCCATTAGAAATGGTCTCTTATGAGGCTCATGACTCACTGTCAAGGATAAATGATTAATGGGTTCCATCTATTTTAAAATCTTTCCTAGAAAAATAAAAAGAGTTTATTCTGCAACTTTACCCATACACTTAATTTGGAGTTTCATATTTTTTCCCAAGAGATT
The DNA here is from genome assembly GCF_027887155.1 of Malaclemys terrapin pileata. NCBI lineage: Eukaryota > Metazoa > Chordata > Testudines > Emydidae > Malaclemys > Malaclemys terrapin. The sequence continues at coordinate 81,172,649 of NC_071512.1, forward strand.
GACCTACACTTCTAAATTGAGTCTGAATCTTCCAGAGGATTTTTTTCATTGGTTAGATGGTCAATTTAAAGTTTTATTTAGAAAGCAGCAGAGCTCAGGGAATCCAGACTTTTTATTTTATTTTTTGTTGTTTGGTACTTCAAAGACTGGATTTGCAGCATCCGTTGCGTGCTGGATCTTAACTTGCACTCAGCCTTCACAAGTGATGGTACAGTTCACTGACTGTAATCCTAGTATGTTCTTGCAGAATCTTGGGCTTTCGAGAAGAGGTCTCAATCTGTGGTCTGCCAAGTGCCTTCCGTGGTAAGGAGACAAGAGGGTGAGGTAATCTTTTATTGGACCAGCATCTGTTGGTGATAGAGACTAGCTTTTGAGCTTACACAGGCCTGTACTTCTCTGAGTAGTCTCATTTACTTCAATTTCTGCATTTTTGACTTCTAATTCTCTGTTTTAGAAACTAGTTTAGATGTATCTCAATTGTTAACACATCCAATATGTCTGTTACCTTAATCACTACTTTACAAGAGTGGACAGTTCACATGAATAAGGCAAGCAGGGTTTGGCTCTTAAAGTCCTGGACAACAGAAAATGAAATGGCGTATTCATTGGTTTTCTAGCATACATTGAGTTTCTGTATGCTTTACTGCACCTGTCCGTGTAACATTAATGATTTCTAGTGAGATCATATTAGAATTTACTCTTACTTCCAAGATTTTTTTTAAATGTTTTTTGTTATATTTATTTCTGTGGAAGCTAAACTTAAAAGGGAAGTGGTTCAAAATGGTTTGATAGAAGATTTCAGTTCTGCCTGTCTTCATGTACTTGGTTTTAAAAATTTTATTAATTTTGTCTTACCACCAAACCCTTTACACTAAATAATTTAGATGTTTTGTAGTTCATAAAACGTGCAGTGTGAGCAGCTCAGATGCAAGGTCCTTTTCCGCTTTCTGCTAAGATTAAGCCTCTTTCATCATGTGTAATCTTTGTTGGGAGAAAAGATGCATACAACTCATTTTGAGAGCCTTTAATCCACATTCTAGTACGTCCTCTAAAAACACACATGTAACTAGAATTGTGTCTTGTATGTTGGTGTGAGATATAAATCCTCTTCTGTCTCGTCCTTAATCCCATTAAACGGATCTGTTTTATTCTCTCACCCCCTTTACCCTTTCAGGGCTTAATCTGTTGCTTCTGTCAGTCTCTTCTGCTATGTTGCTTTCTGAAGCAAGTGTTTTTGGGATTCTAGCAATACCATTCTTTTGTGCTCATTTGTTTCCGAGTACTTCTGTGGTATTTCCTCGTCCTTCACTCATGCTAATCCTATGATTGTTGTTGTTCTACGTGAAACTTCTTTGTTTTATAATTCTTTGACACTTGTTGAAAAAATGTATACGAGCCCCTGCTCTGGCAGCAGACAGACTGGCTCACTTTAAAAGACACTCTCTCCACTGCCCTTTCGGTGCCAATATGGGGTGGGGGGAAAAGAACCTCCAGACTATTAGACAATCACAATATTTGGAGGAATAGCACAGATTCCAGTTACATTCTGAACAAATTCACAAGCTCCAGACCTTCCCTCTCAGCAAGCCAAATGGTGAATCCAGTGCTTAGGCAGAGTGCTCAAAACACTGACTTCTCTTTATTAAAAATAAACATGCACAAACTGTAATTTATCCCAATACCATTTTTTTCCCTTGCCGATTTCTCAGACTAACACTAAAGGAGGCATTCAGACTCGACTGCAGACACACAGCCTGACTCCACTGAGAATATTACAGGAAATGACCACATCGGAAGCTTTAATCTACATTACTCCCTTCACTTTCAAAGTGTTCCATGGTTTTGGTGGCACAACAAATCCAGGGAGACAGTGTCAATGGTTCTGTATTATTCTGTTTGCTTAGGCTTCCTTTTCTCTGTCATGACTTTGCTTTGTAAATAGTGTGTAACTGATCAGAATGTTAAATGACCTGAGGCATGAGTCATTCAAATAGAGTAGAGCCTTGATTATCCAAAGGTCACTGTAGTGCATGTAGACATCCACGCAGAAGTCTCCCTGAGCTTCCTGCTTTGGGGAAGCTGCCCACGCTCTCTGCCAGTTCTTATGAGATAATTAAAGATGTTTTTTAAAAAGGAACACATCTCTATTCAAACTGAGAAGAGTGGGAGGCAAAATCTCACTTATCCAACCCCAGGGATATCACCTGGCTTTGGATAACAGTAGACGTTGGCCAGTCAGGATTCTATTATAATTACATTATGATGCTCCAATTAACTTTCCTATCGATCTACACATGCATCTTTTGTAGCAATAAATTTGAGGGTGAGGGAGAGGAAGAAGATGGCTACGGATACGACTCTGTTTGGATAACTAAGTCATGCCAAAATTAAACAAGTTTGTGTAAAAGAGCTTGGTCAAAATTAACTTAAAGTAGTTCTGTACATCGGGAATATTTTTGAGAAGGTAACAATCAAAATATGTACATAAACTACATCTTGCGTTCTAGCACTACATTGTATTAACACAAGGCAACTGGTCACTTTTTTAGTTTTTGGTTATTTTGATTCACTACTTTAGCAAAACCCAAGTTAAAAGTTAAATATAGCTCTCTAGAGACTAATGAACAACTCCCAGGTGAGTTTTTATAGAGTCTGTTTTTATACATTGCAGCAGATATCCAGTATGTAGCACTCTTTTACAAAAAGACTCTATGTATTCTGTTTTTAGGAGGCTGTGTGGGTTAAGGATTAATAGTTAATAAAGAAGTGACCATCCAACTCTGTCTATTTAACGCCAACCTGAGTTCTTTGGCAAAATTAAATTCTGTCTCAGCTGGCCAGTGTTGAATATTGTGAAACAAATATTTATAATTTGACACTGTTAGAGGTGTTTTGTTTTGGTGATTTTTTTATTATTATTATTATTATTTATTTTTCTGGAGGGCTCAGAACAAGGACTGTCATGGAAACTGAATAACATATCACTTCTCCACCCCCATAAAATGGGTGGTCTTTCCAGACAAGTATTGAGGTGAGGTGTGTGTTTGTAACTTTTTTTATTATGGTATGTATTCTCCTTTCTGAGTCACAGACTAGTACTGTGGAAAATGTTATTTCCATGAGCGCACAAGTTTCCATCTAACTGGAGAGGTAAAAGTGTTCAGGAAGGAAATCTTACCTTTTATCCCAAGTTCAGAAAAAGCAAAGTGTAACTTTTTTATTTACTTTAAATGTTGGCAGGAAACTCTAGTCTGTGACCTTTATTAAAATGATAGACTTGTCTAGCCAATAGTATAATGATACTTTTCTGTTGATTTTTAAAAGAATCTTATGGGGATTTGCCTTACTGAATATCCAGATACCTGGCTGAATGTTTCTGACCTCATGGTTGTTCTAGAAGGCAGTAAAGATGCTAGATCCTAAGAGGTATCTTGTTCTGCCAATATTGCCCAGCACAGAAGAGCACTGTGTACTGCTTGTATGTTTGTGTTGGCATCATTGCCGTGGTCAGCAGCCTTTGTATTCAGTGCTGTTTAATGCACTGATTTATGCTCTTGCCATCTACTAGCTAGAGTGCTAATTATCATCTCCTTTTTCCAAGGTTGGGTGGGGCACAGTAGCCAGTTTCTTGGCTTAACTAAATACATAGATTGGCAGCTACGTCAAGTCCAGGCAGCCTCCACCTATTTGCTACCTATCAAGGGTACTCTGCTTGCACCGTGGGCAGGTAGGAGTGGAATGTTGGGTTTCTAGCCTGGCTGGGTTCTTGCTGCCAATTAAGGTACTACGGGGTTGGTCCTGCTAGTGCCTGCCCCAGACAGTAAGATGAGCTAGCAGGAAATCCACTCATCCTATCCACCCCTAGAATACTAATAGCTCTCCTAAAATGTGTAGTAATAGACATTGCTGCAGTTGCCAGTGTTCAGTATGATCTAGAAAACTGGCTAGAACTATCAATAGAGTATTGACATCAATACTCTGTGCACGTTTTTGCAGATGGTGAAGTACAATGTCAGTTAGCCTGGTCTAAGTGAAGTGTTGTGTGGTGATTGCTGTAGCCCTGAAGACTCAATACCCAACAACAGGGGTTCTTAACCTTTTTTTCTCTCTGAGGCCCCCCTCAACATGCTATAAAAACTCCAGGGCCCGGTATGGAGGGGGGGAACCTCGGGGCATGGGCCTTGGGCATAGGTGTCGTTTGACGTCTATGGGGGGGAGCAGGGGCCAGCAGGGCTTGAGCCACCTTCGCATGGCAGGGTCAAAGGAGGGAGTGCCACCTCCACCCCGACTCACCTCAGCAGGCCACCCAGCCTCTTTGGGATGGGGGGTGGGGGGGTGCAACCAAAAATTATAACTCAAAGGTGGGGAGCTTAGCTCAAAACGTTTGAAAACAGCTTAGGGTGCAGGGAAGGGATACTAGGGCCTGTATGCTGGGAGGACTCCCCTGCAGTCCCTGTTTCTGGAGGTGTCTGCCAGCCATGGAACCAGGTTTCCCCACCCAGGGGGCTCTTACCAGCTGCCTCAGCGGGAGCAAAGGGGGCTGGGAGCTAAGGAGCAGCTTCAACCTGGAGCACCAGCAGGAGACCAGGGAACGCTGCCACTGCCTGCTCCATGGTACCAGCCAGAGCAGCAGAGGCTGCCTCGCACTGCCTGGCTCTGGCTTCCTGCCTCCGATCTGGCCACGGGGTTGGGAGAAGAGATATGGGGGCGGGGGAGGTGTGGAGCTGCTCCCAGGACTGCCGTGCTCTTGTGCTGCTGTTGGGGGGGGGGAGGGGGGGGAGGAGAAGGGGAGTGCCCTCCATGTCCCCAACTCTGCCATGGGCTCAGGGCTTCTGCCCTACAGGAAGCACGAGGGCTTGGGGCTCCAGGCTTCAGCTCCAGGCTTCAGCACTGCAGGGTGCCCCACAGCCCCCTTGAAAGGGCTCACGGACCCCCAGTTGAGAACCGCCGCCCTACAATATTGTTTTCTTAAGCAGGGAAAGAAATGTCAAGTAATATTAGATTCTCTCCTAATTTAAGATTCTCTTAGCTGTGATAGTTTGGTGTGAATTCCTTAAATATTTAACGAACGTGGGGGGGGGGGGAGCAGGGGAGTAGGCTGTCAACGACACTGTAAGCAGGTGACTTGTAGGGTCAAATTTTATCCGGTTACTAAGAAATGAATTTAAAACAATGAAGTCCTGTCCAAGCCCTTTCCCAGGCTTGGCTGATCCTGGGGTTCCAAGTTCAGGGCTGCTTAGTTAACCCTCTAGGTCTTCTCCCCAAATCCCACCTTGTCTGGGCTCTTATTTCATCCAGTTGGATGTCCTCCCACCAGGCTTAATCAGCCTTAATCAGGCTTAATGATGCAGTGCAGGGACACCTGTCTGCAGGACAGAACATTCACCCCTTTTGCCCTGGCTCAGTGTGTTCTTTATCCATCCCATCACAGGCACTGCAAAATATTTTGCCATTACAGTAAAGAAAAGCATTTTGTTTGCTGAAGACACAGTGATTGCTATTTTAGGCTTAGACATTTATTTAAACTGAGGAATTTTATTTTTAGTCAACAAATCAGATTAACCATATTAAACAGTGTCTGCATTCTGTAAAACAGAAACTTCTTGAGAAGAATACACATCAGCCATGATGAAGCATGTTGAAAACAAACTTCTGAAAATGACTCTTATGAAGGACTAGCAATGAGTACTTGGGCGGCAGAGTTTTGTTACATCAAGAGCCTTGCAGAAAAACCTGGAGAAGCAAAGCGTCCCAGACAATGCTATGGAAGATGGATTTGCTGGAGACTGATAAGATCCGTCTTGGCACAAGGAAATTGATGGCAGCTCCTAACCTGCTTCTGTTGTGGAGGATGTGGGCTTTGGCCAAATCTTTCCAAATAAGTGTAGCCAACTCTCATGAAATTGTTTTCCTTAAAGCCCCAGCTCCTGGGGTCAAGTGGATATATGATGATTTCAGCCTTAATTCTTAAAGAGAAAGTAAGTTTCTAGCCCAATGTGGGTGTGGAGAAATCTTCAAAATGCGACCCAATGCACCCTAACGGCTCAAATAGCAGAAGACCAAAAGAATACAAAATCTATTATTTTTACATAATCTCATGATTTTAAAGCCAATTTCGTGATTTTTGGTGAGTCTGGCTCATGATTTTTGAACATTTGGGGTTGGCAATATTGATAATATGATACGAAGTGAGTTTGCTTGAAAATACTGTCAGTATTAAAGACAACACAATAATTTATTCAGTCAGAAGGAACAAGTTCACAAAAGAAGTAGTACTCTTCTCTGCCCTGTTTCCCTTGGTTGCACAGCTTATCGGATCACTAAAGAGTCAAAGATCCTTTGCTTTGCATTTCTAGTCCGTAAACGGCAGACACACAGGAACCATTTCAGATGTTTTTCCAGGTAGGCTTGATAAATGGCCGGTTGCCAGGAATAACTCTCATCGTGTTATCTGAAATAATGCCATGAAAATGCTGAGAGCATTTTTGGACGTAAAAGTATACAGTTTGGGCTGCTTTGCTAGGGTTACCATATGTCCGGGTTTTCCAAGACATTGCATCTTTTTTGAGCCTCTCTCCTCGGTCCAGGCGGATATTTCAAATAACAGGAAATGTCTGGGGCTTTTGCAGCGCAGATGCTGCAGCTCAGAAGGAGCCCCGATTGGTCTGCTTCCCAGTTGGTCCCTCTCCTGCATTGGCAGCTGACTGACCCATTCCCCTGAAGCCACAGCTGCCAGATCCCACCCACCCAGACCCTGGTTCTCAGCCCTGGAGATGGGGTCCCACAGGGAGGCACTGACTGACAGCTGTTGCTGCGTCTGGGCCTTGTGCCAGCTGCCCTGCCACAGTGACAGGGAGTGACACTGCCCCCCACCTCCAGTGAGTACCTCTGCTGCAGGTACCCCTTCCCACTCCCCTGATTGTACCTCCCCAGCTCCTCTCCCCGCAGGGTCCTCTATTTTGGGAACCTGAAATATGGTAACCCTGTGCAACTTTGTCTACACCCTGCAACTTTGGATAAATGATAGAGGTTGGGTGTTTTTGTTTTTGTTTTAGAATCAAGGCTTCATGAGAAACATCAATGCAATGAACCAGATGCTGGATCATCCATTTTAAACATCATCTGCAGCTGTTTCCAAAAGCTCTGTGAGCTGCAAAGCTGCCTGGTTGTGAACTGGGGTTCTCTGGAGATATCAAGATGGAATTCCACATCCTTTATTACAGAAAGCCTTGTGTAGAAAGTGATCAGAGACCACTGCTGTACTCAAACAGGACAGAGTCTGAGGGGAGCCTGTGATTCAAATTCTTGCAAGGTATTTCCTCTGAAGGTGCAAGAAAAGCTCTTGATGCTTACACATCTATTTTGGTGCCAGTTATTTGGCTCTGATGTTCAGCTTGTCATGGAAGAGCCTGAGCAAGGCATCAAAGCTATGGGAATGGGGGATGGGAAGGCGGAGGAGAATCCTTGTCCTCTTCTGTCTGAGTATTTTAATGATGTAGCATCTAAAGACGAATCCTTCTTTTCATTCAGCTCAGAATTTCATTACTGTGCTATGGCCACTGCATGTGGGATGGCTGAAGGGTTTCAGAAAAAGAAAAGTGAGAGAAGATAAAATTAATATTAAAGTGGGAATATGCAGTCCAACCTCTGATACAAAGAGCCTCATTCCAAACTAATATATCTTACTGCTGGGAAAAGGCTGTCTCTCAAGCTCCATTAACTGCAAACGGTAGGGAGTCTGAGCTAGTGCTGTCCTTCCTGAGCTTACTTTTTCCATGCGTGGCCTTTCCATTTTCCCAACCGGGCTTTATCTTCCTCAGGGCTCTGTACCCGGGAGGCTTGTTGGTGTAGATGTGAGGTGCCGCCAGAAAATGCAGAAAGGCTTTTGTGTTTTTCGAACTGTAATCCATTTGCACTCCATTTTAAGGAGTAATGGCACTACTTGTAATTCTACACCAGGTTTTCAGATTTTAACCTACTTTCCACTGCGCATAGTTTCCTGAAACTCTCTCTACAGGAGTTACTCCACACAACTCAAGCACCTTTGCCAGATATGCTTTAATGTAGTTTTTAAATATGCTGCTGATGTTTCTAAAACTAAGCAATGTTCCTATTGAAGCTTTTAAAACCATTGAATTGTATTGCTAGGAGAAGCTACGTGAATATAGGATTTTTTTTTTTTTTTTTTTTTTTTGTAAAACAGTAATTTTATATGAATTGTATAATGTCGTATCCAGACTTGTATTTATACACGGCAGTATTTTTAGGTAAGTATTTGGCATCACATGTCAAAAGTGGATTTATCACATCCCTACTGAATTTCATGCAAAGAAATATTGATCTGGTAAAAGGTTGACTCATAGTTAGGCCTCACAAACAGTAGGAAAGAAAAGGAGAAACAAATCCTTAACCCCTTTGTGATTTTTTTTTTTTAAATGCATGTCTGATCATTTTTAAATTAAAAGAAAAAACTGTCTCATTCAGTGCTAGAAGCAGTGCGTTCAATCTGGGATATAGCCTACATTTATCCGTCAAAGAAATATGAACATTGGCAAGACATTTTGAGAAGTCACTCTAGCTCAGAGCAGCCACAAGTGCAGGCAGTCAGTGTGAGCTGCTTAAGAAAAATGTGTAATTAGATACAAGATTTAGTTCATGCTAGGGACCTGGAATGAAGTGAAAGATCAGAATGCTATTGAAAGATGGCCTCTGGGGGTGATGTAATATTTGGATCCCAGAGGCAGAACTTGTTTTTAAAAAATACTTTTATCCTTTTTAAGGAAAAGGATGACTAAAAAGTGAAATCATGTCGGTCTGCCTCAGATAAGGCAAATGAATAAATAGGGCTTACTCCTGCAAGGTAAGCACATGCTTAACTATATTTATTTATTTAGCACATTTATAGTAAGCACATGCTTAACTATAAATATATGAGCAGTCCCCTTAACTTCAGTGAGACTGCTAGTGTTTAAAGCCACAGTATTTGCCACCTATCCATAGTACCTAAGTTAACAATATTGTTCAGTATGCTACAGTCTTGCCTTACATACAGTATTATCTTGACAAATATTTTTGAGATTTAGTGATTTTACTTTCATATGTTGATTAGGCGACTTATATAATCGTGGTATTTAAACAAGTGCTTGGTCAGTAATACTGTTGAATGTGTAGAGCCCTGCGCTGACATAAAATGTATATCTGTGGATATAAATAAAATATCCATGGAACCGCGGTGCTCTACTGGGAACTGCAGCAGTGAAAGCAGCAGCGTGTCGGGCCGCCGCTCGCAGGAGCCAGCACCCAGCGTGGACAGATACTCTGCTGTGGCTGTACTGCCACCGGCCCTGCCCATGGGGGCAGGCACCAGGCTCACCAGCAGCTGTCTCTGGTAATGCTAGTGTGTGCAGGCGGCTCGCACGCCCCCAAACAGGAGTCCCTTCCATGCGGCAGTCTGCGTGTCCTGTTAGTTGAAGTTAGAAGTGCTGCCCTATTACAAGGTTGTACTGTGTTTGTAAAATCAGTAGTTTAACCACTACTTTTTAAAAGCATCTTTTATAAATCTTCTAGCAGCATGCATTGCTTAAAAAAGATTTTCAATGTTTTTTTTGCTAACGAATTAATCTCACTGATAACAAAAACTGTATTTGTTAGGTAAATCATTCCTTTACAAGACTAATACTGGGGCTACAAGTATTTTTAATTGAGTTCCATTTGGTCCTGTGGGGAAGACAGCTGTTTTAAGCATGGAGTCTGTTAGTAAGATTAACGACTTTCCTCACCAAGCCTGTTTTAGTTATACTCTGTAAAATATGACAGTGCAAATGCAAATGAGGCCCTGATCCTATAATCTAATCCATGTGGATGGGCCCTCATACCTGATCAGTGTCCCAGTTAAGTCAGTGTGGCTCTACAACAGTACATATGGAGCCTATTGCAAAGTGAGTGCCTAAATGGCAGAATATCTTCATGTACAGTAGTAGTTACTTAACAGTTCTAAAATCCCAATCCTTAAATCTCTACCCTTTGGAAAGTACTTATGCTCTCAAAGTCTCTTATAATAACATGTTAAGTTGTATGCTGTCCTGTCAAACACAGTAAAAAAATTGTTTTGTGTACAGAGAGTCTGTGTGTATGTGGCTGTATGTAATATACACACAAACAAAATAAAGAACATGATGTGTTACCTTTTGTAGGTGGCAGTAAGACCAGGACTAAATAAACTTTCTTTGCAAGATCTACAGTCAATTTTTTGTGACCTTAAGTTTTACCTTTTTAAAAAACTTGATTACAAAATGGAATGATAATTTATATTTAATAAAAATTGGTGGTAAAACCAGAAGTGAAATTCCAATTGTATTCAAGCTGCAGTAGTTATATCTTTATCATAGTGTTGCCTGTTTCAAGGAGGTTTTAATGTAGTCTGGTCTCAGTGAGCACTTGTGAAAATGCCCTATAAAATCTAATATCAAGATAATTGGTGACAGTCTGCAATTTAATTAAGTACTTCTATCTAATCTATAGTGCACCCACCAGACTTGGTAAATGAGTGCCACTAGAATTGTATAAACAGATGACTAGTTTGTAACTCCACCTTGCAATGAAAGAGTGGTTGGTTGGCTTTTGGTTTGGTGTAAGAGAGGACTGAGGTGTTGGGTGCTGTGGTGTTTGCTTTGTTTTCTTTGGGTTTGGTTTTAAAGTTTATAGTAAAAAAGCTGATGTGAAGAGGGGTGTATTTCTATCTGAAGATAATAAACCTCTAAGGCTGGAATGGACTTTCAGGGCTAAATTACCAGCATCTCAGTTACCTATTGAAAGTGATTATTGATTTTGTTCTCTTTGATCAACAGAAGAAGAGTATAAAGAACAAAAAGAAAACAACACATACCCCAGCATGTCTTTAATACAAAATTCTTAATTTCAACAAGAAAGCAAATAGAAGCCTGCACCTTCTCCATGGAAAAAACTTCTTAAAGGAAGGAAAGTTTGTGTGGCTTTCATAATCCGGTCTTGGGGAATGTTTTATTTTGTTCATATTTTACCTTATCCCTGTTGGCTGCTTGTGAGATCTGATTGAAAATTCCATGAGCAGGTCACATACCAGAAGGAAACTTAAAACTCTACCTTTTGGTTTTGCTGGCCTGACTGACTTTCCTCATAAGGATCCTGTTTGTTCTTTTTTAATGCAAGTAGGATCCTCTTGTATATAGAGTCATAAAACAGTGAGTACAGGTTCTTCCACGGTACAAGTTCTTCATGACTCTCCTCGTTCACTCAGATTCTAAGAATTCAAACATTTTTGAACATATTGGATTCTTTACCAGTTCCAGCCATTGATCTACTGCCAGTTTTCACTTCTCCAGCTCTGCTAAAAAAGCCAACTGTTCTGAGGTTCTGCCATCAAGAATCTGTACCTTGGCATCCAAACTGAGTTGTGTGTTGTGCTCCAAAGCAATCAATTTAGTGGTCTAAGTACAGCACTGGGAGCCAGGAATTCCTGCATTCCAATCTGCACTCTCAGAAGTTCTCTCTCTTGCCTTGGCCAAATTACTTAGACAGAGAGGTTCATTTTCCCCCATAGCTACTGTAGAAAAGTAACCTACATCAGACATGTAGTGAGGATTAAATAATATTTTTAAAATGCTTGAAAGATATTGTATATGTGCCAGTCCTTTATTGACATGGCTTCAGATTTCAGCTGCAATTGAGAAGAATAACTTACACTCAAATTACAGAGCTTAAAGATTTGATTTATCACTGATGGAGGTCGCCATCAGATCTTACCTCTTTTTAAAAAGGCATTTGCCTTTCTTTCAGGGTAGTCATGGCTCTAAGTCGGTATGGGAGCTTTTTAGTCTATAAGGCAGAGGTGGGCAAACTAGGGCCCGCAGGCCACATCCAGCCCGTGGGACCATCCTGCCCGGCCCCCGAGCTCCTGGCCTGGGAAGCTACCCCCCAGTTCCCCCGCTTGTCCTCCTTTCCCCGCAGCCTCCGCTCGCTTGCTCCGGCGCAATGCTCTGGGCGGTGGGGCTGTGAGCTCCTGGGGCAGTGCAGTTGCAGAGCCCAGCCTGACCCAGTGCTCTGTGCTGCGTGGTAGCGGCGGCAGCGTGGCCCAGTTCCAGCTGGGCGGTGCGGCTGTAGCACCGCCAGCCACTGGCACTCCAGGCAGTGCGGTAAGGGGGCACAGAGCTGGGGGGTTGGATAGAGGGCAGGGATTGGATGGAGCAGGAGTCCCAGGGGAGGAGGGGCAGATAGGAGGTGGGGGCCGGGCCATGACCTTTCCCCTAACCAGCCCTCCATACAATTTACGAAACCCGATGTGGCCCTCAGGCCAAAAAGTTTGCCCGCCCCTGCTATAAGGGACCATTAAATTCTCTAATCTGACTTCCTGTATAACTCAGGCCATAAAACTTCACCATTACCTTGTATTGAGCCCAATAACTTGGCCTTAAAACTTCTGCAGTCCTTATGTAAGCAAAATCCCTAGGAGATAACGTCGGGGTAGGATGGGGGGGATGATATGAACTCTAATCTCCTGTTCCATACTAGATTTGATTCTAGTTTCTTTTTGCAATGTTTCTGCAACTTGAAGCAGTGTATTGTCTTGGAATAAGCATCTCTTTGCGGGCTGTTCTTGGCTTATTGCACAGGATTTTATGCATGTAAATCATCAGCATAATGTACTGTGATCAAAATAAGTAATCAGAAATCCAAGTGTGTTTTCTTTTCCTGTTGGAGCCAAAGGGCCATATATCAGTTTTTCTGCATGAAACTTTCCCTGCTAGGTTTGGTATTTGGGAAGTTGCACAGGGCAGCAGGAGAGGGATTCTTTCCCCCCAATTTTATCTCAAAGTTGTTCTGCCACTACTGGTCCTCTGGCAGGGGGCAATGGCCAATGGATTTATATAGGGATGGATCAGGCCCCTGCATACTGTAGCACAGGGAAACCCTTGTATAGCACAGCTCATGAGCATGTGGAGGAGTGTCCCAAACAAAACAAAACAGTCCCTTTACCCTCAAGGAAAAAATCACGTAGCATTTTATAAATAGACAAACCTAATAATACTCTTTAGAAATGACTAATCATCTAGAGCAGCAGTTCTCAAACTTTAGCAACCCGAGGACCCCTGTTTTGATTTAAAATTTGTCGCAGACCCCCAAAGCCTTCTGCTGAACCCCAAGACCCTGTCCACACTTCCTGCCCCAGCTCCACCCCACCTCTCCTCTTCCCCAAGTCTTTCCACCCACTTCTCCAAGCGTGCCCCATCCCTGCTCTCCTCCCCCCCCCCCCCCCCGCACACGCCTCCTGCATGCCAGGGAACAGCGGCATGCAGGAGGAGGAGTTGATCAGAGGGGCCCGCTGACCCCCTGGAGTACCCTCGCAAACCCCAGTTTGAGAAACGCTGATCTATAGTGTTTAATAGTGAGATCCTTTCTATAGGTTTTTTTAAATGATTCTGCATAAGGTTTAATTCTCTATAATATTAGGTAGAAAGGACCTAATTCTCTGAATTCTGTAGGCCTTCCTTTTAAGGGTAGGCATGCTAACTGAAATGCTACGGCATTGCTCAGTGAATTGAGGTGAGCTGTATGTACTCTTCATTCATCAGAAGTCTAACACTGCTAGTGAGAGCTTCTATGGTGATCATGATAGATGGGGGATTTAAACCTGTTGCTTCCTTATATTTATACACATGTGCACCCATGAAAATCTGAGCTACAGTGAGCTAGGGTGAATGTATCTGAAAGTCCAGACCCCATTGCAGCAAATGCTTTGGGAAGGATGTAGCTTTTTTGAAGTCAGTGGAACAAAATTGCACCAGCTGAGGATCTTGCCCATATACCCCAATGGGCCATTGTGCAGTAGTAAACCTCAGACCAGTAAAATTTTGAAGGATCAAGCCTTTAGCTAGTAACGGAGCAAATAGAGCTTCTGTCATTCAGGTGCAGGACAGGCAGTGAAGCGAAGTGGTGTCTCTAGCCTTTCTCTCTGGAAACCCAAGGGTTGGGTCACAAAGGATGATCATGAGTTTGGTCTCATTGTAGTCCCTACTCGTGCACAACATGAAACAACTGTCCTTTCTGGCACAGTTGGCAATCTGGGTTTCACATGCCTGGGCTTAGAATAGCAGGTTGTTGCCAATCAGGCCCTCATGAGGAAGTTAGATATCAGGTTCTGCTTTTCGGAAGCAATAAAATTAACTTGCAAAAGGAGGAGGAAACATGAAAATAAAAGATTAACAATACTGGCTCAGGCCCATACAGGTAACTAGTTACATCCACATGGAGCATCTTGTTCTATTCTATACCTCAGTTCTAGTCTAATCCTGAGCTTTTCCTAAGTGAAGACATGCCTATGGTGTTGGATTCAAAATCACACTGAATAATAACTTTGTTTCATTTAATATTAAATATGATGGGTTATTCTGAATTAATTTGTGAATGTTTGCAAAACACTCTGAAACCTTAGGATGAAAGATAAGGTGCTATGAATGTTTAAAGTTCATTGTTAGTGAGTCACAACTATAGCTGTTCATTATGACCGTTGCCAAATGTGACAGATCTCCACTGGGAACGAGGTTGAGATGACCAAGAATATTTTTATATGTGACTCAAACCAAATCTTGAACTTGGATCTCACGATGTAGAAAGAGGCGTGTTCTAAATTACAGCACTAGTTCATTCCTTTTTGTACTATGTTTTTTTCTCTCATTGGGAGAGATTGCGGAAAAAGGAAGGGTAGACTTCTGCGGAGCTGGATTTTTTCCCCCTCTCTCTAGCACTTTCCCCCTGTTCTTATGTTAAATGGGAAAACACAGAGGGTGCAACATTTCTGTTATAGGACTAAGTGTGGATGGACATTAAGATCTATATTAAACAACTGAAGAAATTCATGGTACAGAAATAAAAATAAACAGAAAATAAAAATGGCTCTCCCCTATTCCATACTTTACTTCAAGTAAAATATTTTATCTTTATACAACAGGTCCTGTTTTATTTAGCGAGGGACAAGGAAGTGCTGTACTGTAACAGTTACTGTGGGTGGAAAAATGTTCTGTACTATGCTGGTCTTAGACTGCCGTAAAATATTTCTGGTCCAGATGTTAAACTGTTATATTTTTTTCAGAAGCCTTGTTAAGTTGCCAGAACATCAGATTTTTTTTTTTTTTTAAGGATTTTCCAAACCCCAGCTGATTATCACAACATACAGGAATCTAAACTGAGTTTTGGCTCAGAAGCATCTGACAGCTGCAAAAAATGTGTGACGGCACAGGTTCACAGAACTATCATGCAATGTCCTTATAAGGTAAAACAGTAAGTAAGTGAATTCTCTCTTGCTGCCTGATGTCACACTGGGATTGACGTGAGCCGTTGAGTAACATGTACTGAATTTAATTAACTATGTAACTATGTAAAACAGAAATATAGAGGTATGGTATGTTCTGTGGCCTACATGGTAGTGATGCTTAGAAAAAAAAGATATACCAGTTATGCTAACTAAAAACCTGAAGGCAAAAAATTACATTAGGAAGGTAAATTACTGGTGAAAGAACAGGTTAAGGACTATTTAGAAAAGCTGGACATGCTCAAGTCCATGGGGCCGGATCTAATGCATCCGAAGGTGCTGAGGGAGTTGGCTGATGTACTTGCAGAGCCATTGGCCATTATCTTTTTGAAAAATCGTGGCGATTGGGGGAGGTTCTAGATGATTGGAAAAAGGCAAATATAATACCCATCTTTAAAAAAGGAAAGAAGGAGAATCTGGGGAACTACAGACTGGTCAACCTCACCTCAGACCCTGGAAAAATCATGGAGCAGGTCCACCAGGAATCCATTTTGAAGCACTTGGAGGAGAGGAAGGTGATCAGGAACAGTCAACATGGATTCATCAAGTCATGCCTGACCAACCTGATTGCCTTCTATGATGAGATAATTTGCTGTGTGGATGTGGGGAAAGCAGTGGACGTGATGAACCTTGACTTTAGCAAAGTTTTGTGTATGGTCTCCCACAGTATTCTTGCCAGCAAGTTAAAAAAGTTTGGATTGTATGAATGGACTATAAGGTGGATAGAAAGCTGGCTAGATCGTTGGGCTCAACAGGTAGTGATCAATGGCTCAATGTCTAGTTGGCAGCCGGTATCAAGCGGAGTGCCCCAGGGTTTGGTCCTGGGGCCAGTTTTATTAAACATCTTCATTAATGATCTGGATGATGGGATGAATTGCACCCTCAGCAAGTTCGCGGATGACACTGTGCTGGGGGGAGTGGTAGATACGTTGGAGGGTAGGGATAGGGTTCAGAGTGACCCAGACAAATTGGACGATTGAGCCAAAAGAAATCTGATGAGGTTCAACAAGAACAAGTGCAGAGTCTTGCACTTAGGACGGAAGAATCCCATGCACTGCTACTGGCTGGGGACTGACTGGCTAAGTGGCAGTTCTGCAGAAAAGGACCTGGGGATTACAGTGGATGAGAAGCTGAATATGAGTCAGCAGCCCTTGTTGCCAAGAAGGCTAACGGCATATTGGACTGCATTAGTAGGAGCGTTGCCAGCAGGTCGAGGGAAGTGATTATTCCCCTGTATTGGGCACTGATGAGGCCATATCTGAAGTATTGAATCCAGTTTGGGGACCCCCTCCCCCCCCCGAAAGGATGTGGACAAATTGGAGAGAGTCCAGCGGAGGGCAACAAAAATGACTAGGGGTCTGGGGCACATGACTTATGAGGAGAGGCTGAGGGAACTGAGCTTACTTAGTCCACAGAAGAGAAGCATGAGGGGGGGATTTGATAGCAGCCTTCAACTACCTGAAGAGGGGTTCCAAAGAGGATGGAGGTAGGCTGTTCTCAGTGGTGGCAGATGACAGAACAAGGAGCATTGGTCTCAATTGCAACGGGTGAGGTCTGGGTTGGATATTAGGAAACACTATTTCACTAGGAGGGTGGTGAAGCACTGGAATGCATTACCTAGGGAGGTGGTGGAATCTCCATCCTTAGAGGTTTTTTAAGGCCCGGCTTGACAAAGCCCTGGCTGGGATGATTTAGTTGGGGTTGGTCCTGCTTTGAGCAGGGTGTTGGACTGGATGACCTCCTGAGGTCTCTTCCAACCCTAATCTTCTATGATTCTAATCTTTAGAGTCTATCTTAATCTCAACAAAGGAGAGGCAATTCAAAGTTAAGACTGAGATTCAGACCATCCTATGGCTTGTTGTTTCTAGCTATTACAGTACATGTTTTTTGTTTAGATCATGCAATATTCAGTGGAGACCACAGTATCCTACCAGAGATCATGCATTACTCCTGTTCTTTTTGCTAGATTTAAAATCAGAGTGTACTGGGATTTTTTTTTTTTTTTTTTTGTCGTCGTCACTGGAGTTCTGTAATGATGCTGCCTTTGGTGGGACACTTCTGACGATATCTATTCAGGACAAATTGCTTAGAGCAGGGCAGTTACAGCCCCCTCCCCCCCTGCCCCCCAGTATCACCACCAGTGCCACTTGTTATGGGGACAAATAGTTATGAAAACCAATACCCCCAGTAAAAAAAAAAAAAAAAAAGTTCTCCCGATCCAAAGGACCAAGCCCCAGACCCAGGTCAATGTACAAGTTAGATCTTACCCACAAATCACGCTGTTGCCAATCCTTTAGAATGTAAAATCTAAAGATTTATTCACTTGGGTTGTGTAATATATGTCAGGTTAAAGAAACAGTTGATCATGTGCTGTGGGGATGCAAGGAGTGTTCCCAGGGGAAAATGCTCTTGATGAAGAACTTAGATGCTTTAAGGTGACCAGCTGCACAATGAGGAGGTTTGATAAGAATATCAGGGAAAGTGGGGTAGCATTTAAAAAAAAAACCTCTACTGTGTTTTCTTAAGAATGTAGAGCGGGGTAAGAGAGTAGTAGCATGAATGTACATGGAATGTTGTAGATGGTGGCTATAGACTCAGTAGATGAGTTTACTTCATCATAAAACATAAGGAGAAGAACAGAATGAGACTCTAGAAGGAAAAGGCTGCCTTCTGAGCCCCTGAGCCTGGGGACTAATTGGAAGTAGGACCAGCTGAAGGAGAAGCTGATTGAAAGCCCCATCTGGCTTGAGCTGATGAGTGCAGCCCAACAAAGGGAGCTGTGGGCTTCCTATGCCAAGGAGGGAGAAGTCTGACAGAAACTCCTGTCCCCCAGGAGGAGGGCTGGAAGATTCCCAAACCTGAGGGGCGAATCTGTGGGCCAGGAAACCCAGGACTAAAACCCCCATGCTCCTAAGGGGAAGGGCTGTTAAGACCTTACACTTAAAGGAGAGCTCTTTTGGGGAACCTACATGAACTAAATAAACTAGAGCACAGAAGAAGGGGAATATTGATCAAAAGCTCTGGAGGTGAGTGATTTATTTCTGAACCCCAATAGAGGGTGCTGAGGGAAGTGTGCCATCAGGGTCTCGCTTAGCCAGGAGCAGGTAGGCACTATCCCACCCACTATCCAATGGGAAAGAAGGGCTAAGATGTAGGAGAGGAGAAAAATCTTTGTAAGTTCAGCTGAGTGAAATGTTTCTGAACTTAGACTTTTAAATCTAAAGTTTGCAGTAGAGACCCTGAGAAAACATTTGCTGTAATTTCATTAAAATGAGGCTGTAACACTGGGAGGCATTATTGAAAATTCTTGAAAATAGATCTTTTTACTGACTGTCCATGTATTCTATTTTGGTCTCCAGTGGGCCAGAGGAAAAGCCCTAATTCTGATTGATTGATTTCTGTAGCAAAAGGGGAAAGGCCAGTGATTTTTCTTCAGTCATTTTGTTCTCTTTTGTTTGTGTTGGATTAATCCCTATAGTGTTTTCCTGTTTATTTTCTGTAATTCATTAATGTTTTATTCTGGTCTCTTAGCATGTGGTATATTCACACAGAATGAATAGACCACAAAGGAAGTCATCTTAAGGTCAAAATCTGCGGCTCCTAGTGAAATCGGTCATGTATGTGAAAGCAGAAATTTGTCCATAGAATACAGATTTATTATTTCTACTTTATAGATGCTCCAGTCAGGATGTGGGCCCTGTTGTTTTGGGTACCATATAAACACTCAAGAGGGATCACTGTACTTTTCTTTTGTGTCACTTACTGTTATTTTAGTTTAGTTGGTAGATTAGAGAGACTTGTAAAGATTTAAAATGTGCAAGAGGAGATTAGAACCGGGTGTAACTCCATAGTGTACTTACAATTAATCCTATTGTTGTAAATGAGAGGAGACTTGGTCCCAGTCCTTTTATTTAAATTAGATAGTCTTCAGGTAACTGTCCAGTCAGTATCACTGGTGATAATTAAGGACTGTAGTGGAGGAGGAGTAGTTTGTGTTTTGAAAAACCTCCTTTTACATTTCAAACCAGAAAAAAGGTGTTTGTCCCTAATTTCATAGACTCTGATGGACTTTTGCTATTTTCTTTTGGAAGTATCATTATTCAAGGGGAAAATAACCACAAAGGTATATCAATTCTCAAAAAATCAAGATGTTACAGTTCAATTGTATTTCCAGACTCTACTGAGTTGTTGGAATGCATGGAGTTTAACTTTCCTCTATGATATAATAGTTTAAAAGAGATCAGGGTACATTTTACCATAGTGTCTAGCAATGTGAGTTTATTCAGACCTTTTGGCAGACAGTTCTGCACACTCTCTAGCTAAACCGTGAATCATCCATTGTTGGCTGATTCCACTCTAGTTGCTAAGAGATCTGTCAAGTGCATATTGAGGTTTAATTCTACATTTGCTCTAAGAAGGGCTAGATGTATTAAATTGGAAGATGTCACATCCTTCCTAAACAACTAATTAAGGCACTGCTGTGAGCCTGTCTGTTGGGGAAGGGAGGGGCCTGTAAGCAGCTGGAAAACTTAACTCTGGTTAAGGCTGGACTCCTCCCTCTGTCTGGGAACACTGGACTTAATTTAATGTTGGATTTTCACAACTGGATGCATAGCAGAAAGGGGAGGAGGAAGGAGACATAAAATATTACTTTGTGAAATGCCTTGTTTTGCAGTGTCCTTACATAAACCCGCTTAAAATGATGTAGGGCTACTTCAAGGAATGCAGTTTTAGTAATGGAAAGACAATACATAATTCAAATCCAGTGTGGTTTTATTTAATATTGTACCAGTTTAATGTTCTCATTTTCTAAACACATCAGTAGAAGCAGCAGGTCAGTTTCTTGTGGTGCCACTTAGTATACACAGTAATTTATCTTTAACCACAAGGGTGTCTAAAGTAGCTATAAGCATTAATCAGATGTCTGCTGCTACCCACTAACAGAAAATAATTATCCATTCTCTAATCCTACGAACAGTAGATGCAGCACAACTTCAGCGTCTTTTCATGTGTGCAGGGACTTTGGTGAAATCCTCTTTAAAACATGTTTTAACGGTTTCTAAAAATTGCTGCTTTGGCTTGTCAGTATTGTGCAGTCTGGAAAAGGGGCACCAGAGTGTCACGTTAGGCTCATTATCGCCTTTCCTCCCTTAGGTTCAGTGAGGAAGAAGAACCTAGCCTCTCTCTAGTAAATTATTGGGCTTAATCCTCCTCCCGTTGACCAATTTCAAAACTTACATAGGCTCATGAAAGAGTGGATTGGGCCCATTGATGTTTACGGTGCAAGAGCTATATTAGGTGACTCAATACATAAATGGAGTATAAGGCCAGAAGGGACCATTGTGAACCTCCTGCATAACACAGACCAGAGGGCTTCCCAGAATTAATTCCTGTTTGAACTAGTGCATATCTTTTAGAAAAACCATCCAATCTTGATTCAAGAAAGTCTGGTGATGGAAAATCCACCACAATCATTGGTAAGTTAATTGCCCCCACTGTTTAAAAATGTGTGCCTTATTTCCTGTCTAAATTTGTCTAGCTTCAACATCCAGCCATTGGATCTTGTTATAGCTTTGTCTGCTTGATTGAAAGCCCTCTATGAAATTCTGCTCCCCATATAGGTACTTGTAGACTGTGATCAAGTCACCCCTTAACTTTCTCTTTGATAAACTAAACAGATTGAGTTCCTTGCATCTTTCACTCTAAGAAATGCTTTCCAATCCTCTAATCATGCTTATGGCTCTTCTCTGAACCCTTTCCAATTTATCAACATCTTTCTTGAATTGTGATTGCCAGAACTAGACACAGTATTCCAGCAGCAATCCTAACAATGCCAAATGTAGAGATAATGGTACCTACCTACTCAAAATTGCCCTGTTTATATGTCAAAACGTTGCATTAGACTTTTGACCGCGGGGTCTCACCAGGAGTTCATGGGTAGCTGATTATCCTCCAAGTCTTTTTCAGTCTGTTTCCCAGGATAGTCTCCCATCTTCTTTGTTCCTGGATGAATGGCATTGTGTTTGAGCCTAATTTACCAAGCAGTTCAGATTATTTTACTTTCGTTACTTACCACTCCTCCAGTCTTTGTGTTATCTATCTGCAAACTTTTAATTTTGTTCCAGGGCACTGATAAAAATGTTAACTAGTGTAGGGCCAAGAACTGATCTCTACTTGCCTCCACTTGAAACGCACCCACTTGATGATGATTCCACACTTACAGTTATGTTTGGAGATTTATCAGTTCTCCAGTTTATAATCCATGTAATGTGTGCCATTTTGGTTTTGTATTGTTCTGGTTTCTTAAACCACAGGTCATTTGGTACCAAGTCAAATGCTTTACAAAAGTCTAAGTATAGTGCATCAACACTATTGCTTTTATCAATTAAATTTTGTATTTCTTTTTATGAGATTGTAAGTTTGATCAAATCTATTCTCCATAAACCAATGTTGATCGGCATTAATCCTGAAAAGCATGCAGCAATACACCATCTTACGGGGGAAGTTTTAAAAACAGTGCACTAATATCTTAAAGCACGTGGCAGTAAATATATTGTTCTTCAAGTTTCCAGCACCACTTCCTAAGATAAGTAGTTTTCTAGTGTAGACCTACAGATTTTCTGGGGTTTGGTTTGGTTTTGGTAGTTGTACCAGCTGCTATAGGTGTCCTCTCTCACACACACCCCTGTGCCAATTGGTGGTGCTGACTGATTCCAGAGGGGATCTTCTGCAGTGTTCCTCACACGGAGAGAGAATGACCCCAGGGAAATCTGGGTGATCCTCCAGGACTGCATCAGTGACACAGAGAATCAGCTAGGGAGAAATGCTTTGTTCAGATCTCAGTAGCAAAAATACAGAAAACATTGGATTTAATTTCTTCACAAATGAGTCCTCCTAATATAAAACTCACTTAGCACCTGACCTAGAATTCAGCACCCTAACATAGGGGTCTAGACTTTATAAGAACATTCCCCTTTGGAGTGAAGTCTTGAAGCAATGGTATGTTAAGTTAGTTGCATGTGCTGGATGATTTTGATAGGTATTTGGTATAATATATAGTTTCCATTTTGTGCAGTTCTGTAAATCACAATATTTCTTATTTTCTACATTGTGGTTAAGATGTGTATAGTAAAATGCTGAGAAAGGAAAAGCTATTAGGTTGACTACAAAGTAATACTTGAGTCTACAGTATCATTGACTCTTGGATATTGTTTCAGCAGACGTGCTCTGTATTCCCACATGAGTCTGGAAAATGGACTTCTATTGCATTCTGTCTGTCAGTTACTCTGTTATTATTTTGCTCTATGGCTTAAACAGGTGCAGACTGGTCTTCTGTGACACAGGTGGAAGCTTAAACAATGAATCTGTTGAAAAGATTGTGAAGGAACTGCTTCTTGAAAGCAGTTGTGGGTGGCAGTCTGATGGCAAACAGATCTGGTAAGGAAAGACAAAACTAAGACATTCTAGAAAGTAAGCTGACAGAATTGTCACCAGCAATTCTATGAAAAGTTCTGCATATAACAAAATATTGACTTGTGGCATCATGAGATACAGGATGTTCATTTAAGAAGTGTAGATCATTGAATTCAGCTGGCACAATGCAGTATATCTCTGAATTTCCTAATTGGCTTTGCTTAGTCAATATAAACTGCTTTGGAGAACCCTTCCATTCAAAACAGTATTTTTAAAGAGCATTTAAAAATCCTGTAGAAATAACTAATTTAGAAACAAGTTTTAGTCTAGATGTTAAGCTCTCCTAACCCTTTTGGGTAAGGGAAAACTGTTTACAGGAAAAAGTAGTAGGATTTACACTCACTTTTTCTTTGTGTGGTTAGTTATAGCTTCTGCAAAAACACATAGTAAACTTTGTTGATTGTCAACAAAAGGAGGAGAGAGTTTACTTTATAAAATCATAACTCTTGTAAAAGAAAAGTTATCCAGTTAGAAATCCTATCCTTAATACATATCTTTTTTTACTAAAATAGTTTTGGTTAAAGTGGGATTTTGTTTGTTTTTTGTTTGTTTTTTAAAGCTGGGTTTGCGTGTGTGTGTGTGTGTGTGTGTGTGTGTGGCATTTGTTTGGGTTTTTCCTAAGCCTGGGCAATAAAAATAAGCTTTTCCTCTGTAGTTTATAGTCCAATTCTAGTAGTCCATTTTCAGGTCTTCATGCAGTAGCAAAACCCTGTTTGAGTTGCAAAAATTTCAGGGAAATATTTCTTTAAAACAAACACACACGTACATGTACACATATTGGTCTCAGGTTTGTAAAAGATAACTTTTTGGACCCAGATTTGATCTGTCAGTGGCCTGTAATGGGAGGCATTTGCTAGCAAATTTAAAGCATTTCATTTAAGGAATGCTTACATTTAGATTACAAAGATGGACTACAAGCTATCAGGAACAGTATCCCTGATAATGTCACAGCTAACCTGGTGGCTGAACTTTGTGATTTTGTCCTCACCCACAACTATTTCACATTTGGGGACAATATATACCTTCAAGTCAGCGGCACTGCTATGGATACCCGCGTGGCCCCACAATATGCCAACATTTTTATGGCTGACTTAGAACAATGCTTCCTTAGCTCTCGTCCCCTAACGCCCCTACTCTACTTGCACTACATTGATGACATCTTCATCATCTGGACCCTTGGAAAAGAAGCCCTTGAGGAATTTCACCATGATTTCAATAATTTCCATCCCACCATCAACCTCAGCCTAGATCAATCCACACAAGCGGTCCATTTCCTGGACACTACTGTGCTAATAAGCGATGGTCACATCAATACCACCCTATACCGGAAACCTACTGACCGCTACACTTACCTACATGCCTCCAGCTTCCATCCAGGACACACCACACGATCCATTGTCTAAAGCCAAGCTCTAAGATATAACCGCATTTGCTCCAATCCCTCGGATAGAGACAAGCACCTACAAGATCTCTATCAAGCATTCTTAAAACTATAGTATCCACCTGCTGAAGTGAAAAAACAGATTGACAGAGCCAGATGAGTACCCAGAAGTCACCTCCTACAAGACAGGCCCAACAAAGAAAATGACAGAACACCACTAGCTGTCACCTTCAGCCCCCAACTAAAACCTCTCCAGTGCATCATCAGAGATCTACAACCTATCCTGAAAGATGATCCTTTACTCTCACAGATCTTGGGAGACAGACCTGTCCTCGCTTACAGACAACCCCCCAACCTAAAGCAAATACTCACCAGCAACCACACATCACTGAACAAAACCACTAACCCAGGAACCTGTCCTTGTAACAAACCCCGATGCCAACTCTGTCCACATATCTATTCAAGTAACATCATCATAGGACCTAATCACATCAGCCATACCATCAGGGGCTCGTTCACCTGCACATCTACCAATGTGATATATGCCATCATGTGCCAGCAATGCCCCTCTGCCATGTACGTTGGCCAAACCGGACAGTCTCTACGCAAAAGAATTAATGGACACAAATCTGACATCAGGAATCAAAATACTCAAAAACCAGTGGGAGAACACTTTAACCTGTCTGGTCATTCAGTGACAGACCTGCGGGTGGCTATATTACAACAGAAAAACTTCAAAAACAGACTCCAAAGAGAGACTGCAGAGCTAGAATTGATATGCAAACTAGACACAATCAACTCCGGTTTGAATAAGGACTAGGAATGGCTGAGCCATTACAAACATTGAATCTATCTCCCCTTGTAAGTATGCTCACACTTCTTATCAAACTGTCTGTACTGGGCTATCTTGATTATCACTTCAAAAGTTTTTTTTCTTTTAATTAATTGGCCTCTCAGAGTTGGTAAGACAACTCCCACCTGTTTATGCTCTCTGTATGTGTGTATATATATCTCCTCAATATATGTTCCATTCTATATGCATCCGAAGAAGTGGGCTGTAGTCCACAAAAGCTTATGCTCTAATGAATTTGTTAGTCTCTAAGGTGCCACAAGTACTCCTGTTCTTCTTTTTGCGGATACAGACTAACACGGCTGCTACTCTGAAACCTGTCATTTAGATTACTGTATCCAAATGTAAATGGATATTTCTAAGTGAAATCCTGTTCCCAGTAAAGTCAGTGGGAATCTTGCTATTGACTTTAGTGGGTCAGGATTTCATCCTGTCTCTCCTATAGGTAACTATGGGAGCAATGTATCACTCTTGGGTATGGAGTTTAATTCCTACCTTTAGGTTTGACTTGCCAAAATCACAGCACAATTAAAAACACTCCTAACAAAGATTATCAGAATTGTGTTGACAACTGTTGCAGGTGGTTAAAACAGCACTGCCATTTGAGATAGCAATCTAAATTTCAGTTTTAAAACAGTTTTCCTACCAATTAAAATTATATATGTGTTTAAGTGACTTATGTCTGAAAAATGATTGGTCTTTGTGGCACTCTAATCTTATGCTCTGGGATTTTAAATAGGGCTGTCAATTAATCGCAGTTAACTCATGCGATTAACTCAAAAAAATTAATCGCAATTAAAAAATTAATTGTGATCACAGTTTTAATCACACTGTTAAACAATAGAATACCAATTGAAATGTATTAAATATTTTGGGTCTTTTTCCTATATTTTCTCATATATTGTATTCTGTGTTGTAATTGAAATCAAAGTGTATATTTTTATTACAAATATTTGCACTGTAAAAATGATAAACAAAAGAAATAGTATTTTCTAAATCACCTTATACAAGTACTGTAGTGCAATGTTTGTTGTGAAAGTGCAATTTACAAATGTAGATTATTTTTTTGGTTACATAATTGCACTAAAACACTAAACAATGTAAAACTTTAGAGCCTACAAGTCCACTCAGTCCTACTCCTTGTTCAGCCAATTGCTAAGACAAACAAGTTTGTTTACATTTACAGGAGATAATGCTGCCGCCTTCTTATTTACAATGTCACCAGAAAGTGAGAACAGGGATTTGCATAGCACTTTTGTAGCCAGCATTGCAAGGTATTTATGTGCCAAATGTGCTAAATATTCGTATACTCCTTCATGCTTCAGATACCATTCCAGAGGACATGCTTCCATGCTGATGATGCTTGTTTTAAAAAAAAAAAAGTGTTAATTAAATTTGTATGTCCCCTGCTCTGTTTTACATGCATTCTGCCATATATTTCATGTTATAGCAGTCTCAGATGATGACCCAGCACATGTTGTTCATTTTAAGAACACTTTCACAGCAGATCTGACAAAACGCAAAGAAGGTACCGGTGTGAGATTTCTAAAGATTGCTACAGCACTTGACCCAAGGTTTAAGAATCTGAAGTGTCTTCCAAAATCTGAGAGGGATGAGGTGTGGAGCATGGTTTCAAAAATCTTAAAAGAGCAACACTCCAATGCGGAAACTCCAGAATCACCAAAAAAGAAAAATCAACCTTCTGCTAGTGGCATCTGACTCAGATAATGAAAATGAACATGAGTCAGTCCGCACTGCTTTGGATTGTTATCAAGTAGAACCCATCATCAGCATGGATGCATGTCCCCAGGAATGATGGTTGAAGCATGAAGGGACATAAAAATCTTTAGCACATCTGGCACGTAAATATCTTGTGATGCCGGCTATAGCAGTGTCATGGGAATGCCTGTTCTCACTTTCAGATGATGTAAACAAGAAGCGGGCAGCATTATCTCCTGCAAATGTAAACAAACTTGTTTGTCTGAGCGCTTGGCTGAACAAGAAGTAGGACTGAGTGGACTTGTAGGCACTAAAGTTTTACATTGTTTTATTTTTGAATGAAGTTTTTTTGTACATAATTCTACATTTGTAAGTTCAACTTTCGTGATAAAGAGATTTCACTACAGTACTTGTATTAGGTGAATTGAAAAATACTATTTCTTTTGGTGTGTGTTTTTTACAGGGCAAATACTTGTAATAAAAAATAAATATAAAGTGAGCACTGTACACTTTGTATTCTGTGTTGTAACTGAAATCAATATATTTGAAAATGTAGAACTTATCTAAAAATATTTAAATAAATTGTATTCTATTGTTTAAGAGTGTGATTAATCATGATTAATTTTTAATAGCATTACAGCCCTAATTTTAAAACTTTTAAACTTGCACCTTTCTGACCTGTCACCTGATGTTAAAGGTAACGTGTCAGTATAGTGTATCTTTGCCTACTCTCCATGTATATAGCTATGTTGCAGAGATTGTTTGGATTTTTGTGTAAATATCATGTTTTGAATGCACGTTTTGTATAGGAATTCAAGCCAATTAAAGCATTGGAAAGCTCTAAGAGAATTCCTTTGACTACTGCTTTGCAGATATTTCTCAGTCCTTATCACACAGATCAGAGCTTTTTAGAGTGCTCTCTTATCTAGAGAATGCATCTGTTGGGGGTTAAACTTGACTAACAGTAACGTTGACCAAGTTCCCATTTACTAGACTTGCGCAGTAAAATGGTAACATATAATTACTTCTCTTCCTCTCTAAACAATTGTATGTGTTAGACATGGGATCAAACTACAGGACAACCTTAGTGTATACTTAGTTATATACAGTAAAATATGTGCCTTTATATGTTGGATTTTTGGCTAAAAGTTAGTCACCCAAAGTTGTGACTTCCTAACACATGAAATGAAATGTGCAGTGCAGTAAATAGGAGATGGACAACTTAAAACTGCATCCTTTGGATCATTTTCTTCTTATTGGATGGTTTCCCGCTATTCTGGAATTAGTACAAAAGGCTGCTTAGGCTCAGAACACTGACCTCCTGAGCTTTCATGTTTGATTCTTTTTGAGTGAAATGTCATTGCAAGCGAATTTCTGAAATGTAACAACCCTTTTCTTGGTTGCTAGCTATTTCCAGATATCTAAACTAGAACTATAGATTTAGGCGAGGACAAGACAAGAAGCCTACCATTCTCCTAGGCTTTAGTTTTTCTTGCCAGTAGAAGTGTGTGTATTTGAGGTAAGAGATTAGTCTTTCTTTAGTGCCAAAGATGCTTGCCCCTTACCTACCTTTTTTTTTTTTTTTTCTTTCCATACTTTCCGGTTATTCCACTGTCTTTGGGATATTCATCTTTAAGTCTATTTCATGATTCCTCCTAGGGGAGGAAAGTTTCAGCTTTTCAACCTCTGTTTTGGGTTCACTGTCATTTTGCCACGGAGTAATGAACATTATCATGAGTGAGGTTTATTAACGGTAAGCAACAGGCTATTTAACTTACCTTTGCATATAGTATTTTGTTTTTGTTTACTCACCCATCACTAGAGATACAGTGAGTACTTGGAGATACTTGGGATTGATGATTCTCGAGTCCTTTCAAGATGTAAGCTCAGGTATATACTTTTCAGTCAGACTTACAATAGACTAAAAATTAAAGGGATTGTCTCGGGTGAGCAGTGTTGTCTCTAAATGTGAGTTGTCTGGTTTTGTAATATGGCTTATGTACTGTTTTTGAAATATCCCCTGTAAGCGTGTACAGTTTAAAATGTAGAAGACAAATATTCTAAAGTGAACTCTTGCACTTTATTTCTATGTAATTATAGAAAACTCACATGGTAAAAGAGCTAGAGAAATCCTAAACGGTGGAAAGAGCAGCCTAAGATGACTTGGAGTTAAATTCTGCATTAGTTAAGCGTCACCATTGCTTGTTGTCACTACGTCTGTACTAGCATACATCCTGTTGCAGCTACAAGGGAAAAATAGAAGTCCTTTCTCAAAGCTGTTGCTGTAGACTTGCCAGTGTTGTGAGCAACTGTCTGAACATTTGGTTAATTTGTAAGAAGACGGCACTGTATATGCCAAGCTTTCCACTTGTTAAAAATGTCTGTCTACATACAGAATTGCTGTGTTTTTTCCATGTGTTGTCTAAATCTGAGTACACACCTCTTTCCTTTTAATATTATTGCAAAGTGGGCAGTTCATATAAAACTAGCCACTTCCAAGTTTGGCTCTTCTTAACCACTGTTGGTTGAAGAAAAAGGAATGGTATTTGGAGAAGAATGACTTGTAGAATGACCTTGCCTCAGCTCATGTGCACTGCAGACGTCTCAAAAAGCTAAAAATTCATTAAAAATGAACACATCATATTATATTAAGTCATAATTTGACATATGCAGCTTCTTAAACCTAGCTCAGTACTGGCCAGTTTGTTAAATAAATGACTTCTGGTTTACTTGTACCATAACTCATTGGTTTCGGACTGCTTCAGTGTTGGTTTGTATATGTAAGGGCTTTTAAAAACCAAACAATGTAACTCCATTATGCCCCCACCACCAAATATCCATACTTCATTCAGATGGAACCTAGGCTAGGTCTATACTACCCGCCTGAATCGGCGGGTAGAAATCGACCTCTCAGGGATCTAACTCCACCAGCGGAGGTGGTAGTAAGCGCCGCCGACAAAAAGCCCCAGAAGTCAATTTTGCCGCCGTCCTCACAACGGGGTAAGTCGGCTGCAATACGTCGAATTCAGCTACGCTATTCACGTAGCTGAATTTGCGTATCTTAAATCGACTCCCCCCGGTAGTGTAGATGTACCCTTAGTATTTGGGCTGAGTTTGAGGGTCAAAAAAATGCAGCAGAGTGCATATAGGTATTTAGCCTGCATAATATATTGCCTGAGCAACCATTTCTCCTGAAGGCCCCTCTACCGCATCATCACTGTAACTCATGCTAACACGTGTGGCTCTTGGCTCCCGCTAGTGTTTAGACCACATGTAGATGTTTGACTCTTGTGCTGCCTCCTAGCAAGCAGACTTGGTGTTGTAGTTCAGATGATGGAGAATAGTTTGAGAGGTCCAAGGTCTAGTTCCTGCAGGGGGTGTTGTTACAATTGCATTGGCATCACATGCATCCATCACATGATCGCATTTGTTAACACAGGCACCAAAACATCCTTTATCAGTGGAGGCAAGAACACAGAGATTTTGGGGGAAATAATACAATCCACTTTGGTGGTAGGCATGTTGCAGTATTATGTCAAACGGCATGAAAATGACAGCAAGAGGTGCTATGTTAGCATGCTATTGTAGGAGACAAACTGAGGCACAAAGGTGTGACTGCAACAGATGTCAAGACACAGATTGTGTGTCACAGTTAAGAATTGTGTGACTGGCAGAAGGGCAAAAGTCCTTGGGTGGTCAAGTAGATTTGCAGTACCCAAAATGAAACCAAGGACTTTGCCCACATTAAGAGCAGAGAAGAGAGGATTCTTTAGTTTCTCAAATATTGAAGAATCCATAATATATACGTACACAGAGAGAGAGAGATTTAAGTCTGTTAGGAGAAGAGAAGGGTTTTTCTTTTCCTCTCCTAATGACTGGAATATCTCAAATTGTTCCTTACATGGAGACCTTTCACACTGCACTTGCACAACTAACTGAACATACTTGACAGTGGTGGTTATTGCTCTTGAACTCTTGTTTAATTTTTTTTTCACCATGTCATCCTAGCTGCATTTGTGATCACTTGCTGAAATGTACCTTGCAGCTGATGTCTTCTTTGACCTGTCGGAAACAAAGAGTTATATCACCTGGGACTGACTAGGTAAGCTAAAATAAATGTATAATTGAAATACAGGGAGGAACAGCTTCTCACTCTACTGGTGAAGAGACTTGCCCAAATACAAGCTTTGTAGGTGTAGCGAGAAAAACCCTTGTCCGATGAACCTGACTTTACTGTAAATAACCAATGAAATATGATCAATGGCTCTACTGCTGGAACTATTCTATTCTATGCAGGTTCTTATACCACCTTCCCGCCATAGTATCTTCAAACACTTCTGGCATTCTTTTCAAAAATGATCAGGAAAAACATTACACTTTGCTGAAAGG
Organism: Malaclemys terrapin pileata; assembly: GCF_027887155.1. Lineage (NCBI taxonomy): Eukaryota > Metazoa > Chordata > Testudines > Emydidae > Malaclemys > Malaclemys terrapin. The sequence continues at coordinate 81,203,804 of NC_071512.1, forward strand.
GAAAAGCCAGTGTTAGCTAACAAAACATATTGGAGGAATAGGTTTTGTCATTCTCGTCCTCCGAATCGGTAACCTGTCTTTCATAGCTTATTAGAAACTCAGAAAAGATAATAACGTAGCATTAATTAGCTATTGTGAGCACGTAGGATATTCTTGAGTATTAATAAATGATTAAGCCATTACGTGACATTACTTATGAGTCACATTTTAAATGAGCCTTCAGTAACTTCAGTGGAAGTCTTGCTTAAGTTACAATGCTAACTGGGGGGTAGGTTTTTTTTCAAAGGCACAGTGGCAATGATTTTGAAAGTCAATAGGAATTAGGGGCCTAATTGCTTTTTGTGCCTTTTGAAAATTTCCCCTGGGGCTGGTTGTGTGTTTGTTTTTTCTATCTGGTATTAGGTTTTGGTTTTTGTTGTTTTATTTTCCTTTGCTGAATATTTTGATATTTGGCTCTAGATAAGCAATCCCTCAGTTTGCAATAACAAATTATTTGATTATTTTCCTGTGACTATTTCTGATATTCTGTGATTAAGGAAATTACAGTGCATTTACTGTAAATCATCAAAATATAAGATTTTCAGATGTATTGAGTTGGAAGGTATTGGGCTGACTTGTAGTATGTATGGTCCATTAGAAAGATAGGACAACCGAAACTAAACCTGCCTTTTGTCTTATTTGACTAGGAGTACATCTACACTACAGGGGGGAGTTGATTTAAGATACGCAAATTCAGCTACGTGAATAGCGTAGCTGAATTCGACGTATCGCAGCCGACTTACCCCGCTGTGAGGACGGCGGCAAAATCGACTTCTGCGGCTTTCTGTCAACGGCGCTTACTCCCACCTCCGCTGGTGGAGTTAGAGCGCCGATTCGGGGATCGATTGTCGCGTCCCGATGGGACGCGATAAATCTATCCCCGAGAGGTCGATTTCTACCCGCCGATTCAGGCGGGTAGTGTAGACCTAGCCTTAGAGAGGGATTTTGAAGCAGCTTGGTGGGTACACTGGATTTTGGCAGCTAGCAGGATTTATGGTAGATGTGAGCATAGGAGAAACAGCTAGCCAGAAATACCCCACACTTAATTTAAGCAGGTACCTGAGATTTTCTTGCCTCTTTAAAACTGCTGGTAAACGGGTTGAAACCTCCAGTAGTGCTTCAAACACCTCAGTATGTTGGGAACCTATTTAAGCAATACTATAGATTTGTATAAAGTAAAAGTTACTAACTCCAGGTGACAAATATTGCCGTTTGAAATGCTTTTCGGTGTTGCTTTAAAATTCATATTTGAGCCCTATTGTAGACTGGCAAAATGGCAGCATTGTATATGTACACAAAGAAGATCAGAGGCCGACAGTGGGCATCAAATGATTGACAATTAACGGGTACAAGGAATTTAATATAATTAAATATTTAAAATAAAATAAAATTTAAAAAAGCACTATTTAAGTCTTTATATTTTGGTAGAGTAAGTGAAACTTTTTGGAGATTAGTGTGTTGAACCCAGATGAAGATTCAAACATGCCCAAACTTGCCTACTGGCAGGAAAAAAAAATAAAAGGCTCTGTCTAGCCATGAATGCTAATGTTTACTGCTTGCTTCAGTCTGTGAACCCCCTTCTGAAAATCGTAAAAAAACAAATATCCCCGTTGATCTCCAATCATTTTGAACTTGTCTAACATAGCTTTGCTTGGAAATATATTTGCACTTTTAAAAGAGGTTAATTATAATCCTTGCCAAAGATCTTTCAGCTTCTTTAGAATAGGGTAGCTAGATTACTTTGGATTGAGTATGTCTTGAATGTGCTGTGTCAAGTTTTGAACAAATGGCACAAACACTTGTACTGTACAGAGTGAAATCTGACAACTCTGTGTTAAAGGAAAGGAATGCTACTGCATGGTTTGATTGTGATCAACTTATCTTCAAGTGGGTTTATTAGCAATTTAATGGAATATTGGTTATTCAGGAGCAATAATAGCTCCAGTTGAAATGTCCATTCTGTTCTCTTTTCCCATACGCTTTGGAATGAGTAGAATGTGACAGTTGAGCTTTCAACAAGGTTCATGAATTTTAAATACTTTTCAGTTGCAAAATGGGGCACATGGCGTGTGGTCAATAGTGGAGAAGGAGCTGGCAGCCACTCTGGGTATTATGAGATATTGGGTGTCTCAAAGATAATGAATGGTTGGCTAATCCAGGTGCATTCTTGGCCCATCGTGCATATCCAGACAGAATAGAATGTTTCTCTGTCCAACATTTAACAATTGATCATTTTGTAATTGTAAGCAGAAAAGTATTTAAAATGTTACTTTTTTCAGCATGCTTTTATAAGATTTAAATTTCATGTCCTCTTTATCTGGCAGAATTTCTACTGGTATTTTGTAACAATCTCATTATGCAAGCAAAACTTTTCTCTAGCTCTCTAACTTGATTCCTCTTTGGTACATCTTAGAAAAAAATTTTGTTTGTGGATTTAAATCTTAAACTTTTAAAAAGTGTTTCTGTTATTTTGTGAACATTATGCAACTGACTTAACACAGTGTTCTCAAAATTGCTTCTGCTGCTTACTGGTTGAGATTTCAGCCTAACCTTTTGTACAGAGTACGGTAGATTTGTTACTGAACTCCACATTTTGTGGGAAATGGGTGTTTCTAAATAAGTGTTGGGAATTATTGGAGGGGAAGGGGGATTTGAAGTTGTTTGTTTGGGTTGCTGATAGTGAGTTATATTGAATTGCACTGCCGCACATCAGTTATATTTGGATCTTCATTTAAAAACATAAATGTGTGTAAAAGACATCCAGAATGTATGAGTAGCTGGTTTTGTTCTCTTTAGTGCATGGACAAATCCAAATTAAGAATTATTCTCTTCATTTGCAGCAATAACGTTAAATCTGTTTAAATCCTCACCATCCTCTTGTGGTATGTTTCATGTGTCGTCATTCCACTGAATTTGCTCAAGGAATCTTGTTCATTGTAGCTGTAAAATGCAAGTACACCTCTACCCCAATATAACGCTGTCCTCGGTATAAAAATCTTACAGTGTTATAGGTGAAACCGTGTTATATCGAACTTGCTTTGATCCGCCGGAGCGCGCAGCCGTGCAGCCCCCTGTACCCCTTCCGGAGCGCTGCTTTACCGCGTTATATCGGAATTCATGTTAGATCAAGTCGCGTTATATCAGGGTAGAGACGTACTAAATGTATCATTTGTTAACATTGTGAACAGAGCCCTGGATATAACATAATCACGTAGCCCCAAAATGTCTTTTTTACGAAATGGTGAATTAATTGTCTCTTATACCACAATATCCATCGCACATGGTCACTTTGCAGCTGTTGCCAGCTCAGCCAGCAGCAGTCCTTCCTCAAGAGGGAAGAGGATTAAGTGGGTGCCCTCTGCTGCTAACCTCTAAAAGGAGAGCGTTGGAAGCAGTGAGATCATTCTCAGATTCAGGTCACCAGTACAGATCCTCTATAGCAAGCCTTATCCCCATCCTGCCCTTCTCATAAGGGTATATGTGGGAGGTGCGTCTGGTGAGTTTCACCAGACTGGGATGAGAGGGGCATGCATTGGCTCCTAAACTGAGCTGCTTTACTGAGGCTTAGTGTTTGCATGGCAGAAAGACATTGGGAGAATGTAGATACCACTTGGGGTGTAGCACTGGGAGACCTGGGAGTGGAGACTGCCACTTGGGCTCGTGAGAACCACCAGACTGGAGCACTTTTCTTATGCAGAGCTACTGAGCTGCACGGCAGCCACATTTACCTCCCGTGGAGCTAATAAGCCTGGCAAAAGTGGAGCTCTGCCATGATGGAGCTTAGCATCTACCACTTTCTGCTACCCCATGTGTTTCTGTCCATCCTTCTCCCTGCTGGCTACGTTCTCCTTCAGTAGCTCCTCTACTCCATTGTTGCCCAGCTTTAGTGGGCAGCATGCACTCTGAGTATGTGCATCAATTCACTTAACAGAGTCTCTTGTTACCAAGCCCTTATAGGCCACATGCACGGTCAGATCTCCACTTGGAGAGAGTACCAGGATATCCAGTGCCCATGACCATGCTTGTGCTATTAGAAATGGTCTTGGTTAAGCTCAGTGCATTTTGTGTTCTACTGAATGCATAGACCATATCTTCCTGCTGGATCAGATGGAATGTGCACTGTCCTTCTCAGAAAGGAAAGAGAGCACTTCTTGACCCTGATAAATGCTAGTGATAGTGATGCTCTAAAGAAACAATGAACACACCAGCTGTCATTAGACTGCAAGTACTGACACAAACCACAGGATTCTAGATAGTTGCGTTTAGGACATCTGGGAGCTTGGTCATGACGTATCAGGCTAGTACTATGGCTCAATGTAACCACCAGTTGTATGGGAGAACCTGGGACTGTGATTCCACTATAGAGAGTGTGACGCTATGGGGTTCACCCAGGTCAGTAAGGGGTTCAGTCAATACTTGCCTTGCAACTCTGGGTCCCTTAAAAGCTATGCTGCTGAGGCTTACAGCCATGACACCAACAGCCAGCATACAAAGCATGCTGCTCATACTGCCCGGTTGGTTCTTTTAGTGTGACCTCAATAACTGCGGGGGAGGGATAGCTCAGTGGTTTGAGCATTGGCCTGCTAAACCCAGGGTTGTGGGTTCAATTCTTGAGGGGGCCACTTAGGGATCTGGGGCAAAATCAGTACTTGGGCCTGCTAGTGAAGGCAGGGGGCTGGACTCAATGACCTTTCAAGGTCCCTTCTAGTTCTAGGAGATGGGATATCTCCATTAATTTAATTTATTTATTTAAAACCATTCCAGCCCCAAGTTGTTCCTTTTGTCCTATGTCCAAATGTCCTTCTGAGATAAATGGCTGTCCTTGATAGACCCAGGGGAGAGGTGTAGCTGAAACCATCCCATTTCCCCCTCCACTACAGAGATCCTTATAAAATAGGGCATCTATCCAAGAGACTCTGTTAAGTGAATTGATGCACATACTCACAGAGCTAGTGGGTCCAGAAAAACAACCACCAGGGTTTTCCAAACACCCAAACTATTCTGTGTTGCCTGGTTTGTTTTGAAATGTCAATGAACCAAACGTGGAACCTTTTATCAGGAAGAGAGGGAAAACCCTTAATCTTCACACTGAGCAGATTCAGATAAAATGGGACCTGGATCAGACTCTTCCCCCCCCATACCTCCTCCCTTCCAGTATTTATTTTTGCAAAACCAGAATCCATCCTCCCTCAAACCCCTGTTTTGTCCATAACCACTTATTATAAATTTCACTCAGAGGCTTGCTGAAAGAACACTTTGAGCACAGTGCTAATGGCTCCAGAAAAAGTTGTCACCTCAGAGATACCGTAGCTTAACCTTTGCATATTGTAAGTGTGACACTTGTCTTATAGAGCTGTAAATAGTAATACAAGGTGCAATGGAGTGGAGGATCAGGCCCAGTAGTTCTAATCTACCACAGATGAGAATTAGATTTAGGAAGACAATGTAGTTTAATGGCTCTTAAACTGTATGTTCCCCTTGGCAGGGACTATGTTTTGTACAGGGCCAAACACACTGTCATCACTTAACAAATCACTGAGAGCTGAGGTCTGGTGTGGGAGATCTGCGGGTATTCCCAGCTCTGTTGCTGACATGCTGCGTGACCTTGTGTGACTCTCTAACCTCTGCCAAAGTGTAAAAATAGTAAACTGTGACTGTTTTCCTACACTGGCAGAGCTTTAAGATTTTCTGATAGTGTGCTATAGAATTGAAAATAGTTCTCCCTATGATCATTGTGTAACAGTATTAATAATATTATAGTAATACTCCATATGCAGCCACCATGACTTTTGGGGTCCCAACACTCCCTCCCACAAGCTCCCTGTCATGGCCACTGTCTCTGTTGTCTGCAGCAGCTGCCCAAGCCCAAGGTGATACTATTAATAGTTGTTCTTTACATTGCAAAGATTTATTATTTTATTTACATGACTCTTCCAAATATCCATGTGGCTAAGAGTGTCACTAGCATAATATTTTAACTGTCAAAACTGTGGCCACCATGAATTTGCTGGGGCCACGTGCACAGCCACAGCAAAAATTCATTTGAGAAACAGTAACATTTGTCACTGTGCACATTCGGTGTGAGGAGCCCGTAAGGAACCTCTCTTCAGCACTGGTTTGTTTTGACACCATAGGCCTTTTTGCAGAGGCAGGAAAACTTCAGTAGTTTTTCCCCAGCAGTTCTGCAGCAGTAGGTTCTTGCCAAAGTATTCGAAGATAATGTTATCTTTCTGCAGAGTGGTACTTCAGAGTTAAGTGGTGCCTAACCCTTGGGCTGGCCGCTCTGTACAAGGATGAATTTCACCCCAAGTGCAAAGTAATCCTCCTATACACAGGGGTGGCTCACTAAATAAAGTTCAGATCTGGATCCAAATTTCTCCTAGAACGTTGAGAAAGTGGGTTTGGGTTCAGGCCCATCTCACAACTGATTATTATTTATTCTCTTTGTTGGATTTTCAAAAATAGTACCAGTGACCATTTCCCTCCTCCTTTCAATTCCTCACTTCTCTTCTTATTTTGAAAAGATTTGTTTGAACATGGCTAGAAAACAGAATCCCAATAAATAACTTGTAAAGAAATGGCATCCATTTAAAGTACTTTAAATGTGAATGTAAAGAAGCAAGGGATCTGTATATATCAGTTACAGTAATTGATAAAGCCCATCTATCTGGAGTGTAATGGGTTCCATTTTTAAAGTGCAGGGGGTGAGGAAATTAGATTTTGATAAATGTCAGACATGTTTATTGTCCTTTTTTCTTGAAACTGAGCTGGCTGAAGTCCACTGTCTCTCAACCAGATTTATTATGGATTAGATACATTCCATCTCACAGTAGGAATGTGCTTATTAGAAAAAAAATCACTACACAAAGCATAAAAGCTTTAACATTCAGCCACTTGATGTACTAATCGGTACAGTTATAAAAGCCTAGTATTGTATTGCATCAAATCTAAAGCTGAGATTACATAATGACACAGAAAACTTGAAAATGATAATGATGAGTGGTGGTTGGTTTTTTTTATTTTTTGTTTTGCATGTCAAAATTCAGGTTGGACTGTATCTGAGGCCATAGCCTTCATGGAAGGGAGATGGGTTGAGGAAAGTCAGCCTTTCCTCTTGGGTAGTATGGTGAAAGCAAGCAATGGACCTGTTTTATATTGAATATGCTTGTATTTATTATTGAATTCATTCCCACAAATGTTTGTGCATTTCAGAGTTGTCTTATAAAGAGGACGTTGTCCAGCAAACTTCTATTCAGCTCTATCCTGGAGTAAACCGAATTTTTGGTGCTTTATTCCTAAAACAAAGTTTGACCTGTAACTTTTGCTTTCATCTGTTAAATACTAGAACTATTCTGTGGTGAAAATTTTGCATTTCAGAAAAACACAACTCTGATTTAAAAATAGAAACCAAAACTGTTTTGGAGTGGGAGATTAAGGGCAAAGCATCATCATACTGCATCTTTGCCATTTGTTTGTTTTTTGCTGTTGATAACTAATGAAGAACAGATAACATGTTTGTTACAGATTCCATCTGATCTGTAACAGCCCTGCTCTTCTTGTGTAGGAGCTCTCTTGAGACGTGACTAATCCATCATGATTTGGGGATGGTTTTATGACTAAAAGCACTGGGTCCCAGGCTGAGACCGCAATACTTACCACTTATTGGATAGCTAAACATCACCACAGGTGGTACCTTTGGCTGAAAAACCAAAGACTCAGTGGGCATGAAAACTTCTAGATCAGGGTTGACATGCATGGGCATCACAGCATGAAGATGCTTTCAGAGTTACCGTGGGGCTACAAAGAGGATTTTAGTTTCCAGGGCTGTCAATTTTGGCATCTTTCCTGAGCATTACGTTCGCTTGTGAAAAGCATGCATGTCTGATGTGCAGTTATACTCAATTATACTCAATACACTGGAGAAACTGTTCAAGACTATTTAATCCATTGAGAATACTGTTCTGATCATGTTAATGTAAGTCTGGGTTATTTTACCACACAAGAAATTCCTCTTGGGAACCTGACTTTTCAGGAATATGTTCAGTGAAAAACGTTGATTCTTCTGGTTACCAATTTCACCCCTTTTTCCCTATTCTTTCATGTTTTCAGTTTGTTTTACCACTCTCTTGATTTCTGACTCTGTATTGAATGCATTATATGGATATTTTGGTGTTAGTCAAGACAGTGAACAGTAATTTGGGACATGTTTGGCATGTTATCCGGGAGATGGATGTGGCAAGATATTTCTGTGTAACTTGTCATGTTCCAGGTGTATGTGGGCCATCAATTCATGAGCAGTACTTCAAATATAGAGATGACTATATAGGACTTTCGATACTGGATGTTTAGAAACCTAAAAAGTGTATTTAAAAATAGCCATCGGCGCTTATATTAACACCTGTCATGGGGAAAAGATCCAGATGGATAAAATGTCTATAGGGCAGTAATGGCTTTTAAGAGCTCTGCAAATACAAACAAGCCAAGCTGGTACCAAACGGTCACGTAGAAAAAACATCTTGGGCATATACCACTGGAGGCTGGAACAATCATGAGGAAAATGAAATAAGCTAGCTTTCTACTGTTTCAGCTTCTAGTTCTAATTTTTTTTAATGTCCAAGCAGCTGTCTTTCTAAACTAAATTAAGACACCTGGCACAGTGCCTCTGCCATAGCCTGATTGTTAAGTTGTAATCAGCATGTGGTAATTAAAATGTACATCTGGCTCAAGTAGCAGACTGAGAGTCAGTATTTACATTCAGATATTCTCATTAGCTAGGAGCTTTCTTTAATAGCAGCCTAGTGCAAACTGGCCTGACCATTCTTACCTGCACAGGGTGTTCAAACTGTAACTCCCTCCCCCGCCCATGCTCTACCTGTGGAGGTTGCATTCAAGGGAAAGGCCTGTGGTGTTCTCCAGGCATTTCACTTGGGAAAGGCAGCCTTCAATTACAATTGGGGCACAGGAATGAGTTGAGTTGATGCATCCTCCAGATGTCTTGGCTACGCCTGCTTCCCAATCAACACTAACCTTCTTAGCTGACTCTTGCTTCCTGCAAGCTTGGCTTCCCCAGGCCCTTTGCCCCGGAACTACTGAGAATCATTATGTGGAGCAACTTAGACAACTTGCTGCTTCCTGGAGTCTCCCCTTAATGCCCATGGCCTGTCCCTTATCTCTCATCAGGTCTGGTTCTGAGTCATATGCTCTGTCTGTCATGTGACCCTTTGTGACTGAAAGCACCCCGGATTCACACCCTACACACCATTGTAATAATCTTTGTACAAAATATACCATGTGAGGTATCATTTGAAAACTAATAACTTGCAGGTAAATAATATCATGGTGAAATGTAGGTAGCAACATGATATGTAAAGTTATGAAATCCCCCGTATGCTGACATTGGCACATGTTCAACACCACACAGACTAGGCAAAAGGTGTTTAAAAAGTCTATCCTAAACAAAGGAATGTGTGTGCACCTCAATTTACATATAAGTAGTGAACAGGATCCTCGAAAACGCAAAGGGGAGGGAAATGGCAGGAGATGAGGCAAATCTGCATTTCAGCAAACACAGGTGAAAAGAGAGAGCGTGGAGCCACCTTCATCACCTCCAGGTCGTAATTTTTACTGTTTGAATAAACTTTGATTTGAGGAGTAACCTTCCGAAGAATCCACTTTAAAGGGTGATTGGGTTATAAAAGTGAGGGGAAAATGTACCCCCAAGATCTCACGCGCACATGCACACACAGAGAGAGAGGAACCAGCCCTTTGACTTTTGGGGGAGATCCTGACCTGAGAAGTTGGTCAACCATGTTGCTGGAAACATGTGGTACACATTTTACCTTGAACAACTCTAGCTTGTTAAGTTTTAAGCTACTAGAAGGTGTTTTATCTTTTTTTCTTGTAACCATTTCTGACTTTAGTACCTGATACTTCAATACACTTAAAATCTTATCTTCTTTTGTTAATAAACTTGTTTTATTTTTTAATCTAAACAAATCCAGTGTTTAGACTGACCTGTTGGTAACTCCAGTTACAGTAGCGGACTGTTGAATATTGACTCCTTACAGGAGCTGGGCAGTGCAGAACATGTGTTTGGGGAAAATTCTGGGCTTGGAGCATGTTGGGGTCACTCTGCAAGTAGTAACCAAGGCTGGTGGAAGCCAGAGTGTTGCTGGTATGTTGCTGACAGGCTGCTGGGGTCAGAGCAGTAGGACCAGGGCTGCAGCTACACACAGACACTCAGGGTGTGACCTGCATGCTGTTTGTGAGTGGCCCAGGTTGGGAGGTACAACAGCAGAGCATTGTGAGGCACTCATGGTTGCAGGGCAGGTGGTAACACAACCCTTCACTGGTCTGGATTGCACCCCAGAATGTGATACGCTTGTACATATTCTCTCTGAGGAGGTGGGTTAAACATAGCACAGGTGAGGCTGAAACCCAGTCTCCTTAAATGGCTAGTTCACCTTGTGACAGTCTTGGACAGAGATGGAGTGGACCCAGCACATGAAGGTCATCTTATCACTTGAAAAGGCCTAATATATGTATCTGGATGTTGCTTACTAATCCTCTTCTTCTACAATAGGGCCCTTCAGAATAGGCCTAAAAACAAACAAACAAACAAAAACCTGTCATTAACTTGCATGGATCTGGATTCCACACAAGACACCTTTTTGCAAAAATGTGGAAATCTGTATCCAACACTCAACCACCACAAGTCTGGAATTTGTCTTCAGATCACTCTCTAACATGTAGAAAGATGGTGACATTTATTATTTGTAATGGTAGTGTCTTTGCTTGAGTTGATGTGTAGTGACAGCTCTGGATCTATGCAATCTGTGGTAACGTTTGCCTCTGCTACCACATTCAACACTTTTCGCCGATCACACAGATTGCTAATTATCTGATTTATGTAAGCAGCGGCACAGGAGGCAGCAAACAGGGCTGCTAACAGGGGAGTTTGAGTGGGAGTTTGCAGGGGGAGGTGGAAGGGGAGTCAGGAGGGCACGGTGGGTTGTGTGCTCTGTGTCCCCAGGTGCTGTGGGCAGAGACTGCAGCAGCCATGAGCCAAGCAGCAGGGGACAGAATGCAGATGATTGCATGTGGAAGCTGCGGTATGTATATGGTGCTAGCGGGTGAACCTGAACAGAGGTATGTTTGTATGAAGTGCCGCCTAATACAGTTACTGGAAGAAAAGATTCAAGGGTTGGAGATGCAGGTAGATACGCTGGTGGAGTTTAGAAGGGGGTTCGAGCAGCTGATGGAGGAAAGGCAAGGAGGGGCTGAAGGGGAATGCTCAGGGGTGCAGGTGGAAGCAGGGGCTGAGGACTGTGAGGGGGAAATGTTAGGGGGAGAACAAGGGCAGTGGAAGCATGTGACAGTGAGAAGCAGGCCAAGGAAAAGGAGGGCTAGTGAAGGGGAAATAGAACTCAGGAACAGGTTTGGGTGTTTGGATAACGAGGAGGGGGGCAGCAGGTGGTGACTGAAGGTGGGAGGGTGAGGAAGAAGAGAAGAGCGGCTAGTCCAATAGAGAGAGGGGAGGAGTTGATGGAGACAGCCCCAAATCTGGGCCCCGGGAGGATACAGGATGGCACAAGGGGGAATGTAAGGGAAAATAGGAACGGACACAGGTTACAACTAGAGGGAACAGAGGATAGATTAGTAGATCGCAATGTCGCCAGGCGAAGGCAGGTTTACGTGATTGGGGACTCCTTACTGAGGAGGTTAGACAGGCCTGTGACCAGGGCAGACCCAGAGAACAGAAGGGTGTGCTGTCTACCGGGCGCTAAGATACGGGATGTGGACCTGCGGTTGAAAAGGATACTAAAAGGAGCAGGTAAGAACCCCTTGATAATCCTTCACGTAGGAATGAATGACACGGCTAGGTTCTCGTTAGAGAGAATCAAGGGAGATTATGCCAGGCTGGGGAAGATGCTCAAGGAAATCGAGGCTCAGATCATCTTTAGTGGGATTCTGCCTGTTCCTAGAGAAGGGCAGCAAAGGGCTGACAGGATTGTGAGGATAAATAGTTGGCTAAGGGAGTGGTGCTATAAGGAGGGCTTTGGGACGTTTAGCCACTGGGAGGCTTTCGGGGACAGACAGCTGTTCTCACGGGATGGACTTCACCTGAGTAGGGAAGGAAATAGACTTCTGGGAGGGAGGCTGGCTCATCTCATCAAAAGAGCTTTAAACTAGGAAGTTGGGGGAGACGGTTGGGAGATGTACAATTAATCTCCACGCCAGATTCCAACATTGAAAAGGAGAGTGATGAGATAAGAACAGAAATAGCCGGGGGGATGGGATTGGACATAAGAAGGAGAGGGGGGATGAACAGTAAGGGGTCCGTAACAAATTGCATAACTAATGGGAGACAGGCTAAACGGCATACATTAGGATGTTTATACACCAATGCGAGAAGGAATAGGAATAACCGAAACGTGGTGGGACTGGAGTACAGGTATGGAAGGGTATGTGCTGTTTAGGAACGACCGGAACAAAGGTAAAGGTGGCATTGTATGTCAATAATGAGGTAAGCTGTAAAGAAATAATAACTGATGGAATGGATAAGACGGAATCCGTCTGGGCAATAATCACACAGGGTAAAAGAACTACTAGAGCCTCCCCTGGGATAGTGCTTGGGGTGTGCTATAGACCGCCGGGATCTACCCTGGATATGGACAAAGAACTATTTAATGTGTTTAGGGAAGTAAATACTAATAGGAACTGTGTAATTATGGGAGACTTTAACTTCCCGGATATAGATTGGGGAACAAATGCTAGTAGCAATAATAGAGCTCAGATGTTCCTAGATGTGCTTGTTGATCAATTCCTTCATCAAGTAGTAGCTGAACCGACGAGGGGGGAGGCCATTTTGGATTTGGTTTTGGTGAGTAGTGAGGACCTCGTTGAGGAAATGGTTGTAGGGGACAACCTTGGCTCAAGTGATCATGAGCTAATTCGGTTTAAACTAAATGGAAGGATTAACAGAATTAAATCAAAAACTAGTGTTTACAATTTTAAAAAGGCTTAATAAATTAAGAGGACTGGTAAGGGAAGTGGATTGGGCTAATATATTTATGGATCTAAAGGCAGATGATGCCTGGGATTATTTTAAGTTAAAGCTGCAGGAGCTGTCGGAGGCCTGTATCCCGAGAAAGGGAAAACGGTTAGTAAGCAAGAGATTTAGACCGAGCTGGATGAGCGACCATCTCAAAGGGGCGATTAAGAAAAAACAGAAAGCGTACAAAGAGTGGAAGAGGGGAGGGATCAGTAAGGAAACTTACCTTATTGAGGACAGAGCATGTAGAGATGGAGTGAGAAAGGCCAAAAGCCGTGTAGAGTTGGACCTTGCGAGGGGAATTAAAACCAATAGTAAGAGGTTTTATAGCCATATAAATAGGAAGAAAACAAAGAAAGACGAAGTGGGACCTCTGAAGACTATAGCTGGAGTGCAGATTAAGGATAATCTAGGCATGGCACAATATCTAAACGAATATTTTGCATCGGTCTTCAATGAGGCCAATGAAGGGCTTAGGAATATTGGCAGTCTGACAGAGGGGGATACAGGAGGGGGGATTACCGTATCTGAGGTAGAAACCAAACTTGAACACCTTAATGGGACTAAGTCGGGTGGACCAGATGATCTTCATCCAAGAATATTGAAGGAACTGGCGCGAGAAATAGCAGGCCCCTTAGCGATAATTTTTAATGAATCTTTAAACTCGGGGGTGGTACCGTTGGACTGGAGAATAGCTAATGTGGTTCCTATTTTCAAGAAAGGGAAAAAAAGTGACCCGGGTAACTACAGGCCTGTCAGTTTAACATCTGTAGTGTGCAAGGTCCTGGAAAAAATTTTGAAGGAGAAAGTAGTTAAGGACCTTGAGGTCAATGGCAATTGCGACAAATTTCAACATGGTTTTAACAAAGGCAGATCGTGCCAAACCAATCTGATCTCCTTTTTTGAGAAAGTAAGACTTATTAGATAAGGGAAATGCGGTGGACCTAATATACCTCGATTTCAGTAAAGCGTTTGATACGGTACCGCACGAGCAATTATTGGTTAAATTGGAAAAGATGGGGATCGATATGAAAATCCAGAGGTGGATAAGGAACTGGTTAATGGGGAGACTGAAGCGGGTCGTACTGAAAGGTGAACTGTCAGGTTGGAGAGAGGTCACAGTGGAGTTCCTCAAGGTTCAGTTTTGGGTCCCATTTTATTTAATCTATTTATGACTGACCTCGGAACCAATTGTAGGAGTGGGCTGATAAAATTTGCGGATGACACAAAGCAGGGAGGTATTGCCAATTCGGAGGAGGATCGGGATATTCTTCAGGGAGACTTGAATGACCTTGTAAATTGTAGTAATAGAAATAGGATGAAATTTAATAGTGAAAAGTGTAAGGTGATGCATTTAGGGATGACTAACAAGAATTTTAGTTACAAGCTGGGGACGCATCGGTTGGAAGTAACGGAGGAGGAGAAAGACCTCGGAGTCCTGGTAGACCGCAGGATGACTGAGTCGACAATGTGACGTGGCCGTGAAAAAAGCCAATGCGGTCTTGGGATGCATTAGGCGAGGTATATCTAGTAGGGATAAGGAGGTGCTGCTTCCGTTGTACAAGGCACTGGTGAGACCTCATTTGGAGTACTGTGTGCAGTTCTGGTCTCCCATGTTTAAAAAAGATGAACTCAAACTGGAACGGGTACAGAGAAGGGCCACTAGGATGATCAGAGGAATGGAAAACCTGTCGTATGAAAGGAGACTCGAGGAGCTCGGGTTGTTTACCCTACCCAAAAGAAGGCTGAGGGGGATATGATTGCTCTCTTTAAATATATCAGAGGAATAAATACCAGGGAGGGAGAGGAATTATTTCAGCTCAGTACTAATGTGGACACGAGAACGAATGGATATAAACTGGCCGTGGGGAAGTTTAGGCTTGAAATTAGATGAAGGTTTCTAACCGTCAGAGGGGTGAAATATTGGAACAGCCTTCCGAGGGAAACGGTGGGGGCGAAGGACCTGTCTGGCTTTAAGATTAAGCTAGATAAGTTTATGGAGGGAATGGTTTAATGGGATAACGTGATTTTAGTCAAATAAACAGCGTGCCATCGCTGGTAAATAGTATCAATGGCCAATGAGGGTCTGGCTGGAGAATCTTGCCTACATGCTCAGGGTTCTACTGATCGCCATATTTGGGGTCGGGAAGGAATTTTCCTTCAGGGTAGATTGGCAGAGGCTCTGGAGGTTTTTCGCCTTCCTCCGCAGCATGGGGCAGGGGTCACTAGCTGGAGGATTCTCTGCTACTTGAAGTCTCTAAACCACAGGACTTGGGGACTTCAACAGCAGAGTCAAGGGAAAGGGGTTGGGACGGCTTTGTGGCCTGCATCATGCGGGAGGTCAGACTAGATGATCATAATGGTCCCTTCTGACCTTAAAGTCTATGAGTCTATGTAATTTCTTGCCTGCAGTCCTGTCTGATTCTGGTGCCAGCAGGCTTCAACAGGTATAGTGTTCCGTAATTGCCCGCTATTGCTCTGTTCTTGGAAAGTTTCCCTTTGACGCCACCTCCTGCCTCTCTGGATTAATAGGAGTGGTCTCCAGAACCCCAGATTTGATTGATTAGGCAGGGAGGAGCAGTTAACCATAATTTTTCAGGGATGAAATACAGAAGGCTGCTCTGCAGGGCCCAAGGTATGTGGACATGGTTATGGGTGAAAGCAGATACATGCCGCCTCCTACTTTTGCACCGAGCCCTATGAAAGATAGAGGTGGCCCTATTTGTATGTGAAAGTTTAAAAAAAACAAAAACAAACAAACAAAAAAAAAACAAAAAAAACCCAAACCCAAGGTTCAATATTGTATGGGGGGAGGGGGGGGAAACAGGACAGAGACCCCTTCTTTTGTGAAGTTCCCATTAACAGAACTGGCTTGCCTCTCAATTTTGCTTGTTACTATAGAACAGAGGCAGCCAAAATGCATGGCTGCTTGTCATGGCAAAAAGCACTGAAAACAGAACTAGCCCTGAAACAGCCCAAGAGAGAAGCTTGAAGACCTGCTGCATTTGTGTAGGAATGGAAGAGAATGTGTGGAGGAATATGGTCAAAGATATAGGGAGTGGTGTGGTGGTGGTGGGGGAGGGGGGATAATGAACCAGAAGAAAGGAAACCAGCAAGAAGTGGTAGCAGAGGAGAAGAACAAGGACAGAAAAACCTTGGGGTGTAGGAACTTGGGAGTGGAGAATGAAGGAAAGGAGAGGTATCAAAGAAATGAGGGTGAAAGGGGGCTGGATACTTTGGGGGGGGGAGGGAGGAGGACACCTGTTCCAGGATGTAGCAGAATTTGGTGACCCAGACAGACCTTGATGCTCTTATGGAACCCACTTTGTTCAATTTCCAGAATGAACAGTGCTTTGCGAGTGTCTGTGCCCCGCCCCAGTTCAGCAAGGCCAGTGTCTCTATGTAGAAACTTGATAGGTGGTGGTTTTTTTTTTTGTTTTGTTTTGTTTTTTGTTAATTACAGTTTTGGAAGTTAATTGACACAGCAGACTAACAATAAATGTGTAACCACAGAACAGGCTGTGGGGGTGGGAGGATGGGAAGTTTGGTGTCCTGCCTTCTGTAATCCCATGCTATGTGTATATTTAATCCCTCTCCCTGCCTGTGACTTGAGTTCTTGTGTGCTTCTATTCTTGTGCCAGGATAGCATTGCACCGAGTCACGAGTTACTTGGTCTGTTTCACTCTAGCTTATGTTCCAAGTCCCTATGGTGTTATATTGGGTATCTTAAATAATGCCACACTTGCTGTTTCACCTATAGCAAGCTTCTCCTTCATTTGTGCCCTGTTCCCCTTCTGCACATAGTGCCTACACGGAAAAGACTTCCACACTGTAGAGCCAAAGGAAGAAATTCAGTATCAATCTGTAGTATATGGCCATTGTAGCAGTGTGCATGGAAGTTATTAAACAAATTACAGTCCTTGCACAATAGCCAAATTTTGAACGTTAACCCACCTGTTTTACATTTTATTTTAAAAATACCACAAGGATCCGACTCTCTCTTTATATTTAAAAGTCCTAGAAGACCGAGGAATATTAAGCACTGTGTTTGAAGCAGGTACACTTCTGTTGCTGGGTGATGTATAACCAGCGCAGTGTCTCCTGCTGGTTGTCTTGGGAATTAGCTCTTCCAGCCCGGAGCCCCCTCTGAAGGCCGGTGTCTCTCCTGCCACTGACCCCATGTCCCTCCCGGACCCTGGTGCCCCTTTATTTTGGGGAGCTGCCTCCAGCAGCAACCCACAATCTGGGTCTCCCCAGCTAGGGGAATCCCCACCCTCTATCCCCACCTTGCCTCAGTGGCTACTGCCAGTCACCATCTAGCCCCCCGCTCCCTGGGGCAGACTGCAGTCTGTAAACCACTCGTCATCGGCAAGGGGGGTTAGGACCTGCTGCCTTTGCCTATCTTTGGGCTGCCCCTCTGCAGCCCTAGTACCTATTTGGCCCTTTTAGCAGTGCCTGCCTGGGGTTTTTTTTTTTTTTTTTTTGGCTGGAGCTCCCCAGCTCCCTCTGCCCTTCCCCAGCACTGCTCCATCTCAGGTACCCTTCTCAGCTCCCAGGCAGCCAGGTCCTTCTCTCTCAAAAGCTAGAGAGAGAGTGTGTCTTGCTTCTGGCCTCCTGCCCTCTTATAAGGGCCAGCTGGGCCCTGATTAAGCTGGCCACAGCTGTGGCTGCTTTCCCCATCAGTCTACCTTTTCCCATCTGTGGCCCTCTCCAGGGCTGTTTTAACCCCTTCAGGGCCAGAGCGGGGTGACCACCCCACTACAACATCTCACACTAAATCTTAAACCAGCTAAACCAAAAAACCCGCTGATCCTGGCTGGAGACCTTTTTAAGTGCAGCGTTTCAGCCTGAAGTATCTCTGAGGTTAATCTGAAGATCGATCAGAATAGATGTCTTAATGTGTGCACAAGACAAATTCCAGCTTCTGGATCTCAGTCTTCCAGCCCTAAGTGCATGGAACTCCCAGTAAACTCTAACTAGAGTTCCGTGTGCAGAAGTTCTCAGTCCTTTCTCTCTAAAAGGCCAGTAGGCCCAATTCTCTGTTACAATACAGGTCTGGTGGCACAGTGTGGCCACAAATCCATCATAACTGGCTTCCTCCACCCCCAAATATAGGGAGAATCCCTGTTTGCTGTAGAGCAGCTCTGTGCCACTCTTACATCACAGCCCTGATGTAAGGATAATGGTCAGGGAAGAGTGGGTGTGGCTGAAGCACCTCTGCCCTCTGGCTATTCCCAGCTGCCAGAACAGCCCCTTTGGGGCAAGGGTAGCTTGAACACAGGTTACAGCAGCACTGAGGCTGCTGTAACTTACATGAGGAATCACCCCTCTGCCTTGGGTCCTGTGCTGATTGCAGTTTGGCAGGACCCAAGAAAAGGTGCCAGTGTGTTACCTAATGTCACATGATACTGGAGGAATGTAACTAGATTCACGGTTTGACTAGCCAGTACATTTGAACTACATGGGAATTAGAGGTCGTCGTCTTAGATGTAGGTCCAACAGCTTGTTTCACAGGAGCTTTTGAAAAAATATGAGATTGTATTTACTGTATTCTAGTATTTGTTTTCTGTGAAGTTCTTGAAATTGTGAGACTATCCGACTTGCAAAAATGGAGAGAGAAGGTGGGTGAGGTAATATATTTTCTCTCTTTTATCACCCATCTTGCCTCTCTAATATTCTGGGACCAATACAGTTTCAACAACACTGCAAAAACAGAGCATTTCTTTATTTTTATTCAATTGTAACTCAGCAAACTGAGTCTGCTGGGTTTGTTATAGTTTGCCGAGCATACTTGAAATGTTGTTGTTCAGCATGACTACTTACTGCCTTCTCATAATCACTCTGTTTAATTTAAATATTGCACATTCCTGTTCTCTTCTGTTCATGTTATGTGTGTGTCAGCCATGTTGGAACGCTCTCCTTTCTTTTAAAAATGTTTAAGTTGCCATATTATGCAGATCCAGGACCTAAATGAAACAGAACTTCATGACACTCTCAGTGTATCTTCCACATTTCCTAATGGCTGGTAACTTGCTCTAGTGTAATATAATGAACTGGCTATACAGTGTAATATAAGGAACTGTTGAAAAGGATCAGAGCTTTGTGCACTTTGTGGAATAACTCCTTATTTCTATTAACCTACGACAGGAACTGCAGCTATCAACCCTATCTACACCTTTTATGGATGTTTCACTTATAAGCTTCTTTTGGCACAGGCGGCACAAAGGGGACGGATGGCTGTAGCTGGGCAATGGATATCCTGGCTGTAGTATAGTTGGTGATAGCCTATATGTAGGATAGCTGGCTGTAATACAATCAGTGGAGATGGCTTCAATACCAGCCACTCTTGCCTCCTACTCCAACACAGGGAGAATATTTGGGGAAGAAGGAACTTGTCAAGGCCATGATGGAGCAGCAGATCTCTACTATACTGGCCCTCCGCTGGCATAAAAGTGCTTTGCACCAGTGTTGTAAGTTAGAGCGGTCTCTTGGCTGCTCTGAGCTTGAAGCTGGTCTGGAGCAGGCTTGGGGAAACCATAACTAGATTTCTGACACCTCCACTCCATGCTTCCCCCGTCATTAAGCAGTGCTCAGACCCAGGGAAGAACTGAGCCCACAATGTACAGAAATACAAAGAGCTCATTAACACAAGGCAATAGACATCAATAATCAGTAAAGATGCAGATACTTAAAAAAACTAAATTGATTGATTTGTATGTTTCCCCTTCGTGGATAGCGGCCAAGTCAGAATCTTCACCTCCATGGATGATAGACAAGAAAACCTTGTGACTAGGAGGTGCGGAAGTAGACAATGCCATCTCTCTGCATCGCTCTTTCACTCAAGGCCACAAGAAACAGTTTTTTGTAGCATTGAGGGATTAGCACAGGAGAGGGACTGGGGCTGACATGCATAGTGGGCACGTTCTAATCCTTCATGGTGTCTGCATGAAAGATAGTGACTCTCACTACTCACTTCCACACACATCCCCTCCATCAAGGCCGGCTTTAGGCCGATTCCCCGGAATCGGGCTCCACACCAAAGAGGGCCCTGCGCCTTACTCACCAGGTGGCAGTCCACTCCGGGTCTTCGGCGGCACTTCGGCAGCGGGGGGTCCGCTCCGGGTCCTCGTCGGCATTTTGGCGGCGGGGGGGTCCTTCAGTGCCGCAGAAGACATGGAGCGGACCCCCCGTCGCCAAAGACGCAGACCGCCGCCAGGTATTCGAATCGGGCCCCGCAGGTCCTAAAGCCGGCCCTGCCCTGCCCTCCGTCCTTTGGAGCCCCCTAAAGGGATTCTGGGATTGGAGATTGGCAGGACCTGTTGGGATGGAGGACATTTGCTTTTTGTCTTACTAACAGTTACCTGACTCCCTCTTTTTTTATTTAAACTAATGCCTATTGTGATTTGATTAATGTTTTTAATGGTGGGACCTAAATGAGACTCTAAACTACTTTCTTTTAAACAGGTTGATGCAATGAAGAGAGCACTAGAAAGTCTTAACCTCAACATTGTAGAGATGACCGATGAAAATGCAACCTTAGATGGTGGAGATGTCTTATTTACAGGTACACAATTAAAGTGAATTTGTTCTTTTTTCTGGACTGCACAGAGAATTTAACACTATCTGGTCTCTATTAATAAAATACTTTATACTAGTGTAAAGATTTTATTAGGTCATTGCTTACCAAATGGCAGCACAGCACTTTAGTTTGAGAAATGTCTTTTGAATGCAAAACTTCCTGAGTAATGCAGAATAATGGAAGTAGCAGTAGACACAATACAAATCATGTGTATTTAAGCCTTAATTCACCTAGCTTGTAAAGTATTATTTAGCAATAAAGAAAATGCTTTCAGCAGTCAAGTTATTGCCATCATTTCATATTTTTTGTTACTGGCAGCCATGTTTGCACAGACCCGTTTGCGGGAATCATAAAAGCTTGATTCAGACGTAATTGTGGTTAGTTCTTTGCGTAAACACTGGATAGTGCATTTGTAGTTTATGGGGAAAATAGACCTGCTTGCCAGATGTCACGTGGAAGAGAAGTGGAGTTGCCACTCAAGTTTTTTGCATGAACAAATTCAAAAGGGAAGATACCGATGCTGATTTTTACATAGTTAAACCCATTATGCATTTTCTCACATTGGCTGGCTATACTTTTTGACCCTTGCCTGAGATAAATGAGGCTGTTTATTTTGATCACCATCACAATAGGCAGGTTGCTTGCCTAACTCACAAAGGGAACAAGATTGTTTCAGACTAAGCAAACCAAAAAAATAAGGCATTTCTACTATGTTACAGATCCCAGTATCTATTTCCCTAGCACCTTGAAGATAGCTGTGTCTTTATTACTGAGGTTTAAAATCCAAGAATGGGAGAAATCTCAGAAGAGAAACAGAAGGTCAATCGGTGACTTAGTAATCCATCCCAGCTGTTCTGTCCATTTATCCTATGACCATTGCAAAGTTTTAAAGGAAAGGGAGCTGTTTGTGTATAATTTACAGTGATTATCCTTCACCAGAAGAAGAATTTAATTAGAATCAACTTCCAATTGCAAGTTGCATTTTTTTTAAAAGCTACCTTTCTAGTTAGTTTTGTTACTAGACTTTTTTAGCCACAGTTAAGTCTCATATTGATAATTGTGAAGGACTTTATATTACAACATCTCCATCTCAAATTTGGCCTATTTTTAAAATGTATGTGTTCTGATTATTAGATATGGTTCGTGTCCATGTATTTTTCAGCCATTCAAATTTAAAAAAATCATTAACTTTGTCTTTACTATTCTTTGCAATCTCTTCATTTCAGGCAGGGAATTTTTTGTGGGTCTGTCAAGACGGACAAATCAACGTGGTGCAGAAATTCTGGCTGACACATTTAAGGTTTGTACACTTGTTCTGCAATAAGACCACCTGCTTTCTGTGGCACAGACAAAGGGGTTAAACTACAGCCCACTGAACCAAATACATTAGCCAAAATGTTCAGAAATGGGTATCTAAAGTCAGGCTCCTCTCTATTTAGATTCCTGGGTAGTGGCCTGAATTACAAAAAGGCAGAGAAGCCAACAGACCCATCAAAGTCACAGATCTTCAAAAGGGGACAAAGGAAATGTGGAGTCAAGTCAGTTCTGAGGGACTAATACTGTAAGTGGGGCAGTGCCAGGTCACTACTACTTGCTATTATCTTAGGCCTCCCATTCCTCTTCTAGAGAAGCTCAGCAATATGCATGAACATGTTCTCACGTGGGTTCC